>NW_024037072.1:13658285-14258285 GCF_015706575.1 Patiria miniata | reverse complement strand
TAAGAATTAGAACTCATTCAATTGGGTACTCAAGGTTAACAAATAAGGAAATTGTTAATTGCAATTCGTTTAAAGATAATTTGCGCTACAGAGGCAAAGGCCTTTAACAACTTTTCGAGTTGAAAATAAAATGGACATGTTTTGAAAGCTCTTTAAAGGTAGCGTATACATGCATGCGAGAGGTTCAATCATGTCTGTAATGTTTGGAGCGGAAACTACCGTCCCCGTTACTGGTTTCCAAAGGGGCATTCCACCGGTAACACAACAATGGATATACTTCCTTCTGTACACATTTTCCATTGTATCTGAGTAAAATCAAACCTGTCTGGTACAGACATTATTTTGTAGACCAAAATAGTTCCGAAGCCTGAACTTCCGAAAGTACAGGGTGCGTTGGCCGTTGAATAAGCTCTACTGTAAAATTTTTAGCGATACGGCTTATTAATGGTTAAGATTTTGGGATTGTTGGTGCAAATTAGCACCTAGTGTATTGAAAGCAGGTTTCAGTCTCAAAAAGAATGAATTCTGTGATCGACTAAGCATCTTGTGTTGGTATACCTTTTGGCGCCGTATCTCCCTTATATTTCATGCCACCCAATTCATGCGTTACAAACTAACAAACCCTGACTCCATCTGCACACGACTGACCTTTTTGAAATGTCTCTTGGTTATTGTGCCTTGTGATGATAAGAAATTACGCCACTATTCTGAGTACCTGGCGTAACGTGAGAGTCAATGAACGGCCGAGCATTACCTGGCCCGTGACTGAGTCACCAACTGATCCCCAGGAGAACACCCCAGTTGCCGTACACAACTGGACTTTGTCTCCATGCGACAAGAAATCCCCCTTTGCGGTCCCTCTTGCAGGTTTATTTCAGCCAAAGGCACCCCAAAGGGAGTAACGGGTACAAGGGTATTGCCCCCTCCTTAAACACGTGAGCAACTTTTTTTTTTCCTTCCAAATTGTCCATATTTCCTAACTGCTGGGTGTGGTCTCGGTACGGTAGCCTTACCACTCACTGTCTATACCCTGCCCGGGTTGAGTTAAAGGCGGATATAAGCTGAATGCAGGGGGCTCATATAAAATATAGAGGCACACTCTCTGAGTGTACCTTTAAAGACAAAATCGTACTGCAAGAGTGTACCAAGATTTGGTGAAGCCCTCTTTTCGCTCGAGACTGAGCAGCACGAGTATAATATAACGGAATACCATTACTTGAACTCGCATACACGGCTAGGCCTTTTACAAAATGGCGTTACGAATGCTCATTACTCAGTTTAACCATGGAGGTAAAATAATCCACCTTCATGGTTCAACAATCGCCATCGGTCTTGAGTGGTTGTGGAGTTATGTTTTTCTGGTCACGAAGGGGTCAGCCTGTTAGTGTCCGCTTTGTACCCTTTCTCACTGACTGATTCACTGCTCATTGTCACTTGTTAGCCGGGCAGTGCTATCGCATAGGCTTACACCATATCGCTAATGAATGGGACAAATCCGACCCATTGTGTAGACTAGATTATATGAAAAGGAGCTTCCAGTAAATAACCATTCTGAATCAATTGAATTGAATTATGTGCGTTCTGCGACCAGCCTTTTACGTTTGCCTTATCTTGTAAGTACTTGTTCCTCTGGCTTCGATAACTAATAACAGATTCCTCTTTTGTTCCCCACTGCGTCTTCTCTCGTGCCTATCCTGCATGGTCCTAACTTGTAAACTTTTGTGCAAAACGGATGTGTAACCACTAGGGACAAAATAGCTGGTTAGTGATAAGCTTCCGTTAGCTCACACCGTGACTTGTGCTCGATTTCCCCTGGATTGCCACCGTGACATTCAGGCAAGAACCACGGCACGGAGAGCGCCACTGAGTGCCAAGTCACCAAAATTTGAAGAAAAAGAAAAGACAAGTCCGTCAATTTCACTGATTTTTTTTCTTCTAAATTCAACTTCGATGCCAGTCTGTCTCCCCAACGGGCGTCATTCGCCATCGCTGCACCGGCATTTCGGATCTGGGAAGCAGACTGGAAGAAGTTGGGCTAATTGAAACAATCTGAAACCAATCAATCTGTCATTCAAATGAGAAAAGTTCTACAGTCAAGTCCTCACCAATCCGCAGATGTTAATCACGGGCCATTCAGTCTTGAGCTCAAGTCACCAGCTATTTACAGTAACTGTACGAAAATGACAACCATTGTCACTGTCTTTCGGTGTTGTAGTCGAATCAATTCCAGTCATACATGTAACAGGTGACGAACAACAACAAATGGATACATTTAGCACCTGTCTTCTCAATAGCTATTGACTTGACTTGAGAATGGAGGACTTGTGATGTACTCGACTACTCGATTACAAGACTGAAGCCTACCCTTGTCGTAACTCATGACCTGAGTTGTGATTTGACTTGTGATTTGACCTTGATGGACCTGAAATCAACGCAGCAAAATCACCCTGACGAATTGATAAGTCAATGAGCTTCCTGAAGCGAAGTCTGGTTCCCGCGCAATCATGCCAACGAATTCCTCGTGTGTTGTTTGGGCAGAAATTTTAAATATCAGTGGAACCAGTCTTTTCCCCCCACAGTTACCTATTCAGCATACTGACATAGACTTCAGTCATAATCTCGGCTTGTTGAATGTAGCTTTTTGAAATCCACATTTTGTTTACGAATAATATGTATACATTCCCCAAATGACCGTGGTCAATATCCTGGAGGTCTTTATCATAGACATTCGCTAAGCACAAATATATTTGCTTATTATATAATCATAGCTTTTCGTGCAATTGGTGTTGCGTGGTGACTAATTCTCGGCCGAATTATTTACTGAGCGCAGAAACTTGCAAAGATATATTTTCAGCTTTGCAACATCAAGGCTGAATAGATTTACTCTATTCAGTGTATAAACCACCTGTTTATTATATGGTCCTCATGTTCTGCAGGTCCTTCATCACTGTCAACTAATGTTCCGGTAATTCATGTTCTGAATTAATTAAGTGACTCATCATGGAACACGTCACATTATCAGATCCATTCCGTTACTGCAAGCCATTTCCTCAGGTAGACGATAATTCAATGATTACACCGGAGGTATGAGTGCAATGGATGGACAGATAAAGCAGTGATCGACAATCCTCTTCTACAACTTCTAAATCTCCAACCGCTGTCTTCCTTTCTCCGTTGAAACATGATGCAGCTTTTGTGCGTGTTGAATGTATTTCAGGCGGGTTAAAACTAGTAAACTCCGATAATATATCGGCAGCCGTCTTAAAATGGAAAATAAAAAGAGCTGATTGTTTTATGGAGTGAGAGCTTACTTTCGAAATTCTCAATTGCCAAATTAATAGCCATTTTACCCGCAAACTTCTATATATATTTCGATAAGAGCTCATGTTATGGGAAAATAAAGGAAAGTGTGCTGAAGTCCCATAACGGGATTGGGTCCTTGTAAAAATCCTAAGGAAATATGCTGAGACATCATAACTAAAGAATGTTAGGCCAAAGAGGATTACATACTAATATAATTTTGTAATTCACGAAATCCCTAAAATGAAGCTCTCGGCTATGAGGCATGCACGTATAGGAAGCTTTTTCAGGCTTCATTGTGAATTATTGAAGAGAAAAATTGAAATATCATCCCGTGGATCTATCCACTGGACTCAGGGGACGAACTGCCGTGTTTCTAACTGTTATATGACATTGTCAGTTTTGTGACTTTGATTAGGATTCCTCATGTGCCTCCAAGAATGGTCATTTGCTGATCGAATGTGATTTGTTACCATGCATTTGCGTGAAATGCTTTCCAATATCATCAAATGCAAATATTGTGGATGAGTAGCCTATTTGTGTCAGAGTATAATGTAGTTCTCATGAAAAGTTTCAATGTTGCTCTTGATAGGAACTTACAAGTACATCGAGGCAACGGGCCCGAATCAGGGGGAGAAAGCCCATCTCCTGAGCCCCCGCTACACCAAGATCCAAGGCGATTGCGACGTGTCGTTCTGGTACCACATGTACGGCGAGCACGTGGGCCATCTCAAGGTTTGAACTGAGTCAGATTTAACGGTTCACAAGGGCGCCACCAAGTGGCAATCACACGTGCGAAATCATCAAACAAATTAAGTCAACAAATGAACTCAACTTCAACTTCTGATGTTTTTCTCTTTTAACCTTTTTTTCTTTATGCCGCTATGCTTCCTCAACTTCTAAATTCCATCTTTTTTTAAACCAGTTTTGTGGGACTGGTTAATCTAGATGTAGGCCCGTAATTTCAGATCTATGTTAAGGGTGCTCATTTTTATTCCTCCCCGTAAATGCAGGTGCACATCATGAAACATCCCGGCCATCTTGGGGAGCCTTACTTCACTCAAGCGGGCGACCATGGCAACATTTGGATCGAGGGTCATTTCAACATCACCAACATTGTCGGCAGCTATCGGGTGAGGGCGCTGTCTCACTGTTTACGGATAATCTAGTATTGTGAACAATTTAGCAAGACAGTTTGTAATAAGGTCACTCTTACCCTAATTACGTGAAGGTCATGAATATCATGACATCGGAATCAATGAAATATGCTTTGATGATAATGCCAGAATGATGTACTTCCTTCTTTTGCGTTTAGTTTATTAAAACGTTCTGATTCAGTTAAATTAAAAAACAAACAAATTAGATTCGCTTTAAATCCCCCCCCCCACACACACACACAAAAACGTGCAAACCATCAAAGAAACAGTCTGAAATCTAATATTTTGGCACTTATTTATTTATTTATTCAGTTCCACTTAGTCATTTTCCCAGTCATTTTGATCATCATGCAGTGATGTCAGATAAATAAAAAGCAGCCTATATTTCCTTTAGAAAAATGTAAAGTGAACGCCCTATCTTAGACTTTGATTGAAGACATGTCATTAAATTTGTCTCGCCACTCGTTATGAATCAGCACATAAATTTGAAAGGAGGTTATAGGCATCCGGGACAGCATGTACATCAAAGTAACATTTCCAATTACTGTCTTGATGTTTTTTTCTCTCTCTTTCAAGGTTGTTTTTGAGGGAATCCGGGGGGATGGTTCCTCTGGGGATATTGCCATCGATGATGTCAGGCTTCTAGGTCCGCACTGCATCACTGCTGAGTCACTCAGAGAATGTAAGATTCCCCCAAGTCTTGAAATTGAAAGCGATTTCTAGCAATTATTCAAATGTCACTGGGAAATTATATCAATTTAGAATCCATATGTCGTGCATGCCATGTATACGTCAATGCAACGGTCATCCTTGATCAGAAGGTTTATTAAAGTTGGTCTGTCCTTACAGGGGCGGGTCTAGCTTCAGGAAACGGGGGGGGGGTGATATGGGGGGGGGGGGGTGAGTGAAGGCGTACCGGACGCACGGTGGCATGCCCCCAGAAAATTTTTGAAATTTACGATGCTTTCTCCTTTCTTCTAAGGCAATTTGAGAATAAATGTAGGAACTTTAGCATTCCATTTTTGTTTTTATCTTTGGCCCCATGTTGCTAGTATCATAACATAAGTCAGCGGCTGAACGGGGGGGTGGGGGTGGGGGGGGGGGTGGGTGGGGGTGGGGGAGGGGGTGTTGCACGCCCCGGCCTAGATCCGCTACTGCTTAGGGTTATTACACCGTGAAAACCAATAATTATAATTCAACTGCTAGTTTGATAGCATACATAATTAAGCTGTTTTTGGGAATGTGGAGCTTCGTTTCCTCATACGAAAGCCTGTTAGTACCATCAAGTGTAAATTGTGAAAGTAAATGAACATGAATTATGGGGATCAAGTCCAAACACAGGGTAAATACGCACTTTCCTCTTTCTTTTTTATCACCATATAATCTGAGAAAAAAACGCAATCCAAAACATAACCTTGTCATTTTTACTGTTTATTCTTGATGTCAATTAGCCCTATTCGGACTGTGCAATGAAAAAACAAATAAACTAAACACGGCTAAGACTAAACCTGTAAAAAAGGGGTACAAAAAATTATAGGCACCATTTTCAAAGTTAAAATGTAAAATAGGGAGGTTCCAGATTCTTTTTTCCATCGGAATTACCAGATATCAAACTTTGAAAGTAATGAAAACAATGACTTTGCAAGACTAAAAAGCGTGCAGAACATAGAAAATGCTTTTTAGTTGGAAAATACAACTTTCCTTTCGTCAAAGAGCCGCCAAGTGAACGTTAATGTTGCTACAGTGTCTGCATGTCCCTGGAAATGAATTCAAGGGAAGTAGGAAAGGGAAGGACTAAATTTGCTATTTTAGCAGGCCCCCAAAATTAGAGTGAGGAAGTTATCTTTGCAATTGCTGGAGGAAACTTGTTTTTGTTTACGCTTGAATGCTTCTTATGATGAAACAGCAAACATTTGGTTACTATGAGGCGCCAACCAGAAGCAAGCTGTGCGTTGCAAGGGGAGGGATACTTCCTTCCTTGCAACGCACAGCGTTAAAATGTTTGTGGCTTTAAATGTCAGATTTTTCCCGGTTCGTTGAAATGTTCCTACGAAGGAAACTGAAACGTACCAACCTCTGGCGTTGGGCCAAAACGCACACATCTGCTAAAGGTCAATATTTTGGCTGGGACCGTCGATTAATTCCACACAGCTGTTAGGGCACAATACTGCCAGATTTTGTTCGGTCGTGAAAGACGAAAATGTCCAAATCCTGACTGACAATAATTTAGCAATTTTTTTCCTGTTCGGGAGAATTACGTAATTAAGCTATCATGACCCCAGCTGTTAGCCGGCACCTGTGCGCAGGATCCCTAATGAATTAGTGTGAGCGATAAGGTGAGGCCAGATAGTTCGATCTGCATGATAGACAGATAGCTGCCTCTTGCCGTCACAAATGATCGATGTCATTACATTTGTCGCTGAGCAAAAAGTGCACTTAAGAGTTGTTACACTCCGTGGGCCAAAATTTGGACTACATAATAAGCACATTCACGGCAGCTTAACAACATTGATAAAAATATTTCAACCCGATAATTTGTGCTGGTCCCAGAGGCTGAGTGTCCTCTTCATATCTATGTCACAGACTGACTGACTGACTGACTGACTCCCCGACTGATTGACTGACACACTTCCTCACTTATTGTCACCGTGAGCCTCGCAGTGTTATCGTATAGGATTACCCGGCAACACACAAATCCGGCCCATTGTGTAGACCAAATTTCCCTTGATAGAAAGAGTTCCAGTGAAAAGCCTTAATGGGCTTTGCCTGTTCCCTTTATTTTTCACCAGTACAGAGAAACGAGTCCAGGAGGGATAACTGTTCTCCGAACCCATGCAGCCATGGCGGTAGTTGCCAGCAGGTGATTGGGGGGTACAGGTGTAACTGCACGGAAGGATGGGGAGGAGTGAACTGCAACAGAGGTGAGCCCTTAGGGGGCACGGCCGGACCTGCTACCATCCCCGTGTTTTTGCACACCGTGTCAGCATGTTTTATTGGTGGTAACATGCGAGACTAACTCAAACGAGCATGTACCTGGAGCCTTCCAATAGAACATTTTTTTCTATAGATTAATCATCAATACACACGGGAGATCAGATTATGGGTGTGGATTCACGGTGGTAGCTAAAAGAAAAAGAAAATTGGAGTACAAGGTCATGGTTGGGGAAGTAAGGCCTCGATATGTTGGATGACAGATGAGTCCGTTGAGAATTGGCAAACTTTTAGGTCTGAACAATTTGCATTTCGACGATTGCATCACGATGAGTTTGCGCCTTTATGTTGAATCACTTAGAGATGGATTGGTAGGGATGTTTACCTTCCCCTTATAGTAGCAATTAGCACCAGACTGGACAAGAAAAGTCGGGTAGTGTCATTAAATTGGTAGGGATGTTTACCTTCCCCTTATAGTGGCAATTAGCACCAGACTGGACAAGAAAAGTCGGGCAGTGTCATTAAATATTGCTTTTGTTTAAATGCACAGTGATTAGAAATATCCTGTCCTATGCTGGGAGTTCCCCGATTTGTCGAACTGGGGAACTGCCAGCAAAAGTCTTGGGAACCACCAAAATAGGGCTGGCAAGGTATTACGGAAATCGCAGATTCAAACCCCGTTCTGGTCAATTTCTATGCTCAATTATATCATTTGAAATTCACCTAGTCATTTCCCCTAAGCTTGTGTTTGATTAAATGTGCACTAGTTGAGAGTTTGTTGTGTGATTTTATCTAGAACTTTTGAGAAGTTCGTGTTCCAGCCGGCCCTGCGTGAACGACGGTCATTGTGTAGTCATCAACAGCACGACCTACACCTGCGAATGCCCGCTAGGCTGGACGGGTGAAAACTGCGAAATCGGTGAGACCTTTGGCACTTGGCCACCTTCGAACTTTGATATCTAATCTTTTGCATTTTTGCATTTGCACGTCCTTGTATTTTGTAGTGCTAATTGGTGGTGATATGTGCCCTCCCATTTTTGTTCGTCACCAGTCATATAGTCTCTGAAAAGGGCTTTTCATAGTACAGATCAGTTGTAACGTTTTCACTTGATTTTTTTCCACAACGGATTTTTTCCTCAGTGTCAGAATTGTGTTCCAGTATTGTAAATGTCCTTATTTGCACTATTATAGAAATAAATGGCTGAGATAATGAGGCATTTTGGACATGAGGATAACCATCTCGGTGGCTTTGCATCCCCAAGTTTTGCTTTTCACAAATGCTGCCTGGGAAATGTTAATTATCACTAGCGAAGGGCGTGTCCCACACATTAATCTACAGAGGGAAGATGAGTGCCGATGACTTCATTCACCAACATGAAGTAAATGGTGGAAGATTTTCTCCCGCAAAAATATAACGATCACCAGAGTTTTAACCGTCTCAAATCTTCCCTTTATCCATCAGACAGAAAAGCTTGGTTCCTTCCAATGTCGATCTGGGGGAATGCAATAAGTCCTTTCCGTTTGGAACATCACCGACCAATTAACGTTTGTCGCATGAATTATCTTAAAAAACAATTAACCCAAAACTGAAACATAGGGTGCATAATAGTTCAAAAAGGAGACGTCAAACCCAACATTTTGTCCTGCCTATTAATCAGTACACTCGCCCAAAGAAGTTTTTTCCGCGGACAAATTTACCCCTAACCAGCACTTCAGTGAGGATTTCCTTTCATGGATAAAATAATCACACAGTGGCATGAGTTACAAACATTATCCCGCAAAACTAATCCCTAATATTTTTCAATGGTTTAAAACTGCTCAGCTCAATTTGAAGAAAAAAAACTTATCATAGCGATGTTCCCACTCTTAAAGGGCACCCATCTCAAGTGTGCGCCAAGCTATAATTGAACCCCTAGTCAGGTTACCCCTTGTAAAGCAATACCCAGATGAAATTGCTCATAGCCTGTTATTCAAGCCCGCAGGATACTTTATGTTCCGTCTTAATTCTGGTTTGTAATTTCAACCTTTTCCTTCCCCTCCCGAATCCTCCAAATGCATGCTCTCCGTCACAGAAATTGGTTTAGAATGATAGTTTAATCCCTTGGAAGGAACTGGGCTTGTATTTGATCTTAATTCGCTTAAGTTTCTTCCAACCATTTGTCCGGATCCCAGCCTGTTATTTTGACCTATGTCCTTTGGGCGATCGTACAGAAATGTCACGCCCACTCATCATTTTCCCCACTATGTCACGCCTCAATATTTCATCGTGGCACTTGATACAAAATGGAAATTTGCCCAAAGATCCTGGTAAAAAAAATCTTAACAATTTTCAAGGTGTAGTACCCGCATCGTTCGTGATTATGCATCTCCAAAAAGCAACGGGAATACAACAAAAACGCTTTCCGCACCTCTTAACATGAATTCTCATCATAATTGGGGATTTTTTTTAACCTGGAATACTACCTATTTGGATTTTTTTCTAAGAGGTGGATCATAAGTGGATTGTTTATTAACCTAAGAGCAAGGAACTTGCCGTTTAACAGAGTTAAGCTAATGGTACACTCACAAAACATGTATTAACATTTGGTAGGTTAAAAAAGTTTTAACCACCCAAATGTTAATACATATCTTAAGAGACAGTGTAGTTGGGCGATTTGGAAGCAATGTCTTGAAATGCATACCGTTTGCTGCATTGTGTATTTCATTTTTGCATCACTGGTAACCGTCCCCATTGCATCCTTTGCATGTGCATGTTACCATGGTTACAGAGGACACAGACTCCTCCTCTGGGTGTGACCCCAACCCGTGCCAAAACGAGGCTACCTGCTACAACTTCACCACATACTACGAGTGTGACTGCAAAGAGGGCTGGACCGGTGGGGATTGCGAAATTGGTGAGTGAGGGGAAATAATTAATAATATTGATGATTATGGTCTAAAGGTACATTATACCTATATAGACCTAGTATAACTATTTAATTACATGAAACTTATGTCGTTGGTATCAGAAGAAAAAAACTGTTTTGTCTTTAGGCCTATAATAAAATTTGGTACAGAAAATGTATCATTCCTGTCAGTGAAATCAACACACAAACTATCGAAAATGTTCCTCGATTTGGCTTGCTACATGAATTCATTGATTTGTATTTGTCCATCTTAAAGAATTGTGTTCTGTCTATCCTCTTTCTCCTCTGACATCAAAGAGGACATTCCAGATCCTTGTGAGGTCAGTCCCTGTCGGCCTGGCGGTGTTTGCATCCCTCAACCAGACGGAAGCTACACATGCACATGTCGTGAAGGGTTCGTTGGATTTAACTGTGAAACAGGTACACAGTTTTGCACTATTATCCATCAAACACGATACTATACAAAATGTTGACTGCTTCAAGAGGTGTAGTAAGACTAACCTCCCGTGGTGATCCATGGAATGCTCTGTTTTCCTGAGGTGTAGTCGAGGGAAATGAAAGGCTCCATTGATCACCGAGGGAGGTTAGTTTTACTACAGGGTGAGTAAAAAAAACCACGAAATCCAAATGTCGGGACAATTGTTTTAGTGAAGTTCTGCATGAAGCACTTTCAAAATCTAGGATATGAAAGCCCAATTCATAAGCTTTCTTTGAGTACAAGAATTATTCAAATCACTCATGTACTTTTCAAGTTACGGAATCTTAAACACAACCACCGTTTTAAGGTTCTGTCCACGGATCACAAAAAAGTTCAGCGTTCTTTCAGCAAAACGAAAACATATCACATAGGGATGTGTGTTAATTGTTTTTGTTTTGCTGAAAGAGCGCACACTTTTTTGTGATCCGTGGACAGAACTTTAAAACGGTGGTTGTGTTTAAAATATCATAACTTGAAAAGTACATGAGTGATTTGAATGATTCCTGTACTAAAAGAAAGCGAATGAATTAGGCTTTCATATTCTTGATTATGAAAGTGCTACATGTACATACAGAACTTCACTAAAACAATAGTCCCGACATTTTTAAGATGCCACACCCGAAAAAAAACGTATGCACCAACTATAACTTAAATTATATATATCCGAAAACAGTGAGTTGATATGTCAGAGTAATGATATGTAACAGTCATGAAACCTTACATTGCCAAAGTGGCGTCATCTTAAAGGATGGGTCATAAGTTTTCCATTGGTACCTTATTTTGCATCATTGATACCTTATGGTTCATTATAATGTACCATAAGTTTTCCATTGGTACCTTATTTTGCATCATTGATACCTTATGGTTCATTATAATGTACCATGAGTTTTCCATTGGTACCTTATTTTGCATCATTGATACCTTATGGTTCATTATACTGTACCATAAGTTTTTCATTGGTACCTTATTTTGCATCATTGATACCTTATGGTTCATTTTAATGTACCATCGGATGCAACATCTCAAACACACCCCTTTTGTACTCACTTTCAAGTGAAAAAGAATTATTATAAATGTTTATTTGGGTTTTTTTAAGACAAGATGTGGCAATCACAGATTGAATTGCATCAAGTCGTGACAGGAAATAAATCTAGTACACAGTACTTATAAATACATCCAAATGACATTAAAGTAAACGAGTAAAAATAATAACAATTACCCAAATGTCAATCCCCTAAAAAAGTTGTTTGTCCCAGCTTCAGGCCCAATACTGCCCCAGCCCCATAACCACCAGTAACTTACAAATCCGAAACTTCATTAACATATGTTTTTCATTAAAAAGCTAGAAACAAATGTCACATAGAATGTCTTCAGATAACAATTTAGGATAATTTTAATTTCAGAATTTTTTGACAATGTCCTCTTTCCCTCTTGATATTCAGAAGTACAGTTGACAGACCCGTGCGAGAGCCAACCGTGTCAGAATGATGGAACCTGCCGGGGTACCGTCCGAGAAGAGACGTACATGTGCATCTGCACTCCCGAGTGGTTGGGAACTAATTGCGAAATAGGTAAAAGTCTTGTCAAAATATCTCAAGAAGAAAACACAGATCCGACTTTCGTCATCGGTGTCTATTTTCAAGAAATTGCTAAAAACGCATCCGTTCATTGAATCACAATTGGCCTAATATCTCCTGGTTTTCTTGTATTTGTTTCTTTTTTTCTTGTTTATTTGTGGTTTTGTACAGCGCTTTGAGATTTGTTAAAAGCGATTTATAAATGCTCTATTTATTATTATTATTATTATTAATATTATTATAAAAAAAATATTTCCCATGTGGGCATTTTCATCTGATAAAAACAAGACATCATCACCACAAGTGCATCTTAATCTGTTCTGAAACATTTGGATTCGCCATGCTGTCCCCCATGCGTTAACTTGTGACATCAGATAATGAAAACACATTTACCTATGTTCAACTATTGTAATATTCAACATATTTCCATGTTTTCCGTCTTATTTTCAGATACGAGTAATGTGGACAAGTGCCTGAGCAACCCGTGCCAGAACGAGGCGACATGCAGTAGTTTTACCGACCGGTACGAGTGCCTGTGCACCGAGCGGTATACCGGGGGAGACTGCGAGATTGGTAAGACGTGCTCAGCGGGGGAAAAAAGGACCACAGAAGTTTGTTTGTATGGAATAAAAAAGAACTTGCATGCTTTACCTTAAACCCATTCGAAGGTTACAAAATAAGCACGACTTATGCTCCAGTCTGCTGAAGATATTGAAGAAAAACCAGGAGCAGGAAAGCCTATTAAAGCTGGTCCCAGAGCTCACATACTTCTAAGTAATTGATTCAGAATGTTTTTGTTTTCACTGAGTTCTCTTCATGCATTTGGTCTACACAATGGGCTCGATTTAGCCCGTCTCTTCATTAGACTACAAACAGTCTAATCACAAGTGACAGTTAGTCAGTCAGGCGGTGGATCAGTCAGTCAAGTAGGTACAGATAGGACACTAGGCTAGCCCTCTGGTCAAGCACAAAACCCAAGGTAAACCATAGGCCTAATCACACCTTTTATTGTGTTTAATCACTGTGTCCAGATCGCGCAAGTATTGACAAATGTGCAAGTTCTCCGTGCCAGAACGACGCTACGTGCTCCAGCTTCTTCGACCGTTACGAATGCTTGTGCCCATCAGGATGGACAGGGGAGAACTGTGAAGAAGGTAGGGAGACAGACCGACGATATGTACTAGTTTACACTAGTGAAATGGTCTGATTTCCTCTATTGTTGTTCTTTGATTAATTGATCATAGAGATCGCCCAAGACGTCGGATTTTAAAGCAAACCGTGCAAGCCTTTTGGCTATTTTGGAGTAAAGTCAAACTTGAAAGATGCTTTAATTAACAAAACGTTTTCATTATTTTTGTAACTTTTTCATGCGCAACATGTCAGGTTTTATGGCAACTTACTAAATTGTTGAGAAATTATTCGCACATGGTGTTTCCGCAAACCTTTCATTATTTAGTATCTCCACCATGCAAAGCCTCAAATCTTACTTACTAAATTTCACAACGGTGTTTCATTGAGTGGAAGATATAAAGCCAAATTTGACGAATGAGGGGTGGATTAAAAAGTAAAACAGACATTGCAACTTGCAAGTTTGTGACTTGTCGTTAATGACATGAATGGACGACTCGATCGTTGAGATAACAATTGCGATTTCTTCATCAGTCTTGTTTTGTTTTGTTTTCTGGGGCACATTCACCATAAGCTTCGGTTTTTGGAAAGATGCCTCCACAACTGTTACAGTAAATATCTTGCCGTATTGACGTGTGAAAATAAATGTTGTTTTTAAGTGATTTAATTGCATTGCTTTATTGTTTTGTAGAGAGCTAGCAGGTGGTAAGTAAGTTGTCACTGACGCATTTTGCAAGGCTTGCCTTCATTTCTGCACGAATTGGAACCGACTGTTACTGTGCATGTGTATCGTTCACAATGCTTTGCTTATACAAAAAAAGTAAAGAGAATTGACTTGTTGATGTCATTACATTGTCAAATCAAAACACAAACATCTGTAAAATGTTTACAAATTCTCTTTACTTAAAATAAATTATTCAAGTCATACACCTTGCAAATATTCTCATTCGATAATAAATGTTAAATTTGATTCTTTGATTGATGGTCTCGTTTCCAGACGTCGACGAGTGCTCACTCCCTACCAGTCCTTGCCAAAACGGTGGGATGTGTAACAACACGATAGGGGGTTATAACTGCACCTGCCCCCGCGGCTGGCACAGCCAAAACTGCGACTTAGGTGAGGCTATATCACATTCACCTTGATCGGTAAGATCACAGAATGTCAAACAAGAGCCGGTGGAGTTAACCCATGACAAGAATGGAAGGTGTCTGATACGACTATGAAAATGGCAAAATCACGGGTGTAGCGTCATTACGACTGCCCGTAGATGAAAAGTGTTCTCGTATTTTAATGTTGAACAGTTTAAAATTTAGTTCACTGTTTTCCAGACAATTCTGAAAACAGTTGTTAAGATTGTATTTGGATTGCAATGAGCTTTAACATGGGGTAGTTCTGGTAACTTATTCTGTCTTAATATCGCTTTTGAGTCAAGTCTATATTACACCTCTATCACGGCCTAATAATAATAAAATTAACAATTTGAACTTCATTAGCCAGATCAAAACGGGTTCGTTCTCCATCTGATCTTACATTTCGGGAGGGACTTTAAAAATACCTAAATTTGATTTCATCCGTTTTTTTGTTACTTGAATACATAGAGTGTGCCGACAGCAATAAAAATTGCATGTACTGGGCGGCTGTAGGAGAGTGCAAAGTCAACCCCAACTACATGCTGATATACTGCCAGAAAGCTTGCGGTGTGTGCCAAAACTACAGTAAGTGATTTGAAGTTTAGGTTATTGTAATCTAACGTGTAGATGGCACAGAATTCAAACATGTTGCACGGTTTCTGATTTATTGACGTCAACAATGCAAATATGCTGAATTTGTAGATTGTTAAGTAGCTACTGGTATTATCAGAAACTACCATAAACAATCCAAGATAAATGGAGCAAAGGCTACGCTTACGAAATAAACCGAGTCGATGATATTTGATTCTATATTTGCACAAGACTGAAGAGGGTTTTCCCGTGACGGGCTAAATTTGGACTAAAATTCCAACATATAGAAACATTAAAAACTTCCCGAAATATTATCGAAAACACATGGTTTTAAAATTTATAATGCTACTAGTTTGACTGAGAAAAAAATTGAGAGCGAGGGCGGAAAAACCAAATTTAACAGCGTCCATTTTATAGTAATTCCATACGACGACATTTTACCTATGCACGATTTATAATTGGATTGTTTCCCTTTGGTGCTAGTTTGTGAAGACTCCCATGAGAGTTGTCCAAAGTGGAAAAAACTCGGAGAATGCACGAAGAATCCTTACTACATGATGGCCAATTGTCACTACAGCTGTGGTGTCTGTATTGACGGTAAGTAAATGCTAACCATCCTTACTGTGATGATGCACAGCGAAGAAGAAATTGACAACTCGATGTAATACCGTTTTTTGTCATTTGCGTTAACAAATTAATTCGTACACAACAATCCATGGATTTATGGCATACAAGTATTACACTTTGGCAAATATAGCATGTATGAACTGAAACAAAACTATTTTCAGGAGAAGACTAGATATGCACCAAAATGTCGCAATGAAACAAGAATTTAAAACCAAGTCCCGGCACAACTGACTGGATAATTTCATCCCAGGAAAAAGTGTTCTTACTCCGTTATTGATGACAATGGGAGAAGTTTGAGACGCTGGCTGGCAGCAAACACACCGGTCCTTTTCGTTATTGTTTGCCTCATGTTCAAGTTAATGTGCGCATGTTCAAAATTATGTCGAGAATAGAAAAGGACCGGACGTGTTTGCTGCCACCAAGCGTTTCAAAAGTCTTCCAAAGGACAAGACAACGGAAACTTTATGTACATCTTTTCTCAACTTGCAAAATAACGTGAGCTTCTACAATATACAATTAACCTTTACAGTTCAAACCTTTACTTACCGTTTTCAGATGAATGTGCGAGTAGTCCGTGTCAGAATGCAGCTACATGCGTGGACGGAGTGGACTCATACACATGCACGTGTACGCCAGGCTTTAAGGGCGTCAACTGTGAAATAGGTAGGCTGAAATGAGCTAAGGTTACGAAGAATATTTTGGTATCATACATGGATATCATTTTGAACATTTCGAGAAAGTAAATCATTACATGTATTCTATACATTGGTTTCTTTCAGACATCGACGATTGCCTCACCCAGCCTTGTATGAATAATGGAACATGCATAGATTTGCCGAATGGATTTGAGTGCAGATGTACAGAATGGTACAGAGGATTCACGTGTGAATTAGGTACGAATGTTTCTATATCTCTCTTCTCACGATTACAATGCTCACAGTGATCAACAGTGAAACTACCGAAGATAAGTAATATGAAAGATCTCAATAGGATACCTATTTGTATTGGCAAATGCATTATGGGCGTCAGCGATAGTACAGCTGGGATTAAAACAACAAAACTGCAACTTGTGCATGTTCCCTTTGTTTTTAAGACTTTCAGGCAGGTTTTTTTACAACGTTTATGACTCGTTTGTACATTAATTTGCATATATGACACTTTGCTTGAACACTTTGCTCGTGAGACAAACCCGCCTCGATTTGAATATGCTCCCTGCGATAAAATGCACCGGTGAAAAATGGCTCATTATAAAACAGTTAATTTGTAGTCAGAGATTAAGCTAAATTGACATTTTCAACACATATAATCCTCACCGGAAAGCAACACATCCTCCTCTTTTATTCTTTTTTTGAGCTTTGGCTGCCGTTATTTTGCAATTAAAAAAGTATTCTTTGAAAGCACGTCATTCACTAGACATCAAATAAGGTAAAGTCTGTAAAGATGCCGCCATTGTATTATACTTCTGAGTTTTCTCCGACTCAGTTAAACGAAGACATTGCATATTCTTAACAGAGGCAGACTTCTGCACCAGCGAACCTTGTCTTAACAACGGTACATGCACTGACGACCTAAGGGGATACAACTGTACGTGTCCGGAGGGGTTTGACGGTATAAATTGCGAGATAGGTAAGTTTGCAAGTGAAAATACTGATTCCTGCATCTCAATTGGATCGTTTTAGGACAACATTTTTCAAGATGGCTACTTTTCCGCTTTGGGGAAAATAGGGGTCGTCTTCTTTGGGTGAGAATATCTCGAAAAGTCAATGGTCAACCCACCATAAAATGAAAAGAGAATTTTGAAGTATGGGCATTGAGCACTTGTGTCTATGAGAATGTTGAAACAAGGTTGCACCCATAACTGACCGTGTGATATCTCATTTGCCCCATTGTCAGAGATCAACGAGTGTGGGAGCTCCCCCTGCCAACATGGCGGCAGATGCGAAGACCAGACCAACGGTTACGTGTGCCACTGTCCGCCTGAATGGACCGGACCAGAGTGTCAATTTGGTAAGGTCAAAGGTCAAACCAGCAACTATAGCAAATGCTTCAAATGATACAAACTTGATGACAATTTGAGTAGGGGGAAACCTGTTATAGTTATTCCCAAGAATATATACGTATTTGAAAATCATTTATGAATGAAAATCTTATCCGTATTCTGAAACCGAGATTTGACTTTTCTGAAAATCTTATCCTGAAAATGGGGTTCCGCATCTGCAACACCTCGACCAATGAATTATGACAACGCAGTTTGAGATAAAGAAACCGGAACTATATGAACCTTTCAGAGTGTAACAGGTGGTTAGTCGCCTTACACTGTCCTGGAATGACGGTAACTTTTTAAAGTATTTGACCTTCTTGTTTCAGATTTTGACGAGTGTAAAAGCAACCCGTGTACAAACGGCGGCACGTGCTATCATGGCGTCGGCAACCGACTCTACATATGCTACTGCCCACGTGGTTGGCAAGGATCCAATTGTGAACTAGGTAAGAAATATAATCTGGATATTTTTAGCTACAGGATAGCATCTCAACAAATCATCTTGTCTCTCCGTTTTAGTTAGTACCAAACAGTGACATTTTCTATATATTGCTGCTACATATTTTGACCGATTTCAATCAAACTTTGTCAAAAGTATCAGTAGCCCAGTCCCAACATGTCACATGACTAAACTGGGGTCAAAGGTCATCATGGGGTCACTGGGGTCAAAAAACTTTTTTTTTTCTTTACTCAAAACCGTGCTTCCAGAAATTACGTGGCACAATCACATGACCCATGCAAGAAGACGAAATCGATGCCCAGCATCTTCCGAGATCCGATCGAGCTTGTTAAAATGCACCCTTGCTCAAGTCACAGATTTAAGTAACAGTGTACCTTGAGGAGGACATTCCCATATAATTCCCGTTCTATTCACTGCATTGATCAGTAACACACCTGACTACCATAAGAGCGGTCCACCTGTTCTCCAGAGGGCGATGTTTTAATATTGAGTTAAAAAAAACCCCATTGTACTGTCTTTTGAAACATGGAAGGTAATCGGCTGTTCTTTTCTGTGTTTTTTCTTTATTTAGAGGTGAATGAATGTTTGAGCTTACCCTGTCGGAACGGGGCAACCTGCCAGGATTTGTTGGATGGCTTCAACTGTTCCTGTACGGCAGGCTGGACCGGGCCGACCTGCGCCACAGGTAGATGGGAATCTGACTCTTCTATCCATTTATTTTTAACGTCTACCTAGAAATGAAAGAAATTACGATGAAGGGTGGTTAGGTTGTTCAGCCTTGGAATCCCTGAGGTCTTCTGACGACGGGCAGAGCATATGAACTGTCAGGAACATTAAGATTTGTAACATGGCGGACCCATTAAATTATTCTTATTAGATTTAAATGAAGACATGTACCTTTTGGCGTCAGGAGGCAGCACACAACACTAGTGAAGGCATTGTTGTGGTCGAGTCAACCACATGTCCGTCATTATGTCCAGTCACAGTTAACAGGGGTTGAGCAATAATAAAGGAATGCCTTTGTCACAGATAATCAGAACAGCTGCTTATCGTGACTTGAAATTGACCTGCAATGAGGACCCTTTAGGCACTCAACTATAACAATTCCGAAGGGCCGGCAATATTTGTATTAACATTACCCTTCACCCCGATGCAAACGTCCACCAAGGAAGCCGGAAGGGAAAAAAAACACAAAACATTGTTGGAAAAACCTCCAGGTGCATGAAAGTATTTTTGAACATTTTTCTAGAGCATTTAGACAAACTCGAGACAAAAATATGCCAAAGTGTTTAAAAGGTAGCGATTTTCTTGAAGGATTGCATGTTATACTAACAAGTCTTATTTTTTTTACTAAAGTTAAAACTACATTTACTAATCACTTTCCGACATCTCAGGTTTTCCAAGACTTTTTTCTGTCTGAATAGGGAAGTCATTGTTTTGCCGCTATTTCTTTGTAGATATATCAGAGTGTGCGAGCAGTCCATGCCTCCGTGGCGAGTGCATAGAGGGCGCCAACCAATATGAATGTCTGTGCTACCCAGGATTCACCGGGGTCCATTGTGAGATCGGTGAGTGTTGTGTACAAACTGACCAAACCTGAACAGCAGAGGGCGCTACTAGGAAAAATGCACTCTTCAAAAAAATTGCTTTGTTTTAAATAAGCATTTAGAAATGATAAATCACAATTCAGGGATGCTCATGCCCCCAAACAGCCCCCTTAATTTCGGAAAAGAATAAGGCCCTATTTACTCACCTCATGAAGTGTACATTATAATAAACAGCCTGGGGCAAGTTCGCGCAAGAACTATTGTTGACCATTGGTTAACCATAGTTCGACTGAAGTTAGCCCGAACTCTGTCTAGTCGACGATGGTTGACTACGCTAGACGACTATTTGGAACTAGCCTTGGTCAAGGCGCTAAATGTTATTCATCCCGGCAGTGGCGCGTAAACGATATCCTCGCTAGGGCCATGCATTATGCAGTGCATTAAAAATACAGCGCGAACAGCGACCTCATGCGGCCACCATTTCTATGCAAATTAGTTGGACCCAATATCGCGCCTTGGTTCAATCGTCGGCAAAAGCTTATGTTTTTCTTTATTTTGCGCTGGATTTCTAGCGCACGACCTCGTATGCGAATACAGATAAGTGTAGGCGGGGCTAATATGTGGAGTGTCCAATCACACCTTGGTAAATCCGGACGTCATCAAATTGTTTGCAGCTAGCTATTCGCCTTTTGCGGACGTGACAGGAACCACAGTTTTTGTGCATTGGTGCCGTGTGCAGAGACACATAACGTGTACGTGTACATGTATGGATTATGTACAGTGTGCCACGTTTTACTAAGCAAGTTTTCCCGCAACGATCGACCAATAAGAAAACGACATTTAAGGTCAGCTAAGGCTATTAACATAATAAGCACCACCCCAAAAACCTCACATGGACGATTGAACCAAGGCGCTATATTGGGTCCAACTGATTTGCATAAAAATAGTGGCCGCGTGAGGTCGCTGTTCGCGCTGTATTTTTAATGCACTGTACTGCATACATAGCGCATAGACATTATGACTGCATGCATTACCGCGCTACGGCCGGATAAAAAACAACTAGCGCCTTGACCAAGGCTAATTTGGAACCAACTTACTGGGGTGGTTGCATCGCTGAAACCAATAGCCGCGCGCATGATAACGTACAGCAGGGAGCCAGGACCCAGAAGTTTTGCAATGACATTTTGACCAGAGTTTGACTAGAGACGTTTGCACGTTGTTATTAGTGCGCAAGCGTAAGCTACGTCACAAATCAACCACTAGTCGACTGGTCCTTGCCCGAACCTGGCCCTTACTTTAACTTCGTTTTTTAAGACGTCAAACAAACACCGGATGTTTTGGCTATAAAGTTTGGTTTGGTTGTTACTCTGTCAAACAAATGTGTTGAAATATTAGAGCAGAATTTTTTAAAACTGGAAATTGATTGCATTTTCCTGCAGACGTTGATGAATGTCTCAGTGACCCATGTCTGAACGGTGGAGTGTGTCTCAATTTAGACAACCGTCATGACTGCATCTGCCCTTTAAATTGGCAAGGAAGATACTGCGAACAAGGTAAGAGCGCCCTCTGTCCGAAATGAATATTTTGACCAACAAAGTATTATTTCACTCCAATGGATTCGTACTCGGTTTATTAGAGCTAATATTTGGTAATAGCGCCCTCCGCCGGGTTAGGCACATCAATCATTAAAGTCATGGCCTACTGAGTCATGCAGCAAAGATGCAGCTATACCTTTTCAGCTATTATTTCTTATTTTGAAGATTGAGATTTGGTTATTAAGTAGACATTTTAAGTTTATTGACATTAGAAAGTTTGAAGTATGAAGACTTCCAATGGAAAACGTGGATTGTCTCACTTGTTTGTTCGTTTGGGGTTTTTAAGGGAGAATTAGCCAACATGATTTGATTCTCCAAGAAATAGCGCCCTCTGTAATGAAAGCATGATGAATGGATTGGGCTTCATGGGTGCAGACCTGTAAATAGGCCCAGAATTGCCTACGCGGGTCAAATCACGATATGTACGCCCTCAATTTCTAGCTATTAGAGAATTCTGTGGACCATGAACTTAAAGATTTGTGGGGAAAAAATGGCTGGAAGCCGTGCTCAGTAGTGCGACCTCGTATTTCTGTGAAATTTTGGTGAAATTTGGATGACATTGAGCTCTAAAATTGCTCTACTTTGCAATGGAGCGCAGCCATCACTTTTCAAAATGCCACATAACTTCTTGTAGGGGTGATCATCTTTTGATGGAATTTTCTCTCAAAGGCCATCGAATTACCATCCAAAAATTGAACAGAAAATGAAAGATTATCAAATAAGCTTTAATTGGATGGTTGTGTCAAACACCTTGGAGAGTTTTGAATAATTTGTAATAATTTTTGGAAGTACGTGCAAGTATGACTGAGGTATACTTGATTTACAGGTCTGCACCCTATTATGCATTATCTAGCGCCCTCTGTCTTTTTAATGCAAAGTGTCAATTTTTTCGCACAAGTATTCATAACCTGCTCAGTTATTGAAGTCAAGTTTAGCAGGCCTTTATTTTGCTATAAAACCTTATGAAACATAATTATAATGGTGTGAAAACGTATTTGTTCGGATTCATTTTGGACCCGAAAGATATTTCTGAAAGAGATTTTTCTTGAAACAATCAAATCCAAGAACGAGGAATGCACTTTCCTGAAGATAAAACAATAAAAAATTCGTACAAACAATTTTCTTTTGGCTTATCCTCTAATCTACCATTTTCCTTGGATTTGTGCCATTCGCCCAGCCAGAAATAAACGGCTAAAAACTCCCACCTAATCTTTCGCTAAACTAGGCAACATTGTGCCGTCCCATCCATATAAACCATCCTGTGCCATATCTCCCGTGTCCCAACCACCGGCCACCGTATTCCCGAGCCCATTCGTCCCGGGTTTATAAATAGTCCCAGCCCTGGGAACTGTGCCAGGCCGTGCTCGGTACCGGCCTTGCCGAGTCACGGCTATTTTCAGCCCGTGTGGCTTCCGAGTGACTCACGGTGCGTGAAGCCATCGGTGCTTGAGTCAAGATTTCCGGCCTATGAGTTAAACGGGGTTATTTCTGTACACGAATAATTCAACTGGTACTTGGACTCATAAACTGGTACGGGGTGGTGTTTGGTCCCCCTCCTATTTGCATCATCGCTGTTTTACTGTCTCACAGCTATGTGACACTTTAATTGGAGAAAGAATGAAAGGTGACTTAAAAGTCCATAAAAGAAAAAGAGGCCTGAAAAGTTTGATAACAGATTTTACCCTCATGTCTTTTATAATTTGAGCTAATGACATTTAATGCCAATTATGAAGAAACTCTATTTAGCCTACCCCTTCCAGCGCCTTTGCAATATGGGTTTGGAAATTCACGTGACCTGTAAGAGCAAGGCTGTTTTATTTAGCAATAAGGTTGGCAAGCAAATTAATTAAATAAACTTAAAATGCTGCATGGTCAGTTTGGATCTTGATACATCTTGGGAAATGAAATGTGATGTAAAGCGAATACCTTGAGCTTCTTGAATGAAATATGAAAAATTGTGTCCTTTCCTGTTGGGGTGGGGGTAACTTCCATTTTGGGTGTATTGGCAAGAGAAGGTTTAAGAATTTCTTGTTTTAATGGTTCCTAAAATGTTGTAATGTCTTTCCGTCTGTCGTCAGCCGTGACAACAATCCCAGCCACAACCCAGCGCACAACCCCACGCACAACTCCACGGGCGATACCCCATCACGGTTCCGACTCCTGGAGTGACTTCGATTCGGACTTCCAGGAGTCCTCCTACCCAATCAGCAGTGATACTGAGTTCACCACGCCAATCGACGAGGAGACCGACACCGATGAAGGACCTTCGGGCATGGGAGGAGGTACAGAGGTCAACACGCAGTCGCAGGAGCCAGAGACCGAAGACGCAACGAGTCCTAAGATTGAGCTGGTGGAAACCACATTATTGGAGGAGATTGAGACAACGAGTGACAGCCAAACTACGGATGTAAACAGGCCAAGCACCCCTGGCAAAACCACCCCAAGGGAGGATAACAATGTTCTACCAAAAATAGAAGCCACTCCCAAGTCTACGGGGGTTAAGGATAACGGGACGGGGAAGAGCAAGCAATCTAATCCGCCCTCTACCGGCCACATCATAGCTGTCGTCTTCGGTGGCCTGCTCTTCATCGCCATTGTCGTCTTTCTTGTCATCGTCTTAGTGCGACAGAGGCGGAAGTCGCGCATCGGCAAATACGAGCACTTCAGCATGGACAGCAAAGACGCTGTGGCATGGAAGGAGATGGATACCCGCTCCTATAATGACTCGATTAACACGGAGAGCTCCAATATGTAGCCAGGGTACCACACTTATCTGATACCTCTGAGATTTTGGTACAACTCTTAATCATTCCGTGGATATAGATAAGAAAAAGGTTGTCTGTCTTTTACCGTAAGGCAATAATTTAAACCAAACAGTTCTCGATAACAACGTGTGAGGGCGGCAAAACGCATCCGTCGTGAACCCGAGGGGCAAGCAAAGACACCAATTTTATGGCCGACAAATTAGAGAGAGAAATGATTATATTGGCCGCAAAATTTAAACAAAGGTGGCCCTCTTGGCCATGTCGATATATTGCTTTAATCCCCACTAAAAATTGGTTTTAATTATATTGCATTTTGGAATAGACTAGATAATAAGATGCCCTTTTGCATTGGTATACATAGAAGCAGCGTCCGGAATGTGGTGATCAATTTTGAATATATCAAGTATGTATGCTCACTGTTCCCTCTAAGCGGATGTACGTGCGTCTAGACTCAGTTTCCCGATTTAGAATGTAGATAAGAAAGGTAACATTGAGCATAGGCCTATTAAATTCCATCCGCTAGAAAGGGGGCTTTCATAAGACCAAGAACCAATTAATACCCAAGGCCCAAGATTTTCTGTGGCACCTGTCGCTGTGCAATCGAGGCAATTCATTGGCCCTGATTCAGGTGTCACCTCCTTGGCCCTAATTCAGGTGTCACCTAATTGCACTTCTTCGCGCATATACCCCCTTATATTCAAGGCGGTTCTTTATTCCTCTGTGATACAATTTTTAATTAGTAGACTCTGTGTACTTTCATTGTCACTGAATCTATATAACAAAAACTGCCCTGGGTGAGGGCGCACCGTGAAGGCGTCTATACTGCTCAATGCACTCATTTTCTCTGTGCAGAGCCACGTCCAAACTATTTGGCTACGGCTAGAAATAACTATGGGAAGTGGCTACGGCCAGTTCCATAGCCGCGTATAGCCGCGTGTGTAATTTCTAGCCTCAGCCATAAAGTAACTCGGACACGGCTATGATATTGGCTTGTAGTCAAGCGTGGCATTGCGCATGCGCTAGCGCGATTGCATGTCGCACTATCCTTCCATCCCACACTATAATTATTTTCAATACAAAGATTGTATAAACAATAAATGGTAAGACGACATATATAATATACATTAAACTAGCAATTAAAGTTGGATGAAATAACACAAACATTTTGTATAGTGTTTACCCTTTTAAAATCACGTATCAAAAAAAATATAATTGACTCTCCTTGAAATTCCGTTCAATGCGGTTCAGTTATATTATATAATGTTATACTTTTATGTTTATTTATAGATGTAGATATTCTGTACCATATGTTTTTCTGTAATGAGAGACGTTTTGAAATGATGGGGGATTTGACAGCTACGTGCACGCAGTCTCACACACGTGACATGCAATAATTAACCATTTCCCTGGTTCTTCATTTAGAACGAGGTCAAATTTACTGAATAGTTATTTCCGTGTAACTTGACAAATAATTAACTTAACTTCCGTGAAGTGTGCCCAGCGTCAACTTAAGTATAACTGACATTTTTACTGTATTTTTATGGGCTGATAAAGTGTGTAACACACAAACAGAAGAAAGTGTTAATGCCAAATTCGAGTCTTCCTTCAATAAGCGAATTTTATATTTTATATGAGACAGCAATATCAATTCTACAACCAGAAAGCTGAAAGAACTTTTAGATTCCACGATTCCAGATTTCGTGAAACGGCAAGACTCATGGTTCAAAATGTCTTTGAAACAAAACAGCAATGAAAATCAAGAAAAGTGATAAATATCGGCACATTTTTGAATGCCAAAAAGACAGCTGTTTTTTTTTATTATAGGGTTTCCCGGCTATTGTAAAAGATGTTGCATTCAAATTCACCAACCCTATCGTTCAATTTCATCCACAAAAAAAATTCACACGCTTTTAACAAAACTAATTTCGTCATTTACCATTCAATGTTGAAGTTTGGTCACCCTCTTTAGTCACGGGTCGAGAATATTCGTCATTACAGATCAATCTCGTCTAAACTGTTCCCTCAGTATTCAGAGATCGAATTCGTCTTATATAAATCAATCAGACGAATTTGATTTCTGAATAACACGGTTTGGCGTAGACGACGGACGAAATCGAATACTCCGGGACAAGAACGTGTTCTCATCGTTTGAATTTGCTTGAACTTAATTTGAAACTATCTGACAAACGACAAAAATTAACATTGGAAGTGCACTAGATTGATGTTGTTGGACGAATTTGAGTATTTGAAACGGTGAATTCGAATGATAAACATTTTAAAAAAGGACAACCTGGATTTACTTTATGTAAATGGTGTTACACAGCTATTCATAAATCGATTTCTTATATTTACTAGAGGCAAGAATTCCCATGTTACATTCCCTGGGTAAAGATGGTTTCAAGGGAAGACATTAGAATTAAGTAAAACAATTAATCAATTTGTATGGCCTATTTTGATATACTTGTTGAAATTTAAATCTTTCATTTACTGCAATATTTCTTCAAACCTGAGAATACAGTTTTAAAGAGATGTATAGTTTGGGAATATGAGCAATACTTTTTTTGTAAGCTGATGTTTTGTTGGCTAGATGCTGTTTATGGTATAGTACTTTGTGTTGCAAGGCTTAACCAAGAGTGTGGAGATTTCAGACTGAAATTTGTACAGCAAATGCTGTATATATGACACACGTCTTGAAGTAAACTTTAGTTGTTAGGAACTATGCCACGAAACAATGGTAGCGACATTTAATGTATAGCACAATACACACGCTGCAACCTGCAGTAGCAACGTGTGCTCATTGTGCGTTATGCAATGGGAAAGTTGTTTATAATTATACTTAGCATTAGAATTGTGAATCTATATTAATAATGGTCTATTTTAATAGTGGATAGTTTGTATAAAAAATGACTTTTTTTGTAAATAGTTCATTGTTGACGTGTTTCGGAAAAAAAATGTCGTGCGATTTGTACACTTTCAAAATGGTGCTTATAGTTTAAACACTTTTTTGTACAAACTCTTTGCATATGCGTAGGCTATGTTTATATTTTTTTACAGCAGTGTGAAACGCCTGTTAGTGCCAAACACTTGTGTTGGAGTTTGGCTGGTAAGGGGTTAATTCGTTATAAAAAAAAGTCAAATTTATATTTCAAAGTTCATTTTTTTCTGAGACAGATTATAGAGAAGAATGAGAAAAGTGGGTTTCTATCCTGTCATTCAACTGCAAACATATGTCATTTTTATTTACCTTAACAATTTATGCTTGATGTTTCAAAAAGGTGAAACAGCGGGTACAATTAAGTGTTTAGAAATGTGTTTAAACTCTGAATGCAGTTTTTACAGTGTAGATGTGTTAAAATCGGGTGACAAAAAAAACCGCTTGTATGAAAGTGCGATTTGGTATTGAACGAATAAAATACTCAGTTTATTTTTTATGAAAATTATGTGCCATAGTTTCTTTCGTCGACTTATCGATTATCGCACGCGCACGTGCTGTATTTCCAATAACGACGCTCCAGTCAAGCAAGCCAATTTCATTGATTACTTCACATCTTAGTTTTAGTCACGTGATTTTGAGCATGCCCAGTTCGGGAGGGGGGTTAAAACTTCAAAATGGAGACTAACATCTCTGTAACCTCAGTTGGTGCCGGAGGATATAGAGGGCGGGTCAAGGAAACTCTGACGTATACTTTGACTCTACTAACATGGTGACTCATCTCAACTTTTTAAAGGGTTCATGACATGAGGTTTACACTGGGATTTATTTTGTACGAAAACCATGAGGTTCAAATTTTTGTAAAGTCCACTTTTTTGACATTTTAAACACGCCATGTTTTTTTCTGACAACTGAGGGCGCTGGTGCTGTGATGTAACTTTCTTAGGCACAGTCTTCAGTTTGGGGGTTTTCTGTTCAAATTGACCCGAATTTCGGCTTACTTAAAGACTTTGTGCAAAAATGTTGTTTATAGATTTACTTTCGTGTACTGAATCAACAATGTTTCACTAAAGCCGAATAAAGTAAATTTACGGGCATTTTTAACAGTGTGCCCTTTTCCACTGAGGTGCCCTTTTTCACCCGTTTGCGCCCCCCCCCCCCATTATTTCTGAAGATTGCCATTTGTTTTTAAACGAGTGTCCTGTTTTTAAACAAGTACCCTTTTTGTAACAGCTGGCGGCCTTTTACGAGTGCCCTTCTTGAGAATCTCGCCCTGAAAAGCGCTATCTATTGTCTGATAGTGTGCATGATCGTCTGGTTTGGACAGTGCCCCAATTGGAAGATGATTGTGGACAATTATCACGACTCGTACAAATGCACGTCTATAAAATAAGACAATGGTGATGACTCCCCATGACTCGGAAACTTCCGCCTACCGGTTGAGACATTTGCCAGGGACAGAATTGGTCAATTATGGGCGGCGGGGGACACAACATGGGCCCTCTACGGACAGCATCGGGAAGCGTGATTGACAAACTTGACAGAGACATATCACCCCCTAAAGTAGACCCCTGACTAACCCTGTGGATGGCAAAACGCCAAGTTCATCCCAGGAGGAGTTGTCCTTAAAGTGATGATGGTTTCCTTGAGAAGTGAGAATCTTTTTTTTTATTTTATTGTTTTGATACCGATGAGGAGTGTTATGAACACCTGGGGGCTAATCACTTCCCTGTGGTGTGGCGTCATCTGTGCCATCAAGAAAGTAGTTCCATCAAACACCTGTGACTAAACAATTATACTCGGGTCCGCGTTGATGTCAAATATAAGGGGAAGTTAATTTAAAAAAAACAAAACACTAAATTTGCTGAATCCAGGTCACCTTTTATTTGGTTAATTATATAATTAATATAATAAAAATGTAGAAACTGTCAAATTACTATTGTTAATTTTTTATTCAAATCCTAATTAAATGACATCATAAAAACATATTTCGATAAAAAAATACTCATGTACTTTACAATTTCAAAACCTTCTGCGACAAATTGTGAAAACTCACGCCAAAGTTTTTTGAAAACGTTCACATTCTGTCATGTGTTATGTCATGTATAATGACAATTTCTCCAAAAAAAGTTAACTTCGTTATTAACGATAACAAACCGTTTTAAATGGTATCCATTGTTATGTTAGGGGTTTTAGGGTTGCATGGACGTTACGTACACTTGGCTGTTTGTTACACTACTGGGGGTACCAATTCTCTGACAGATTCAGAAATGATCTCAATTAAGTAACAATACTTTCCTATATCCACTTGTGCATGATTTAAAGCTCGTCTGGTCAGCTGTTTTAAAAAGCCTTTCCCTTTTACCATTCACATTGAATTAAATGTTCAAGAACTTGCTTTGATGCCTACTTAAACTTAAGACTTATCGTAGTAGGATCTACTTTCTTCAGGATGAATATAGAAAGTTTTAGCGACCACATCCGACAGATTGATGAGTCGCCTTAACCTAAGTGCGTCAATGCCTGCGTGGGTTAGCGTGAGGTCACCCTAGGGACCCCACGCTACAAAACAAGAGCGGAGTAATAAGGGGACAGTCACAGTGTCGTATCCTGATCGAATTAGTCCAATCACGTAGGGCCTTGCCCCCTCCCTTGAATGAGCAAGTCTCCCTGTACATGTTTGGCGCTATAAGGGGTAGGACTGAGTACAAATCCAGTCACTTGAAGACTGCTTGTGAACGCAGAGTGCACATCGAGCTAGCTGCAGTTCTCGTCTCGTTCAGCCATCTTGTTCATCCTCAAGCCACTCCGAGCGATCACCATGAAAGGTTTTCTCGTCTTCCTTCCCCTTCTTGGTGAGTATTGCTGAACTCAGACACCATCGTTCATCGGTTGCTGCCCGTTAACTTTCGTTGTTGCCATTCCGTTAGGCTGTTGTCCGTTCTCTGAAAAACCAAACGACAACCAACGAACAAATCTTAATGTGCGTTAATACGCCGGAAACCTCTTTGTCGATAACTTTGGTTAAAATATGCAGCAACTTTTCTCGTTTTCGAAAATAAAATCCAAATATTTTTGAATAGGTCAGAAATATATCTGTCTCCAAAACTGTCACAATACAAAATTCGTTAAATGCAAATTATTTTCTTTATTTTTTTTAATTTGGATTGTCTTTTCTTTAAGAACTGCATTGACGAGTTGAAACACTTCATAATTAATGGGTTTTTTTAATGTCTCTTTCAAAAATTGTTTTTCAATTGTAAAAGTCTCTGCTCGTTTAAGACTATAAACATAGACCAGATGATCGGAGGATGTGTCTGTTTAATTTAAGAATGGGATAAGTCATGATGAAATAATTCCAGGGGGAAATTGGCATTGTGACTCATTTCTTGTTTGTGACTTACCTTCGACCGCGGGAGAAGTAAATCGCTGCCAATGTGATGACAAAATTTAAAATTACAAGGCCACTGTATAAATGTCAAATTGTCAGCTCAAGTTAAACCGAATTTAATATCCATTCAGAATGAGTTATGGAAAAGTTTTAGAGATGATATTTTCAGGAAAGTTCAAATTAATTATTTCTTTTTACCCAACGATATTGTTACCCCAAATGTGTCGTAACTTCAGCGCATGTAGATTCAGACCTTATATTTTGGTAGGATATTTCAAACATTTCTCATTTCTTTTTTTTCTTCAGAAATTGGAATGATGTGGTAAAAAAATTGTTTAAAAGAACTTTATGTTTTCTTATATTTTTCATTTGTACATAAAACATAATCTTAAAACTAATATGGAACACCAAGCTTTGGAGTATTTATTGCGGTTTTTTGTTTTGCATGCAGGGTTTGTTGCTGCCCAGATGAATGGCCACATGGGAGGAGCTGGCCAGATGAATGGCCACATGGGAGCCGCTGGTCAGCAGAACGATCCGTTCTTCAATGACTTCGGCAAAGGAACGGGTTCTAAGATCCAACCCGCATGGGCTGCCCCACCCCGTCAGTCTGCACCTTTCGGCAACGGCGGCAACCAGGCCGGGCAATCCAGCACCACAGCACCAAAGCATAACCCCATCCCTGTCGGTGGCCCGCAGGTAGCCAACAACAACCCGTACGCCAACGCAGACCCTAACGCTAAGACTGGCTCATCTGGCGAGCTGGCAGGCTTCGGTAATGCTGATGTCTTCCATGCTGTCCTTGACGGTAACAACGCAGGCGCAGTAGGAGGAGCTCAACCACTTCCGGGACCCGGAACAGGCCGATCTTCAGGTGAGCAAGCTATCGGTGGTGGCGGTGGCGCGGGTGGCCTGGTACCTGGGCTCATGGCCGGCGGGGGCTTTGATGCCAACGAAATGCAAAAAAAGAACGACGCCAATGAGGTCTCGGCCATCGGTGCTTCAGCTAGCACGGTGGTGGGTGTGATAGTGGCTGTGCTGATCGTCATTGGTATCTTCGCTCTGGTGGCTGTCTTCCTGGTCAGACAGAGGCGCCAGTCTAGGGTAGTCATTGGATCCGTGTAAACCGTGAACTTACCGCCAACTGTGGTCCGAAACCCAAAGACGAATGGAACTTTATCAATACACCTATAAATGAATAAAAAATATGCTGCAATAAAGGATGACTTTTTGCAACTTCTTTTGAAATATAAACAAAACACACCAATGAAAGTCAGTAAAGTATGAATATCTCAAGTACTCCAGTACCTGCTCAAAATGAGCCTAGCATTAATTAATCCTAAGAGTCACGGTTCAAAACAGGTGTTTAAGTACAAGAATCGAAGCTGTTTTTAAGACAACATCCGTTATTATGTGATGCTTTTATTTTTCCCTCTTTATTGTAGCCGAGCGAATATAAAGGACGTGCCAATGGCTAGACCAAAGGCAAAAAAAATATATATTATAATATTATTATTCAAGTTTGTATATCTGCATTGGACTGCACACCCAAGCATCACTCAAAATGGCATTGGATACTATTATTAATATTTTGATATTGTAATTTTATCACCTTTGTCTGTAAATGTTCGACTAAACTGTTCACCACTTTCTTACTCTTAACGCCATTTTGCAAACGTTCGTCGAGCAGGTCTACTTGATTAAGGCTGGGGCCTCGAATCACAAAAGAGCCACTTTGTAAATAGCGACTAACGACAAGAAAAGGAGGCCGTATTTTGATACTGAGAGACGGACTCATATAGATTTTGTGAAGCAAAGGGAAGTTGGAGATGATTGGAGTTGGTTTAATAAAGTTGAAATCTGATGGGCTTGTTTTCATTGGTATTGTTTTAATTCATCAAGTTCTCTGACTTTTCTCGACTTTTACCCAACAGTTCTGCTGTGCCACCGCCGCCGCCAAACTCTTTTATTTCTGATTTTGGTTAATTTTTAGTTTTATTTTTTTGATTAATTTGTACTATCATCATTCTATGATTTGCTATTCAACTGTCTGTGGTTTGCTTTTGCTTTGCATGTGTAATCATTTTTATTTGGCCTTTTTAGGAGTCTTTATGCAAGAAAATGAATAGAGGGTGAGGGAGCGATGACACAAAAAAAATATTTGTTTATCAAATTCATTCATCCATTAATTAATAAGTCACTTGAATTAAAGAAAATAGTTGGCTATTGAAAGAGCACCCTCTGTCTGTTCTTGCATATTGTCATTTCAGAGCGCTAAATGGCAGCATAATCTAACTGCATTCTCTGAGATACGACACAGTAGCATATGTTGTGATACAGCAAACATCGACGATTATGACAAAGGCAATATCACTTACAATAATAATCAGCCTCGACTCCATGGGCGCATGCGCGTTCCGTTAAGATCGCGCAAGGCATGATGGGTAACAACATGGCACAGCAAGATCGTACACATGGAAACGAGGTTGAACAATGATGCAATGCCCTAACTTCGGCTGGTGCCGCATAGAACATTTTGAGGATTTGTTGCGGGTACGCCCCCCCCCTTCCCTATGCCATCTGTTAAGGAAGATAGCCAATACCCTTAAATCTGTTCTACTTTGCAGGAACGAAAAAGTCGTTGGTCGATTATAACATGTACGAACTACCACCCGACGACGTGCACCCCACGATATCGCAGAACGCAGGCGAGGGAGAGGCAGGTATACAAATAGGCGCGGCTACGGATCTAGACACAGGGGTGGGGCCAGCTTCGGCCGAGAAGATCAACCCCTACTACTTTGGTGACGGGCTGGGAGTTCCGGGCGGTGGTTACCGGGGGCCGTTGTTGTCGAACGGCCGTCTCAGTCCGGCAATCGACTCTCCGGACATCCCGAAGCCGGTCGGCGCCTTCGATGGGCTTGTACCGTTCGGTGGTGGTGGTGGTGCTGGTACCAACCCGGATCAGAATGGGGGAGGGAATCTACTAGACGATGATCAAGTTGTCCCCCACGGCGCATCAGTCGGTCCGATAGTGGGTGCCTTATTCGGTGTCGTCATTGTGGGTCTTGTTGTAGGAGCTGTTGCTGTTTATGTCCGGAAAAAGAGAAGACATTCTGGTTATTGCAGCCCAATTTAAAAGCTATCATCCTAAAATTATTTCAAATCTTTACCATAATATAGGTTTTCTTCGCTATTTTTAAAGATTTTCCATGCAAATTCACCAACTCTAACTCTAAATTTCACACGCTTTTGCCAAAACCAATTTAGTCATTTACCATTCAATGTGAAAGATTGGTCACCCTCTTTAGTCACCATGTCGACCATGTTCGTCAGCACAGAGCAAATTCGTCTGAGCTGAAGTAACGGTGAAATCGAATGACAAACGTTTTTAAATAGTCAGGAAAACCTATAGACAAAATAAAACTACAACGTGGAATGCAAGATTTTGTAATACATTTCTAGGATTTATCCAGATATAGATATAATATAGAATATTTTCAGACTTTATTATTGTTACGAAATATATTTGTTTCTCATTATTACATAATTTTATTCATGAGCTATTCGACGTTGAACATTCCGTAAAGACAACGAGTAACTAATTAACTTGATTTCCTGAGACAATCATTCCTTCCTTCTATTTTGTTTTTATTGGTTGGAGTAATCTCAATTGAAACTCTAATAACACCCGGAGTAAACTCAGTAATTCGTGTTTCTAGTTTCATTAGACTTGACAATAGATCAGTGCTTTCAAAGTAAAAAAAAAATGATGCTGGTCATCACTTTGTATGAATAATAAAACAAATTTTCGACACGATGACTTTTCTGATTTTTTTTCTTTTTTTTTTACTCGCCAATGGATGAAAATAAACAACAGGGTGCAAAATTGCGCATTTTGATACCAACGACAACGAGGGAGTCGATCAGTGACATATCAGCGCATTGTAAGGGTTTAGGGCCTGGATTTCGTATTCCTCGTTCATACTAGAACTCCCTATACCATTTTCGGAAATGGTTACTGAAAACAAATTATCCGAAAGTTTGAGAGGGGCACTTGGGTAAATGGGGGGGGGGGGCAAGTGCCCCCTGCCCCACGGTTCCGTCCCACCCCCTGGAAAATGGATGACTTATTTATAATTAGCTCCTCGTCATACAGATTTATAGGGAAATGATCGGGACCATATTCTTTTGCTCCACCTTCACAACGACGGAACGGAGGGTGCCCCCTTTTCTGTACAAATGCCCCTTTTTTGGTGTTCCGCCGCCCCCGAAATGAGTCTCTTGCAGTAAAAAGCTCTTTGAGGACCAATGCAGTTGAGTGAGATCTTATATCAGTCACTGACGTCAATCCCTCCTAGCTTGATTTTTTTGTCAATGTCTTTTCATATGTTGAAATGGAATACCAATCTAAAAGGAAGTCTAAATGGCCAACGTAACGATAGTGGTAAAGGGCCTTTCATTGTACATTTTTTTCAAGAGCGCCACCAAGTTCAGCAACAGTTTGTCAGTTCATCGGAAGATTATTAATACCACCACACGTTCTGTCTGTTTTGACGACGGAATAGACAGCCATGAAAAGCCACTCGTATTAATTGTCAGAGCCACTCGTATTAATTGTCAGAGTCCGCTCCCGTCGGTCCGCCTTGGACAGCGCCCTCTATTTATATTTTGATTTTGTTCAACCCCCGGATCCGTACAACCCCCACCCCTCCCTCCTTTCCAATGTCTGGCGTTCCGTCGGCATTTTTGGTCACAGTTCCTCCTATTCCAAGACGTCATGTTGCTAAAAGATTTTGATGTATCCGGTACGTACATATGGCATAGCGCCCTCTATGGCAGTAAGATAAAAAACGGTGACCAAGACAGTTTCCTGTTTGATCATCAAGTTTTTACTCCTCACGGTGAGTCAGAATGATCTGGGCCCAATTTCACGGCGCTGCTAAGCACAACAATTTGCTTAGCACCAAAAAAGGCTGGCTTAGAGAAGCAGTTTACATGCCAAAACTCCATGTGATTTTCATGCTAAGCAAACAACAGCTGAATACAAATCATGAGCAATATGCATCACGTGGAGTTTTGCCTGGTAACCTGCTTTTATAAGCAGGCCTTTTTTTGTGCTAAGCAAGTTTGTGTGCTTAGCAACGCCGTGAAATTGGCCCCAGCTGGACCCAAATTAAAGAAAATATGTAGCAATTATCGAAACAAGTGCAAATGAGATATGTTATAGGTTGGTATTTTGGACATAATTTAATGATGTATATCCATTGTGCCATATTGAAGAAAAGCGCCAGCAAAGAACACACCCTAAAAAAACACTCCATGGTTCAACAAATTTATTGAAATCGCGTACTGATGTGAAGCAGTGTAATAACAAATAAAAACCTAGTCATGGTGACTGACTCACTTGAAGTTATTGACACATTTTAAAAGGGCAAAACCAATTTCGTGTGCAGACTGGAAAATGAGCCACTTTAAAATGAAAAAATATTTATAATTCTCGTGAAAGACAAAGTAATAACCATTCACTTTAAACACTCAGTTTTTTTCTCAATAATCTATTTGCCAAAAAAATAGTGAACTTGGGTCCAGATCATTCTGACCCACCCTGTAAAAAGCAGGTTTAGAGTTATTCAACTGAAAACGTTTATGCAGATCGGGGGGGGGGGGGTTCAGCATTTGTGAGAACGATTTGAGGGATACACTTTCACTAAATAAAATGAACATTACAAGGTCGATACTTCATTGTTCGGTACAGCAAAACCGAAAACGAAAACTTTTCTGGTTAACTGAAAACCTCAGTTTGTCATAAGTGCCGACAATAATATTCTAACCATTCAGAAATATAGTCTAAAACAACAACCAACAAAGCTACAATCCTATGCAATATTTATAGTTGAAATACTCAGAGCCCTTGAGCATTATTATCGTAGCCTCACATCTGGAAAAACAATATACCAATACAGCAAAGCTGCCGTTGGCGGCGCAAATCCTGCTTAACCCGCGGTGCATCATGGGAAGAAGTCGGCATCATATCTTCGCTGTTACCCCCCCCCCCCCCCCCCGCCCTGCAAGCAGGACGCTGGGAAGGGCTGACGAATTAACGCTCTGATTGGATATATTTTGCGTGACCTGTGACCGGCAAGGCGTCACGGCCACGACCCTGCAAGGTTTGAAACGGCCGTTAAGACTGAGTCGTTCATCAATCTTTTTCTCTCATTCATACATGCGGCGCCCTTTTTTGGTTGAAAAGCATAATAATGCAGGAAAGTCTGTAAAACTTATCTGTTTGTAAATTTTCAACTCCCGTCAGTTGCTCAACTTGCTCAGGCTCCGTTTCGAATTCTCGAAGGGTCGAAATGCATATCATCCGACGCTCAAAATGTGTCCACATGGTTCGCAATGAAAAAGAAATCACATCCGGTATGGTGTGTATGCATTAGTATGGCAAACTTTTCGGATGGTATTTGCGCGCATTGGCTAACCGCGGTCTACAGCTGCAGCCAGATGCTTTATACATAGGTCATGATAAATTACCCACAATGCCATCCCCACTTCCTTCACAAGATTCTGTGAAGCTCATCTGCCCTTCCTAGCGCCCAGTGTTTGCAGGGCGGGGGTACGAGCGAACATCATATCAAGGCAAAAGGACGCATGCGCATTGAGGGTTACAGACCAGTAAATAGACCTCGGAGGTAATTACGCGCACTTCCCAAAATTATTAGAAATACTCACAACTCTCCAAGGTATTTGAAACACACGTCAAATTGAAGCTTATTCCATCATCTTTCATATTCCGTTAAAGTGTTTTTGGAGTAACTGATGACTTTGGGAGAAAATTTTATCCAAAGATGATCACCCCCAAAAGCAGTCCCGAAGCCCATCGCCATTTTGAAAATGGACGCCTACGCTCCATTGCAAAATTGATCCTCAGATTCACGGTCCCCAAAATGCTCTAAAACCGGAGAATTTGGGTGGTGTCATACTGACAATCACCGGGTTGCCCATTTTGCCCGACATAATGTGGGCCAAATTGGTCATTATAACATTTAGGCAATAAGGACCTTCAAAATCCCTCCATTTTTTCATTTTTCGGACAATCCTGGGACCTGACACTGGTTTTCTTTTGGAACTGTTCATTTTAGGGGAATTTATGATAATAAATTTGATAGTAATAATATTGTTTGAAAAATGGAAAGTGTAATAATTTTTTCACCTTTAATAGAGACAATTCTAAGGGACTTTAAGATTTGAATCAATTCTACACGTTTCATCGGCTTTTCTGGCTTTGGCCTTGATCCCGATATGAACCCACAGGCTACAAACTGCTGACACTGTGTCATAACTACCCGTCTGATGACCTGAAAACCTCAAGCACAGGGCGTCATTAATGTTCCTCTTTGAACAGAACACCTGGGTGCATAATAACAGGGTGCATCCATCGCCAAAGGCCGACTACCGATGTCAAGGAGGTTTATGACGGGGGCAACACGTCTCGGCCTCTCACCACAGGTCCGGTGATGAGTTGTCAGGGGGTATTCACGTGAACATTCTCGGTCCATCCTGTAAGTCTGATGATGCGAAACTCCCGCCAAGGGGTACGGATTGTGGGTTCCACTACTAAGGAAGGACCGCATGAATTCCAGATGTTCCAAGCCTCCGATGAGGCATTGGAATGTTCTCCGACAGTCGGGATTGAGGAGTAAATTGTGACATTAAACAATTTGATTAAGAAAATGTCATTGGGACATAATCTTGTTTGGAATGAGGGGATTACAGACTCAGATTAGGAGTGTTGTGTTCGAGAATAGCTGGCTTTTCGTCATGTTCTGGGCAGTCAAAATTACCGTGAGGTTACTTGGCCTGGGGTGTGTCTCCGTGTCACGACTGACATTGTTTTCCTGACCAATAAGCTAATGGTACGCATTTGATCAAAATTAAATATTTTGTACCTAAGAACATTTTTTGCCTAAAATTCTGTTCGTAGGCCAGGGGTGTCATTCACTTTTGGGAAAGTTGAGGTGAGATTAATCATTGGATTTGCGCAAAAAGATCGCAAACGCATGAAGGGACCATACCTCGATTTTGTGTCTTGGAGAGAGATTTTATGATCCTCTTTGTTTTTTTGGTATTGACCCTTAAAGAAGACTCCACACACAGAAAAGATTACACGGGTTATGTACAGTATGAAATATTTGCAATGTGCTATTTGAACCTCTTGATAGTTAGGTAAAATTGTACCGAAAAGGTGTTGGGTATGGTTTTTCACAAACGTTTGGTGAAATTGTACTTTGAAAATCGGTAAATAACTTCACCTCAATATCTTGGTTTAAAGAATAGTTGGAAACCTGTTAATTAAGTCACCTAATATCTAGGTAAAAAATACTTTTTTGAAATTTTACTGAATCCTTGGTAAACATTATTTCGTTTTTATATAGAAAGATTAAAATTTATCTTTCAATTATATAAAGTTTCATTCAATCTTTATTCATTATTTTGTTTGCCCTGTATTCTTGTAACCGAATTATCTTTTAATTAAATAATTAAAGTCTCTTCGATAAAACTTAAGGGACGTCTGTTTCAAAGATCTCTCGAGACTCCTCGTTGAATTACTGTTGGTTCAATCTATTCCAGTTCTCCTGAGAAAACAAAAAAAGAAAAATTTTCCACACTGCAGCACTACGGACAAATACAATGATCGTCACTGACAATTTGCTTTTGAATTCTACAAAGTGGTGAATAAATTATAGCCTAGAGTTAATTACTATACCTTTTAACGTCTCGATTCGTAGGCCGACGATATATTAAGTTGGCTTTCAGTATCCATTGCTGAAAAGTCCGCAGAAGCTTCGCGCGTTTGTTCTTTTGGAATAACATGCTACAACTCAAGTCGGTAATCTTTACACATTGGATGACAACTTTCACTACAACTCTGTAAGGTTTATCATTGGAAAAGTAAAACCTCAGACGTGTTTACGTAACTTGTGTAAATATATTTATTTACCTTTATAAGAGGTTCTTTTCAAACTACATTATAATTTTGTAAATTCCGTTCGTCAATGTTTAATAAAACAGACTGTGTATTTTTTGTCCAAAACTTTATTTACCAATTTTTTTTTTACTATTCATTCTGTGTGTGTATTTGCTTTCTTGAAAATTTGTCTGCAAATTCATAAATAAAGATCCGAGAAAGGTCATAAAAGGACAACAAATTTTAGAAAATACAAGCCCTTCAAAATCGCCGCATCTGCAAATTTCCCCTCAAGAAATCGGTGACTGGGCGGTTTCTAAATCGAGACGTTCCAGGATTTATCCAATTTCCTGGCCTTTCACGTGACGTTGGTTGAACCATGTCGTTTGTAGTCCAAGGTTTCCATTCTCACTTATGAGATGACCTCTGCGCGGATTTATATATAGACCCTGAGTCCGTTTTTATATGACTAAAGGCAAGGAAACTTCCGAGGGAAATGGGCCACCTGGGATGAAGTCTATTGTTTGCGACCTTGCGCAGACCATGTTTCTTGTGTGAGATCATTACTGGGCCTAGTTACGTATTACGCAAGCATAGAGAAAGAGTTTAAAAAAAAAACTGATTCAGTATAAATTTGATTTCAAATCTAGCGGCTTTATCCAACGGCCTTTAGACTAATCCGTGCGAACGATAACTGTACATCAACGAGGCCCCTTCAATGGAGAAACCATTGTGTATGCTATTGTAGCTTGCTTTCGCCATTTGAAGGGGCCTTCGTGATAGAAGGGACAGCGTGCCCAGATAAGTCCACAGGCGTTGTAGGAGGAGATCGTCAGTGACGTCATAATATGCTAATCGAGAGAAGAGACACACCCATAAGTGGCATGCCCTTTCTTACAATAAGCTATAATCCATAAAGATCTGACTATTATGTGTCACTGGAGTTTACTCTGAAATTGTTAATCACCATTAAATTTAGGAATTTATACTAAAATAAATCAGAAATCCGCTTGTCCTTGATATAGGTCCATATTTTGGTCTGACATTATATTTGTCTTTGCATGTCTGCAAACTTCATGCAGCGGGTCAAACATCACCACTAAAGGAACCCATATTTAATCAAATTTGAAGTATTGGGACATTCAGGTTGCTCATTCGTTTCGTTGACGTCATGAACGCTCAAAAGTGTGATCAATCATTAACAACTACATGTATCTTGAAAACAACCGCTTTGCACAGTACAAGACAATGTCAATCGATACATGCTCACCCTTTCCGGGGGAATCCAGCCTTTGAATTGAATAGTTTATCCGTCTATTCATCATTATACAACAAATCCTTTAATGAACTTGAGTGCTCGGTTAACTTTTCAAAATGTTAAGAAATATGGCATGTGCACTGTTTCGTACCGGAAAAACCTTACAAAAAACCTGCCATTAGTTGCACAGAATATTAGTGTGTGGATCACGACATGATAAATTTAAGTTCCTTACTCTGCGCCATTTCAGTAGAAATAGACAACCGCCTAGGTGCACTTTGTGGCCCCTGGTCTTTGTGGAATTGTCAGATAAAATGGTTGTTAATGTACAAGTCCTATCCGATTCTTGTTTAATAAGGCAAAAAAAAAAGTCTCCGGTTTCTGGTATGCGCGCGTGTCGCCGTAGCCATGCCGACGCGCGTTGGCAAAATGAAAAAGTTTTTTTTTTCAATGAAAGATGATGTCTCAAAACCGCCAAACTCACTGGTTTGACTGGAATCCTGCTGCTGCACAATTTTAACGTGTTTTTAGATTGGGTTATGGTCGAGAATAAGCTTTATGTGGCCTCTCTGGACTCTGATATAATGCACTAAGTTTAGTCGGGCACCATTTGCAGTCATCAGCCGACATTTGAAGCAAACAAATCAGGTAAAAAAAAAAAAGCCGCGTCGCCGCACCACTTTTTGGGCAAGCTCCATACAAGAAACCGGAGACTTTTTTTGTTTTTTTGGCCTCACCAACTCAAAACCGGTTTGAGGTCAAACATGCGAACGCCGTCTTGTTGGTGGGGATAGCGAGGCGCGTTATTCCTTGACCCCGGGCTGGGGGGGGGGGGATCTCAGTGAATCACGGCGCATGATCATGACTCCACACACGCTCTCCCATCCTAGACAAACACTAAACGGAAACGGGGCAAATTAAGCACTTCCAGCTTTTGCACTATTTTTAACGCTAGTGACACAATTTGGGGGATTTCATTTTAGCAATCGCTGTTGTAAGGTGTAGCAGACTTTGCCGGGAAGGGCTAGACGAGGCATTGCCAAGATGGCGTCTGGATGGGCTTTTCAGTTGCTGTTGCTACTTGGTTTAACTGCAGGTAAGTAATTAGTAGATCGCTATTGTTTGGGGCTATCGTCCCAAGTTTATATAGACCGATACGTTTTGTGTTAAACATAATTTGAAGGCTATAATCTGGTAAGGTGAAGAAGTTTGCTTCTTGAATTATTGAGGCATCGATGTGAACTTTTGAAGTATTCACAAACCTTTTAAGTTGCTCAAGGTTTAACATAATCTTAAAAGGCGAATAGGAACTTTTTGCTAGCATCGTAATGGTGACGTTTAACATTCTGCGAGTGTATCAACAGGAGTAACGATTTTCCTTCCAGAAATTCAGATTACATTGAATTCGAGGGGTGTGCCCTATCTGCCTAACTCAATACTTCACTATAGAAGGTCACAACTTGTTTTATTTTATTCTTACAAATGAGTGGGGCCTGAAAAAATTCACATGCAACAGAGACATAATATTATGTATGTCCCTTTCAGTGCAGATTTTAAAAATATAATAATATGAGAATATTTTGGGGTTCTTGTTCAAAATGAATCTGTCCCTGCATGATTATTTTTTTGCTAAATTTATTCACTCTTTTTGACATTACAGTTTCTATAAGCGGAAGCGACAGCGAAGTGAAAGGGACACAACGGCCAACAAGAGTGACCAGGCCTCCGAGGTTTGGTTTTCCTTTTAATATACCGATTGACTCGGACAAACAGGGCTTCGTTTGGCCGGGCGCCGTAACAAATTCTCCTGGCGTTGGCGTTGGCAATCCAAATGCAAACCCAGGTGGAGGAACAGGAAATGGGAACCCATCTGCCAGTAGCCCATTAAACCCAAAGGAAACCCAATCAACCCGAATGGGAACCCAGGCGGGGGAACAGGACATGGAGGTCCTTCTGCCGACAAGCCATCCAACCCAAACGGGAATCCAACCAATCCAAGTGGAAACCCGGGCGGAGGAACAGCAAACGGGAACCCTTCTGCTGGTACCCCATCAAACCCAAATGCAAACCCAGGTGGAGGAACAGGAAATGGGAACCCATCTGCCAGTAGCCCATTAAACCCAAATGGAAACCCAATCAATCCGAATGGGAACCCAGGCGGGGGAACAGGACATGGAGGTCCTTCTGCCGGCAAGCCATCCAACCCAAACGGGAATCCAACCAATCCAAGTGGAAACCCGGGCGGAGGAACAGCAAACGGGAACCCTTCTGCTGGTACCCCATTAAACCCAAATGCAAACCCAGGTGGAGGAACAGGAAATGGGAACCCATCTGCCAGTAGCCCATTAAACCCAAATGGAAACCCAATCAACCCGAATGGGAACCCAGGCGGGGGAACAGGACATGGAGGTCCTTCTGCCGGCAAGCCATCCAACCCAAACGGGAATCCAACCAATCCAAGTGGAAACCCGGGCAAAGGAACAGCAAACGGGAACCCTTCTGCTGGTACCCCATCAAACCCAAATGCAAACCCAGGTGGAGGAACAGGAAATAGGAACCCATCTGCCAGTAGCCCATTTAACCCTAATGGAAACCCAATCAACCCGAATAGGAACCCAGGCGGGCCGGGAACAGGACATGGAGGTCCTTCTGCCGGCAAGCCATCCAACCCAAACGGGAATCCAACCAATCCAAGTGGAAACCCGGGCGGAGGAACAGCAAACGGGAACCCTTCTGCTGGTACCCCATCGAACCCAAATTGGAACCCTGGCGGCGGCACAGGGTATAATGGCAATCCTTCTGCAGGTACCCCAAACAACCCAAATGGGAACCCAAACAACCCTAATGGGAATCCTGGTGGAGGAACAAGAAATGGAAATCCCTCTGCAGGTTACCCGTCAAACCCAAATGGGAATCCTGGTGGAGGAACGGGGAATGGAATTCTCTCTGCCGGTGGGCTATTTAACCCACATGGGAACCCGGGCGGAGGAACCGGAGTCGGCCCAACAAACCCCAAAGTACCGGCACATACAAACCCGAACGGACCCTCGGGTGGTGGGGATAGCATCAACATGGTACCAGCCGCCGAAACACCAGGTGTTCAACCTGGTGATAGACCATCTCCGGACGGTCCAGATGGCAACCCAGACGGTGATCAAGATGTCCCGCACGGCGCATCAGTCGGTCAGGTAGTGGGTGCCTTATTCGGTGTCGTCATTGTGGGTCTTGTTGTAGGAGCTGTTGTTTATAATGTCCGGAAAAAGAGAAGACAATCTGGTTATCGCAGCTCAATTTAAAAGCTATCATCCTGAAATTCTTTTAAATCTTTACCATAATATAGGTTTTCCTGGCTATTTTAAAAGATTTTCCATTCAAATTCAACAACTCTAACTCTAAATTTCACACGCTTTTGCCAAAACCAATTTAGTCATTTACCATTCAATGTGAAAGATTGGTCACCCTCTTTAGTCACCATGTCGACAATGTTCGTCAGCACAGAGCAAATTCGTCTAAGCTATTGCCGAATGGCAGCATTCAGATATCGAATTCGTCTTATTTAAATCAATAAGACGAATTTGATTTCTGAATAACAAGATCTAGCTGGGCGAGACGAAATCGAATACTCAGGGACGAAAACGTGTGCTCATTATTTGAATTTGCTTGAATTGAATTTGAAATTGTCTGACAGAAGACGAAAATTAAACATGTGAAGTGCACTAAATCGATGTTGATGGACAAATTTGAATATTAGTAACGGTGAAATCGAATGACAAACGTTTTTAAATAGTCAGGAAAACCTATAGACAAAAAACACTACAACGTGGAATGCAAGATTGTGTAATTCATTTCTAGGATTTAGCCAGATATAGATATAATACAGAATATTTTTCAGACTTTATTATTGTTACGAAATATATTTGTTTCTCATTATTACATAATTTTATTCATGAGCTATTCGACGTTGAACATTCGGTAAAGACAACGAGTAACTAATTAACTTGATTTCTTGAGACAATCATTCCTTCCTTCTATTTTGTTTTTATTGGTTGGAGTAAACTCAATTGAAACTCTAATAACACCCGGAGTAAACTCAGTAATTCGTGTTTCTCGTTTTATTAGACTTGACAATAGATGATTGACAAAAAAATGATGCTGGTCATCACTTTGTATGAATAATAAAACAAATTCTCGACACAATGCCTTTTCTGATTTTTCTTCTTTTTTTTTACTCGTCAATGGAAGAAAATAAACAACAGGGTGCAAAATTGCGCATTTTGATACCAACGACAACGAGGGAGTCGATCAGTGACATAACTGGGGTCTAATTTGCAGGGATGAAGTTTGGGGTCTCCCTTTATGCGGCAATCAATGAGTCAAGGGGCGGCGGAACCGGTGGGGGCGGGGGGGGGGGCACTTGCCCCCCCCCCCCCCCCCCCCCAATGTTCCCAGGCCAACAAAATGCCCGGTTTAAAAAATGTGCCCCTTAAAGACGAAAACCAAACAGCCCCCAAACGCACACGTATGAAAGCATATGATCGCGCTGCCCCTCAAAAACCAAGTACCCCTCTCGCATTAATTAAGAAGATTGTGCACCTTCTCGAGATGGAAAACTGCCCCTCGACAGCACAATTAATACCCCGCTCGTAACATAAAAATGCTGCCCTTCTCAACGTGGAAAGACTTGCCCCTAAAATAATAGTAGTGGTCTTCACGCGAATAAAGTGGTCACTGAACTTGCCATCAAAAGCAAGAGTGTCCCTTTCCACGTAAACTAGGTAAAAGAAACACAAAGAGCAAGATGGCAGCGGCGGCGGAACGGGTTTTCAAGCTGGGGGATCACAAAAAAAGGCCACTTGCTCAGTAAAAGGCATCTTCTTCTTCTTTTTGGGGGGGGGGCACATCCGTGCTGAAATGTCAGACTTGGACTCCATAAAATCAAAGGGGGGGGGGGCGCCTGGTACCATCTTCCAAAATAGGGGCGCTCTTCAAAACCAGCCATTATGTAAACTGCGCATTATGTGCCCATTTTCAGGGCGCATTGTAAGGTTTTAGGGGCTTGGATTTCATATTCCTCGTTCACACCAGAACTCCCTATACCATTTAGGGAAATGGTTACTGAAAACAAATTATCCGAAAGTTTGAGAGGGGCACTTGGGTAAATGGGGGGGGGGGGGGAAGGGGGGGGCAAGTGCCCCCCCCCCCGGTTCCGCCCCCATCCCCTGCAAAATGGACGACGTATACATACTTAGCTCCTCGTCATACAGGTTTATAGGGAAATGATCGGGAACGTATTCTTTTGCTCCACCTTCACAACGACGGAACGGAAGGTGCCCCTTTTCTGAACAAGTGCCCCTTTTTGGTGTTCCGCCGCCCCTGAATGAGTCTCTTGCAGTAAAAGCCTCTTTGAGGACCAATGCAGTTGAGTGAGATCTTATATCAGTCACTGACGTCAATCCCTCCAAGCTTGATTTTTGACAATGTCTTTTCATATGTTGGAATGGATACCAATCAAAATGAAGTGTACATTTTTTTCAACAGCGCCACCAAGTTCAGAAACAAATAATGTCAGTTCATGGGAAGATTATTATACCACCACATGTTCGGTCGGTTTTGACGAAAAAATAGACCGTTCGTATTGACTGTCAGAGTCCGCTTTCGCCGGTCCACCTTGGACAGCGCCCTCTATTTTTTTTATTATGTTCAACCCCGGATCCGTACAATCCCATTCCCTCCCTCCCCCTTTCGAATCTCTGGCGTTCCGTCGGCATTTTTGGTCACAGTTCCTCCTATTCCCAGAGGTCATCTCGCTAAAAGATTTTGATGTATCCAGTACGTGCTTATGGATAGCGCCCTCTATGGCAGCAAGATGGAAAACGGTGACAATGACAGTTTCCTGTTCAATCATCAAGTTTATACTCTACAGGGTGATTCAGAATGATCTGGAACCAAATATTAAAGAAAATATGTAGCAATTTTCAAAACAAGTGTAAATGAGATATGTTATAGGCTGGTATTTTGGATATAATTTAATTAAAAATTCATGTATATCCATTGTACCATTTTGAAAAATGCGCCAGCAAAGAACACACCCTAAAAAAATATGATTACGGTTCCATTGTTCAACACATTTATTGAAATCGAGTGCTGATGTGAAGCAGTGTTATAACAAATAAAAACCTAGTCATGATTCCTGACTAACTCTTCGAGTTATTGACACAAAAAAGGCAAAACCAATTTCGTGTGCAGACGGGAAAATGAGCCACTTTAAAATGAGAAAAATTCAATTTTTGTGAAGGACAAGGTAAAAACAATTCATATGAAACACTCATTTTTTTTGTGAGAACAATTTGAGGGATAAACACTTTCTCTAAATAAAGTATACATTACAAGGTCGATATTTTATTGTTCGGTACAGCAAAGACGAAGACGAACATTTTTCTGGTAAATTTAAAACCTCAGTCTAAAATAAGTGCCGACAATAATGCTCTAACAATTCAGAAAATAAGCCTAAAAATACAACCAACAAAGCTACAATCGTATGCAACATTAGCTGAAATACTCAGAGCCCTTGATCATTATTATCGTAGCTTCACAACTGGGAAGCAGTATACCAATACAGCAAAGCTGCCGTTGGCGGCGCAAATCCTGCTTTATAACCCGCAGTGCATCATGGGAAGAAGTCGGCATCATATCTTCGCTCGTATCCCCCCCCCCCCGATGCTTTATACAAAGGTCATGATAAATTACCCACAATGCCATCCCCACTTCCTTCACAGGATTCTGTGAAGCTCATCTGCCCTTGCTAGCGCCCAGTGTTTGCAGGGCGGGGGTACGAGCGAACATCATATCAAGGCAAAAGGACGCATGCGCATTGAGGGTTACAGATCAGTAAATAGACCTCGGAGGTAATTACGCGCACTTCCCAAAATTATTAGAAATACTCACAACTCTCCAAGGTATTTGAGACACACGTCAAATTAAAGCTTATTTCATCATCTTTCATTTTCCGTTAAAGTTTTTGGGGAGTAACTGATGACTTTGGGAGAAAATTTTATCCAAATATGATCACCCCAAAACAGTCCCGAAGCCCATCGCCATTTTGAAAATGGACGCCTACGCTCCATTGCAAAATTGATGTGGGCCTTATTTTATCCAAATATACACGTTTTATCGGCTTTTCTGGCTTTGGCCTTGATCCCAATATGAACCCACAGGCTACAAACTGCTGACACTGTGTCATAACTTCCCGTCTGATGACCTGAAAACCTCAAGCACAGGGCGTCATTAATGTTCCTCTTTGAACAGACCACCTGCCACAAACAAATGAGGTTATCATCTAGCACACCGCTAATACCTCTTGGGAAAATTACAGGGTGCATCCATCACCTAGGGCCGACTACCGACGTCAAGGAGGTTTATGACGGGGGCAACGCGTCTCTGCCCCCCATCACATGTCCGGTGATGAGTTGTCAGGGGGTATTCACGTGAAAATTCTCGGTCCATCCTGTAAGTCTGATGATGCGAAACTCCCGCCAAGGGGTACGGATTGTGGGTTCCACTACTAAGGAAGGACCGCATGAATTCCAGATGTTCCAAGCCTCCGATGAGGCATTGGAATGTTCTCCGACAGTTGAGGAGTAAATTGTGACATTAAACAATTTGATTAAGAAAATGTCATTAGGACTTAATCTTGTTAGGAATGAAGGGATTACAGACTCAGATTAGGAGTATTGTGTTCGAGAATAGCTGGCTTTTCGTCATGTTCTGGGCAGTTAAAATTACCGTGAAGTTACTTGGTCTGGGGTTTAAATTAAAGAAGTCTCCACACACAGAAAAGATTACACGGGTTATGTACAGTGTGAAATATTTGCTATGTGCTATCTGAACCTCTTGATAGTTAGGTAAAATTGTACCGAACAGGTGTTGGGTATGGTTTTTCACAAACGTTTGGTGAAATTTTACTTTGAAAATCGGTAAATAACTTCACCTCAATATCTTGGTAAGAATAGTTGGAAACCTGTTAATTAAGTCACCTAATATCTAGGTAAAAAATACTTATGTGAAATTTTACTGAATCCTTGGTAAACATAATTTCGTTTTTATATAGAAAGACTAAAGTTTATCTTTCAATTATATAAAGTTTCATTCAATCTTTATTCATTATTTTGTTTGCCCTGTATTCTTGTAACCGAACTGCCTTTTAATTAAATATTTAAATTCTCTTTGATAAAACTTAAGGGACGTCTGTTTCAAAGATCTCCTCTCGAGACTCCTCACTTATTACTGTTGGTTCAATCTATTCCAGTTCTCCTGAGAAAACAAAAAAAGAAAAATATTCCACACTGCAGCACTACGGACAAATACAATGATCGTCACTGACAATTTACTTTTGCAATCTACAAAGTGGTGAATAAATTATAGCCTAGAGTTAATTACTTACCTGTTAACGTCTCGATTCGTAGGCCGACGATATATAAAGTTGGCTTTCAGTATCCATTGCTGAAAAGTCCGCAGAAGCTTTACGCGTTTGTTCTTTTGGAATAACATGCTACAACTCAAGTCGGTAATCTTTACACATTGGATGACATCTTTCACTACAACTCTGTAAGGTTTATCATTGGAAAAATAAAAACCTCAAACGTGTTTACGTAACTTGCGTAAATATATGTAACTATTTACCTTTATAAGAGGTTCTTTTCAAACTACATTATAATTCTGTAAATTCCGTTCGTCAATGTTTAATAAAACAGACTGTGTATTTTTTGTCCAAAACTTTATTTACCTATTTTTTTTTATTATTCATTCTGTGTGTGTATCTTTCTTGAAATTTTGGAAGATCATGATTTCTGAGGATATTCAAAACTGTTCTTGAAGTGTTGACATAAATTTGAGGATCACACTGGGGAATGTAATACCGTACCTTGCCAACAGTGACAAGCTCATAACATTGGAATGACAGTGCAAAGTCGTATTTAAATCCGGCTAACCATTAAGTGGTATTAACACTAATCTAGTGTTGATCGATTGCCATCAAACATTGATACAGCTAGAAAATGAAGACGGGTTTTTTTGGGGTAATTGTTTGTTTGTTTGGTGTTTTTGTTTTGAGGTGTTGCTTGCGATTTAAAGAAAATGTCGTATATTTGTTGTGCTTTAGATATTCACTCTTAAGGCCTTTATAGGTGTTTGATTTCACGCAATGTGAATCATGTTTGAGATTTTCGAAGGTAAAAAACACCGAGGTGTTTACTCGACGTTTTGAATATTATGCACCATTCATCATCATAAGAATGTTGGATTTGAGCTGGGAGTGTGACTGTTGAAGATGCTTGACTTCACTCATATAAAAAGAATTGCGAAACTTTGTTTCAGTGGACGAGATAAGTCGTAAGTGAGAAGGGAAAGGGCTTACACATTATGACGTCACTAGCAATTGCTACGCAATGCAATAGCGTTGAACTTTTGGTGCTACATTATAGTGATGGTATCATCGCCCACGTGTCTGCAAATTCATTAATAAAGTTCCGAGAAAGGTTATAAAAGGTCAACAAATGTTAGAAAATACAAGCCCTTCAAAATCGCCGCATCTGCAAATTTCCCCTCAAGAAATCGGTGACTGGGCGGTTTCTAAATCAAGACGTTCCAGGAATTATCCAATTTCCTGGCCTTTCACGTGACGTTGGTTGAACCATGTCGTTTGTAGTCCAAGGTATCCATTCTCACTTATGAGATGACCTCTACGCGGATATATATAGACCCTGTGTCCGTTTTTATATATGACTAAAGGCAAGGAAATTTCCGAGGGAAATGGGACACCTGGGATGAAGTCTATTTTTTGCGCAGACCATGTTTCTTGTGTGAGATCATTACAAGGCCTAATTACGTTTTACGCAAGCATAGAGCAAGAGTTAAAAAAAAAACTGATTCAGTATTAATTTTATTTCAAATCCAGCGGTGTATCCAACGGCCTATAGTCGAATCTGGGCACGTGATGACTGTACACAAGGCCCCCTTCAATGGAGAAAGCATTGTGTATGCTATTGTAGCTTGTTTTCGCCATTTACAGGGGCCTTCGTGATAGAAAGGACAGCGTGCCGAGATTGGTCTACATGTCCGGGCAGTTTTAGGAACAGATCGTTATGGACGTGTTCATAAGCTAATCGAGAGAAGAGACACGCCCATAAGTGGCATGCCCCTTCGTACAATTAATACACTTTAATCTATAAAGATTTAAACATCATGTGTTACAAGAGTATACTTTGTAATTAATCATCTCTTTGGGAATTTATACTAAACTGAATCAGAAACCAGTGTCTTTGATTTAGGTCCATGTTTTGTTCTGTATTTTCTTTGCATCAGGCGCGGTTCTAGAACCAATAATTTTTTTTGGGGGGGGGGGGCTAGCAGGGTGGATCCAGAATTTTTGTCAGGGAGGCGTGCTGAAATGTAGACCGGTTATTTTCTCCAGACACTTAGGCCTCCGAAAATCAATAGGTGGGGGGCGCCAATAAAATCCTAAAATCATTCACACTATATTAACTACAAATGCACCCTTGTCACGACTATTTCTTTAGGGGGAGACCGCTCGCAAGCCCCCCCCCCCCCCCCCCCCCGTAGAACCGCGCCTGCTGTGCATGTCTGCCTCTTGCAAATTTATTCAGCGGGTCAAGTGTCACCGCTAAAGGAACCCATATTTAATCAAATTTGAAGTCTTGGGACATTTGGGTTGCTCATTCGTTTCGTTGACGTCATGAACGTTCAAAAGTGTGATCAATCATTAACGACTATATATCTTGAGAACAACCGCTTTGCACATACACTACAATGTCAATCAATAAATGCTCACCCTTTCCGGGGAATCTATCCGTTGAATTGAATAGTTTATCCGTCTATTCATCATTATGTCAACAAATCCTTTAATGAACTTGAGTGCTCTGTTAACTTTTCAAAATGTTAAGAAATATGGCATGTGCTCTGTTTCGTACCGGAAAAAACCTCCCCAAAAAAAATGCCATTAGTTGCACAAAATATTAGTGTGTGGATCACGTCATGATAAATGTAAGTTCCTTACTCTGCGCCATTTCAGTAGATATAGACAACCGCCTAGGTGCACTTTGTGGCCCCTGGTCTTTGTGGAATTGTCAGATAAAATGGTTGTTAATTTACAAGTCCTATCCGATTCTTGTATAACAACCAACTCAAAACCGGTTTGAGGTCAAACATGCGAACGCCGTCTTGTTGGTGGGGACACAGGGACAGCGAGGCGCGTCATTCCTTGACCCCGGGCTGGGGGGGGGGGGGATCTCAGTGAATCACGGCGCATGATCAAGACTCCACACACGCTCTCCCATCCTAGACAAACACTAAACGGAAACGGGGCAAAGCCTTTCCAGCTTTTGCACTCTTTCTAGCGCTAGTGACACAAATTGGGGTGATTTTTTTTTAGCAATCGCTGTTGTAAGGTGTAGCAGACTTTGCCGGGATTCTTTTTTTATACATGAGAGGGAAAGGCTAGACGAGTCACTGCCAAGATGGCGTCTGGATGGGCTTTTCAGTTGCTGTTGCTACTTGGTTTAACTGCAGGTAAGTAATAAGTAGATCGTTGTTGTTTGGGGGCTATCGTCCCAAATTTATAAAGACCGATCCCTTGTGTTAAACATAATTTGAAGGCTATAATCTGGTAAGGTGAAGAAGTTTGCTTCTTGAATTATTGAGGCATCGATGTGAACTTTTGAAGTAGTCACAAACCTTTTAAGTTGCTCAAGGTTTAACATAATCTTAAAAGGCGAATAGGAACTTTGTGCTAGCATCGTAATGGTGACGTTTAACATTCTGCGAGTGTATCAACAGGAGAAACGATTTTCCTTCCAGAAATTCAGATTACATTGAATTCGAGGGGTGTGCCCTATCTGCCTAACTCAATACTTCACTATAGAAGGTCACAACTGTTTTTATTTTAATTCTAACAAATGATTGGGGCCTGAAAAAATCACATGTAACAGAGGCATTAGGCCCTATGTGTGTCTCTTTCGGTGCAGAATTTTACAAATATAATAATATGAGAATATTTTGGGGTTCTTGTTCAAAATGAATCTGTCCCTGCATGATTATTTTTGGTAAATTTATTCACTCTTTTTGACATTACAGTTTCTATAAGCGGAAGCGACAGCGAAGTGAAAGGGACACAACGGCCAACAAGGCCGCCGAGGTTTGGTCTTCCTTTTCATATACCGATTGAATCGGACAAACAAGTGTTCGTTTGGCCGGGCGCCGTAACAAATTCTCCTGGCGTTGGCGTTGGGGGCGGGCCGGGGTCACGTGTCACGAGTAAGTCATCGCCCGGTGACCCCGATACAAGAGGAACGAATGATGGAAGGACGAAGGGTTGGACGATAGGAACTGACGTCAGTTATCCTGGTAAAGGAACCCCAGATACTGGAGGTACAGGAAATAGGAATCCCTCTGCCAGTAGGCCAGCGAACCCAAATGGGAACCCAGTCAACCCGAATAGTAACCCGGGTGTCGCAACAGGAAATGGAAAACCTTCTGCAAATAGCCCAACCCAGCCAAATGGGAACCCGACCGATCCAATTGCAAACCCAGGTGGAGGAACAGGAAATGGGAACCCATCTGCCAGTAGCCCATTAAACCCAAATGGAAACCCAATCAACCCGAATGGGAACCCAGGAGAGGGAACAGGAAATGGAGGTCCTTCTGCCGGCAAGCCATCCAACCCAAACGGGAATCCAACCAATCCAAATGGAAACCCAGGCGGAGGAACAGCAACCGGGAACCCTTCTGCTGGTACCCCATCGAACCCAAATGGGAACCCTAGCGGCGGCACAGGAAATAATGGCAATCCTTCTGCAGGTACCCCAAACAACCCAAATGGGAACCCAAATAGCCCTAATGGGAATCCTGGTGGAGGAACAAGAAATGGAAATCCCTCTTCAGGTTACCCGTCAAACCCAAATGGGAATCCTGGTGGAGGAACGGGGAATGGAATTCCCTCTGCCGGTGGGCCATCAAACCCAAATGGGAACCCGGGTGGAGGAACTAGAGTCGGCCCAACAAACCCCAATGTACCGGCACGTACAAACCCGAACGGACCATCGGGTGGTGGGGATAGAACCAACGTGGCACCGGCCGCCGGATCACCAGGTGTGCAACCTGGTAATGGACCATCTCCGGCCGGTCCAGCTGGCAACCCAGGTTTACCAGGTCGACCAAATAAGCCCCTGCTACCAGATCCAGTCAAACTCTCTGCACCTAAGGAAAAGGTAGTTATCATTGGTGGGCAGCAAACAGGAGACGAAAGTAGCAGGAGCTCAGAGGAAATGGGAGGCAAGACAAAGACGGGTGGAACAGGAACTAATGGTGGCAGCGGCACCGGTGGCACAGGGAGCACTGGTGGCAGCGGTGGGACAACGGGTGGTACTGGAAGCAGCGACGGTACAGGAGGTCCAGCAGGGACTGACAGAACCGGAACCGCTGGCAGGGGTGGAGGCACAGGAAACAGTGGAGGTGCAGAAAGGCCAGACACTGAGGAGACAGGGGGTACTGCAACAAATGGAGTCGGTCCGGAGATTGAAACTGGTGGTCCTCGTACAGATGGTGAAGGCGCCGATACTTTCGAACCTAGTGTGGATGGATGGGGGAGCATTGATCCTGAGGGATCGTTTGGAGGAGGGTCAGAGAGAACAGCTCCGAGGGGTGGGTCCGGGAAGGGTCAAGGCACCGGGACCTCCGGAACTGGAACCAGTGGCTCCGGGGGACCAGGCACGGGAAATCCAGGCGGGAATGGACCTCCTGTGGCGCCACCGACATCGATACCAAAAGGTCGGCTTACACGCCTCCCGTTGGATAGGAACGGTCAGGGACGTCCCACACAACCGCCCAGGCAGCCAGCCCTTCCCGAGCGAGGTGCCGGTGCCTCAAACCAGGAAGCGGTCGAGATGTACCGAGGACATCTCCACCAGTCACGCTCGGAGGGATCGCCAATCACGTCAACGAACAACAGCAAACGGGTAAAATAGCAGGAGGCGTGGTTGGAGGCGTGCTGGCGGGTCTGGTATTGTTAACTGGATCGGCTGTTGCGACGTACTATGTCCACAAGAAAAGAAGAGCGCCCCCAATGAGAAAACCTGGCGTTTATGAATCCATGGAGATGAGCTCCAAGCGTGAGTCACATGTTATTGAAGAACTGCCTCAAGAAACTGCAGTTGGCTAGAACTGCAACAACTATATTCCTGTTGTTGGTTAAAATAATTGACAAGCTGTTTGAAACATTAGATTCTTTTAATCGCCCGGTGTCATTGTCGTCGTGCCGGTGTCATTTACTGTCATTACCATTTTACCTTTATCGTCGTCATCACCCAGCATTGTCACCAACATCAACTCCCATGATTAAATCTGCCTAATTAATGACATTTCAAAATCACATGGGAGAGGAGACTAATGTTACTTCGTCAATCGATTCACGATTGTGGGAAGAATCATAGGGTGTTGTCTTAAAGTTGTAACCGTATGAAAGAAGGCACTATTTGCGAAGTGGCGGGAAAGATTCATTTTCTTGTCTCTTTTTTTCCTTGTACTTAAAAGGACTGAAGAGAACTTGTATAAATATACGCATTGTATAAATAGCATAGCTCATAGTAATTATTTTGTTCTATTTTGTTAGATGTAAATAAAACAATAATTGTTCATCATTTAAGCACATACTGTATTCGTAGGAACAATTTTAATATTTGTGGCCTCGGGCAATGGCTGTAAAATAAATTGTGGCGCTCTCTTTCGCTAATGTTATCCACCAGTAAAAACATTGCTCCATCCTAATGCATTTCGAATTTTAAATGTATTAAAGACTCTCAGTTCTCAGTTTTTGAAGGGCTGTCATGTTATCGACGAAGGTAAAGACAAACCCGTGGGTAGCGTTCTATGTTACATTTTGTTCATGGAATTTTTCCGCTCAGTTGATTGGACATTCGATATTCGATTATGGAAATTGTATACACTAATTATAAAGATTTTTCTTGTTCACGTGTTATTGTATAGAGGGAATTTGTAAATAAGTGGATATATAACCTGTTTAAGATTGTCTTGAACATAGCTGCATCAGGCTGCAGGCCAGTCTAATATTCTTTATGTTTACTGAACTTTTATATCCATAGGGTACCTAGGAGGTTTACTCTCCCTCCCCCCCCCCCTCCTTACCCTTGAGCTCCGTTGGGTGACGGAAGAGGAAAGGGTGGCGCAAAGCAGCCTTCGGCACCCAAGCTAAAGCCTTCCCCTAAACATGGATCAGTCCCTGATAAATAACAAGTTTCTTACTGTGAATAAGTTTCTGGGAACAATAAGAAACTTGTGCCGTTTGATTCATTTCATTATGCTGTGAACTATTTTGGCTATTATGTAGATTGGAAATAAAGAACAAGACTAGTAAGATTAATATGATCTAAGTTACTATTATGTGACGACTTCTTCCCTGGGTTACATAGACCTTATATTATAAATACAATATTCAAAAGGTTTTGAGACCAAAGGAAATCCACGAGAACAAATTATGGATGATTCACCTCAGTTATATATAAGCTGAGAGGGTATCCGGTCAACTCGACCGTTTGCAAACTCGACTCGAACCAACTCGACCGTTGCACCAACTCGAGTTGGCAAACGGTCGAGTTGACTCGACGTTTGAAGTCGAGTTGGTTAACGGACGAGTTGGGACAAAGGTCGAGTCGGCAAACGATCGAGAGTGGTTCGAATCATGATGGCGAACGGTCGAGTAGACTGTAAACCGCTGGGGATTGCTGTGATGGGAGGTGTGTCAAATATTTAGTTTGGAATATGATACAATTATTATAGCTGATCAGTTTATTTTGAATCTTGCTACAATAAAAGTAGCGCAATTTATTGTAATCCCCCGCCAGCACCCCCCACAACCTCCCCCCCCCCCACCCCTTCCCCCATTTTCCTGGAAAAGCTTTGGCTATTTTCAGGTTTTTAAAATGTGGCAGGCGACAATTTCCACGCTTTTAAGTTAAAGGCCTATAGGATCATTTGCTCTTCATGTATTTTGTTCATTTCCAATAATAACACCACTCAACATCCAAAGAAGAATGTTCCAAACCTAACCGGTTGAAGTTTCAGCTCAATGAATATTACACTTTTTGAGAAAACAGTGAAAAACCATGCACAACCGATTGATCACGAAATATGATCTCGTCTCCATTTCCAAAAATTAGTAAATTGACTGATCGTTGGAAATCACCTACATTTCTTGATTTCTTCTAAATGACAGCAAGCCAGACGGAATAATTTCACGGGGCGTTTAGTACAGTACGATTCTTAATCCAGGTAAGCTTTTGGATATTAATTCGGTAGGTTACTTTCAGAATAAATGCAAATGATCCTCTGTGCTTTTAACTTAGAGAAATGAGGCAGTTTCTTAAGAAAGGAAATGATTGGCTATTTAACTGATAGTTGAGCACAGTGAAACTCAGAACACGTGAGAAGAATACTGCTGACATGAGTGTACGCATTGCGCATGAGAAAAAAATGAATTACATCATCCGACATCTGCACGTCAAAATTAAAATAAATACCACTGTTAATTGATATGACATACTCGAGCGGACATGGCCAAATGTCAGAATTTGATATATCCAGTCATATGGCATATCCAACTGATTGCGTAAATTTCACAAAGTGGACCTGACCTGACCTGCGTGTACACCGAAGGAAGCAACGGCTCAGCCTTTGGCCTTTAAACTTTGACAAAACTTTCTCCTCGCAAAACTGGATTTCCTCGACCTCGCCAGAAAAACACGGGCCCCTCTCCATTATCTGTGCAGCAGTTCGACAAACGGATGTAGATTCCCAGTTGGGTTGGCCCGAACTGCCTGCAAACAGGCAGCATCCATGCAGTTCTATTTTTCCCCCCTTCCCGATAATTTCACTTATTAATGAGCTGGTCGCTTTAATCTGATTAGGCCGTGTGTTACGCTCTAACCCGCCCGAGGTGTTCCCTACCATTGTCCGGAAGACTCATCTTTTTTAAGGTCGGGCGACGCGAGTAGACAGATGTCTTGAATCAGACTGACTGTTTCTTCTTTTATATCGAAATCTGAGGCCTCGTGAAAAAAAAAAGACGAAGTTGAGCAGACATGTCGTGCAACAGGCGGACCGTCTTTCTGAGCGTCATGATGGGTAAGTCTGGACATTTCAGCACTAGCTTGCTTCTGTGCCGTTTTCGTTTGTTGCATGTACAGACACCGCCATGATGCCGTCATTTTGGTATGTCAAATAAATTTGATTTCTGGCGCGCGCGGGAGGAATAGTCTCAAAAGTCAACACGTGGGAATGAATCATTTTAATGTAAGGTTTAGCCTAAGACCGGAAGGGTGGTAGGAAATCGAAATAGTCACACAAAAATGGGGAAAGGGGGGAATAATGGCACTTTTTAACGTATTATACTGACGTCATGGGTTCTGTGGAATTGCAGCAGTATTGTTTGAGTTAATCATGCAACACTGATCTTTAATTATTAATTGTTCAACGGTTATTTTTTGGGGAATTAAGACGAGCGTTATCTACAGTGTAAACAAAATGTATGCATCATTTATGTGATTTTTTGAATGCAGTGTAACTTTACATGAAAAAAACTCGAAAAACACTGACTGGAAGTTTCTATTTAATGTTTAATTGGATACGGGGTCCGCCATTTTGTTGGACAGTGTCACGCCCATATCCACTGTCAAAGATTCATCGTTGATGGCGCTATACTTCCAATTTACATTCCTAATTAGACTGCAGAAGTGCTACCTCGCCACCGTTTCTGTTCAATACTGTAGGATCTTTGTTTAATACTCAGTGAAACTATTGATAGAAATTCTCATTTAAAAAGCTGACCCCTTCGAATTGATTACTTCGAAATGTGACCAACAAGATAAGTAATTGGCCTTTCCTGGTCACCAATTAAAGCATTACAAAATCTTCAGCTGGTCACTTAGGCCTATGATGTTATCACGGAACTGCTGGATGCGAGGGAAAATGGTCACGGAATGAAGAAATCTAACCAGACATGTACATTCTAATTTCAAAAGTAACGTCTCCGTCTAATGTTAAAGAATTCGATATTGAATGGTTGCGATTCAGAATAGTTTTTTTTTCATGTTTTTCTCTACCGCGTCTAAAATCGAAATCTCATTCCTTTTCTATCTCATTTCAAAACTTGAACCCGAGACGGAGACATTTGTTTGTTTTATATTGTATCACAATTTACAATATCTCATAACCTAATTATATATAAACATAAATATTGCAAATAAAACAAATAAATGCATTAAATAAGATACGGAATCACTAACCAGCACCTCTATGGCCATCCTACCGCCAAAAACACTGGGATCACCCATCAAAATAACATGCTGAAGCAGTGGTACACATAAATAACATTTAACAAATGAATAAATCAGAATAGAAATGATAATTCTTCTAGTATATAAAATGCATCTATGTGCATTTCTGGGGTTTGCAGTCAAGTAATTTCGCAGCATGGTAAAACAGTAGAACATCAGATTTTGTACACACGTATCTGACGGTGATCGGTGGTATTTGGAATGTTTCATGGGCCCAATGAGCAGGGGTAATAATAATGTAGTGCCTTGAGCACCAGTCCTGTGCGCTTTACAAATACCCATTGATTGATTCTACTGTGCAAATAATAATTGTGCAATATTTTGTTCAAATTCATAGCATTATTTATGTATTTCTTGTTGCAGTGTGGGTGCAGGGGTGTTTGGCCGGGCCTTTGCGGGAAGGGTCTGGGGCCTTCACAGCTCTGAAGTCAGAGAAAGTGACGATTACCACTGATACTTTAGCCTACTTCGCAGACCAAGAAGGTAGTGGTTACTCTGAAGTATCTGAGTTCTCCTCAAGTTCCGGTACCAATCCCATCTATGTACAGATGAGCAGCATGGAACCCTCGGTGGAGGAAGCCTTGAGTAGCTCCATCTACAATGTGCATCACGAGAGCGACGCCGGTACCGGCGATTCCGACATCGTGTTTGCCGAGTCGGAATCCGACACGGAGGAATCGATTCCGGAGGACCCGACGATGGCCGAGAGCGACCTCTACGAACTGGATCGAGAGGAGAACCAGGTCGGTCAGGGCGTAGGGGAGGAGTTTGAATCCCAGGGAGAAGGCGTGGAATTAGACGGTAATGAAGTTAACGGGATCCAACCCACTGTGACGTCAGTCACTTCAACATCCTCCCCAGGAGATAACAGCAACGTCATCCCTAACGGCGTGCTACATCACGCTCCATCCAACACCAGCAACGACTTGAACATCGTCTCCTCCGAGCACGGGAACGAGGTTGGGGGTCACAAAGGTCATGTCAATGACATAGTGGACAAAGAGGTCAAAGATGAAAATGAATCAGATGACATGAGTGGTAAACCGGGTAGTGGCATCATGGCGGTTGTCATGTTTGTGACAGCTATCGGTGTGGGTGCTTTGCTCAGTTTCATGCTGGTTGGGCTGACGAAAATCGGCAAGAAGTTCTTCCGGAAGAACCCCGATCCATGAAACCAAGTACAGGAGCAGGACAATAGAGTACTACAATAAACATTATAGGTCTTCCTTTTGGTGGCACTTTTTAATCGTGTATAGTAATTCTTGTAGCATTGTCCATATACTCCCTTTGATCGTCTAAGGTTTCGTCATCACTGTCATCCAATTGTTTATGCATGTAGATGCCATAATTATTTGTCTAGCGTGATCGATTCTTTTTATAAAATCCATTTTCCCCTAAACTGTACTTGATATCTGTGAACTGCTCCTTGTTTACAGGTTTATAGTAAATGAGGTAGATCAAAGTTTTAAATTCATCACTTTATGCCGAATTATTAAAACTTTACGGTTTCTTTGACTAAAGAAACCTTTATCGATTTGACATCAAGACAACACAGAAATGAAGTAGGAATATTGTACACTGGTAACGGTTTCCTGTATGTCGGAATCAGCTGAACGCACTGTAGAAGTCGGGAAACCAGACCCAAATTGCAGTTCGGCAATAACAAAGTCATTTTTTTAGCATCCTCGCGACTTGCAATTTGTAAAATTCCATAAAACTCTTTGTAAAAAATAGCTTTCCCATATATCCAGGCGTTTTCCCATAAAGAATGAAATATGGCCCGCTAAAAACCATGTCAGAAAATGAGGCCATATACGATGCACATCTAGTGTTTTGTTTTTCTAAAATTAAGTCATGATTCTTTGATTTTCGTGGGCCAAATAATAAAACAGAAACTTTAAAATAAGGTTTTTCTTGCTGAAAATGTATCGTCATGTCATGTACAGTAATTTTGTTGATTTCCTTGTCTTCTGATCTTTTCTGAATTGCTGATGACTTCCTTCATCTCTTCCCTCAAATTTCACAATTATTGGAACGATATGTTGGAATACCAGGAACGCTCTTGTTGTATTAGAGGCGCGCATTGCTTTGTTCTTTTTCATATTCCTGCAAAAAATGTCTTTGTAGATTGTTCTGAAGCCTCCTCAGAGGCACACATGTTTATCTAAATGAGGAAGTTGACTCATTGGCCCCTGTCCACTCACGTCACTAGACCCTAATTGTGCCTTCCTTGACAGGGGTCATGTTGAAAAGTTTCAGAGGATGAAACCAAAAAAACAATGTCCCAGACGCAAAACCGCTGGGAATCCTCAGACGGTCTGGAAAGATTGGAAGTCATCATGTGCGTCTTTGTCGCAATTTGTTTCCTGTTTGGCCCATGGTTACGCGCTCTGAAAGGTCAGAGGTCGACTGATGACGCAGTGATAGTTCACAGAAGAAATCATCGCCACCCATGTTGAACAATGTGATGCATGCCATTCAAAGAAGGCTCAATATGATGACTGAACCAAACTTTGTCTTGAATCAGGCTGGCTTTTTCTCTTTTTAATATCGATATCGGAGGCACATACCATGTGCCCTTCAAAAAAGGCTTTTCAGGGGCGGATCCGGGGGGGGGGGTGACATGAAGTGGGTGAGTGAAGGCACGCCTTGCCAGGGGCATCATGTATTCTAAAGCAATTTGAGAATAAATTTAGGAATTTTAGCATCCAATATATTATTTTTGGCCCCATTTGACTAGTATCATTATACTAGTCAGCGGCTAAACGGAGGGGTGTTGGAAATCCCCCCATCCTACCCCTCCACCCCATCCTAGATTCACTACTGATTTGTTTTCTTCCAACGAATTTTCAATTTGAAAATAATAAAACTGCTGCAAACTGCTCACTGACTGGGTTGACCTGAAATATACAAATCAAAAAGTTAGAGAGGCCTGATATATTTCGTCTTTAGCAAAGACTTCTTCTGAGGAGAATTTTCAATCTGTATGTTTTATTTCAATGAAAAAAAAACGTTCTTTTTTCGTAGTTTTTTCATTGTCTGGCACCCAATAAATCAAATTTTGTGAAGAAATAATTCAATAACTAAACGTCGGTAGATTTTTAGTTTGTTCGATGTCGATGTCTCATTCAAAGCGAATAACTTTATATTGCTAGGAAAATAACAATTGAGAATTTTTTTTTGAAACCCGAGTTGAAACCCAAACATAGCACAGGGAAACAGTTTGTCACTATTGTGGTTTTTAAGCCATGGTAGGAGCTTCAACATGTCGCTTGGTGGACGGTCGGTCGGTTGATCGGTTTGTCGGTCTTTCTGTCCCTGAAAATTGACCAAGAATATTTGACAAAAAATCGACCAAATGCCATGCCGTCGTCCGTAAATGCACTCTTGACGAAAGTTATCGGAAAACGGGCTTTGTCTCGATCGATGCGCATGCGCGTATTTTATGTCTGTCCCCGGGAAATTTACCAATAACGAGTCCCCCCAAGTTTACCACAAAATATAATTACCAAATTTTAATTTAAAAGAAACAAGCAACAACAAAAAAAAGAAATGAAAAACTTAAAAAAATATTGTTTGTAACAATTCGTAAAGTAAAATTTTGTAAATGGAGGCAAGATAATGTGCAGTAATGATATAGTCACGTGGTATATAGCGCGCTGTTTTTATGGGAAACTTGAGGGCTTATTTTGGTCAATTTTCAGGGCGTGATTTTCGCGTGGGACGGCGGCCCGCGATTTATCTCCCAAACGACATCCGCATACATGGGTGTTTAGCGCCCTCTACGATACTTTTATGATACGCACGCAGGTATATAATTATTTGTTTCCACACAATTTGGCGAGCAGTGCGACAGCTCAGTCGATAGAAGGTAGGATTTTGCACCGCGAGGTTGCGGGTACAAATCTCGGTTTTGCACCCGTATTTTTCTTTCCTTTTCTAACCTGAAGCCCGGTTCATACTTCATGCGAATACAAAGCGAATTGGACGTCATGAAACATTCGCTGCGAAATTCGCCCGAGTTGAAATATGTTCAACTTTTACGAATTCGCAGCGCGAATACTTGTACTTAATTTTTTTTATTTTCTTCTCATGTTTTTATAAAAGTTAAGTCCAAAACGCCATAGCGTACACCCATATGTGGATGTCGTTTGGGAGAAAATAAATCGCCGGCGCCCCTTCCATTTCATGCAAGACTTCATTTTGTTTGTTTTGGGTTTTTTTTTTAGAGACTCTGCGGTCATGAGGAAGGGGTTTGAAAATCTCGTATTGAATCTCCCCCCCCCCTCCCCCACCCCACCCCCCAAAAAGTGCTTGAAATCCAGAACACGGCAGAAAAACAAATAATTGAAAACAGGTGATGTCTCACCAGACAGCTCATGGTGTAACTATAATGAATATAATCATCCAATATTGCAAAGCTGGATAAACTAGAACTTTCGAAAGGTTGTACTGACCCGTAACATTTGCTAACAAAAATATTTCACTTAATACACAAGGGAACGTAGAGAATTTGTTAGTTGGGGCTTTCAATGATTGATAATTTTTGTGTGGGGACTTTTACGAAAGATTGGCGTTGGATGGAAGCCAAGAATATCCTAAATCAAATCCTTCCACGATGCTCACTTCCGTGTGTTAATCCTCGCCTATAAAGCACGAAAAGAGTACCCCCCCCCCACTTCCATCTCCTCCCCGCCCGCGTATACCCAAACTGTTTCGACATCGCAAACACTCTCCTTCCGCACGATTAGCAGTGCTCACGTGAATGGGAGCTAACATAAAGCTTGAGTCATCGCCTCGGTCAGCTGGCTTTTTTTGCACATCGTACGTCTTCTAAGTCCCTCACAGACTATAAACCACTGCAGGTTCATATGCTCATTTGGATTCTTCAGATTTTCTTCCGGATTCGGTGAACGCTAGGATCGGTGTTGCTAAAATGGCGTCTACACATCAGATAACGTGGCTCATCCTTGTCTTCCTTCTTGTAGGAGGTGAGTCCCATTAAGATTCCCTTTCACTAAAAACTTTCACGAAAGTCCGCGGACCAAATACATGGATATGGATGCACTTCGTGTGTGAAAGAGCCACTAACACGATGAATTGAAATTGTAAACAACGCTGCAATTTAATATTGAATCCTTAAGTATTTGTTAACTGTAGGAATTCTAGAGAGTTTAATTATCGGTACTCGTAACATGGCTAAAATAAAATTATGATGATTTGCTCTGATTGTCCGAGAAACTTTCGGCATTTTGGCCGTTGGCAGCGCTTTTGGAAATTCGAGTTTTGATGACGTTTGGCCGGACTCAACCGTACTGCAGTTCAATATTCGTCTTTTGTTGCAATTAGTCTTTCATATAAATGCATGAAAGCGTCGTGGATGTCGAGTAATGTACCAATCGGCTGTAACATTTGGAGACAAAAATGTAACAACGTGTTGGAACAAGCTCGAAAGCTGCGGGCCATGTAATTTCTGGAAGGAGTAATGTTTTGAGTAAAAGCAATCAGCTTTTCGACCCCATTGATCTAATGATGATCTTTGACCCAAGTTTGGTCATGTGACATGTAGGGGCTGTGCTTCTGATACTTTTTGACAAAGTTTGGTTGAAATCGGTCACAACATGTATGAGCAATAGACAATGTAAACGTTTGTTAAAACGGAGAGACACGATTTGTTGAGCTGCTAATCCGCAGCTAAAAATAACTATTATGAGCAAGTTCGAGTCTTTCAACAACAGCCACTAATACTCTCTCATTAAGCCTTTCAGTAACATATTTTGAGAATCTTCACTTGTAGAAAAAAGCTACATTCAAAAATGTTTTTTTTTCTGTCCAGTTTTTGGGGGGTTTCCAAACATTCTGAACCTTGAACTGCGGAAATGAGGCATGCAACAGTCGTAAATAAATCTCCGGAAAATGGTGTCCCGAAAATTTGGCACAACATGGGTGCTATACCTGCAGTGATTATAATAGGCCTATGCGAGCCAAACCTATATCTCTTCATCGAATCAATACAACGTTTCAATAGCAAGTCAGATATATTTATGACAATATGAGCTTATATGTCACTATTTTATTGTCTATTCACCCATGTAAAAGAGAAAATGCCCTCTTATGTCTCGACGCGCGTGGCGTGTTTTGGGTTGTTGTTGCCTTTTTTTTTTTGGTTGGGGGCTATTTGAAAGTCAGGAAATATCAGCACCAGGCTTATGACCGTGAATGACCTCGATGGTCTCGATGAGTTAAGAAAATGCAGGCTGCAGATTACCGGTTAGATTTTATGTTTAGTATACAAAGCTCTACGTAATGATTCCCCGCTTTTTGTTGTCAGGTCTTGTACATGGTCAGGATCAGGAGAGCCAGGAGGAGGCCGAGGGTGATGCTGTCCGGCCAGGCCTGCCTCAGATACTGAGACCTAAGCAACAACGGAAACCTGCCGCACAGGGTGCAGGAGGAGGAGGCGATGGTGATGTGGAGAGTAACGAGGGAGGTGGTTTGGCCCAAGAGGCTGCAGCCGAGCAGGCGGAAGCTGATGAGGAGGCTGAGCAGGAGGCTGCGGAACAGGCCGCAGAGCAAGCGGAGGCAGACTCGGAAGCAGCCGAAGATGCTGCTGAGGCTGCGCAGGAAGCTGCAGAGCAGACCGCAGAGCAGTCGGAGGCGGCCGAGGATGCAGCCGAAGCAGCCGCGGAGGCAGCCGAAGCAGCTGCAGAGGCAGCCGAAGATGCTGCGGAGGCTGCCGCCGAGGCTGCGGAGGATGCCGCAGAGGCCGCTGGAGAGGCCGGAGAAGGTGAGGAGACCGGAGGTGAGGGCCCTGGGCTGCCGCCTGGAACACCAGTTGTTGGTTCTGGAAATAATAACAATCCAAATTCACCCTTCTTCAATGTAAATGGCGGGCAACAGGTGAATCAAGTAGGAGGTGCTCAGATGGGCGGTGATGCTGGGGAAAGTGGCGAGGAAACAGAAGGTGGATCGATGGCAGGCGAACAGGCAGCGGGTGGCACCACAGAGAGCGGTGAGCAGGGTACCGTGATCGGACAGCAAGGAACCGGTGATGCAGAAAGCACCGAGGAGGCTGATGCGGAGGACTCTGTTGGACCGCTAATATCATCCCCATCATCAGACGCTGATGTCGAAGAAAGTTATCTCTCCAATAGCGTAAGCATTACGGGTGAGGAAGATGGCCCAGAAACTGATGGCAGCCCCATCGAAACCGACCAGGACTTGCCTGATGGCAGCCCCATCGAAACCGACCAGGACGCCTCTAGCTTTCAGAAGCCCAACCTGCCCGTCGGTCCTCTCTTTGATAAGGCTAAGCAGGTCTCGTCATCCGGCACGACGCCCACACCAGCTTCCCCAGAGCCTACCGACCCAGCCGGAGAGAAACCAGGGGAAGAGGAAGGATTGAGTGACTCCTACAAGAAACGAATCGCTATCTCTGGGGCTGCTGTTGGGTCTATAGTTTTGGTGGGGGTGATAGCAGTTGTGATTGGTAGAAGGGTAACCAGGAGGTAAATAACTAAATAACAACAATATCATTCAGACAACTTATTCCCCCTTTTGGTATACTAGGAGTACATCTGCATTTAACAAAAGACTACGAAGTCACTGGATGACTTTCTGGGCCGTATACTGGATTTCATAATCACGAAAACAATATTTACACCTGCAAGTGGTTTTTTTTTTTTTTGACAATGGCGTCAGACCCACCTGTCCTTGTTTTCCAAGTGTACTTACACAATCTTTCTTATGATTTCTCGAGAACAACACCATTTTGATGTTGCTTAGGCCTAGTATGCATAGCCCTCAGCTTTTATTTAATTTTTTTTTGAGGGGGGGGGTCATTCCCACCATACAAAACTTTGAAACCCTCTTATATGCATCAGAATTAAATCCTACCTTTCAAAACAAATTTGATGAAATGAACATTTGAATAACAATGACAGGAAACATGCGCCATTCAAAAATATCATTTGAAATCTTCTACCGACATCAAAGAGAATGGATTATGATTTCTGTTCAAACTCTCTGCTATTCTTGACGCAAGTTCTGTTTTTTGCAGTGTAGTCTTTAACATTTTCGCGTATTCATTAAGAATCGACGGCACTAGACGCTGCCCCGAGTGCATTAATGCATGCTTATTTATATAATATGTAGTGTCACGTATAATTTAACCTCATTCAAGAACAAAATTGTCATGTACTTTGAATACTATGATGAGCTGTGTTTTTCTAACTTTGTTCAATAAATAAGAACGTCACAGTGAAATATTTTGAAGCTTGTTTCAAATTTTGTTATGTGAGTCCATAAAATTAATAGATATTAGCTTAAAAAATTATAGTCTGAACAGCGCCCTCGGCGTCAAGAATTAACCCTTACAATTAACATACTGCGACTTATTGAAGCCAAGAAAGTTATCTGATAATTTTCATACAGTTCAGGGAGAAAATTGCACGAGATATATATATATATATATATATATATATATATATATATATATATATATATATATATATATATATATATATATATATATATATATATATATATATATATATATATATATATATATATATATATATATATATATATACATGCAATAAATTCAGAATATTCTCTTTCTGACCACAAGCAGTCATTCAGATCCGAGAGCAAGAGGGCGCAAACAGAGCTAAGTAAACATATATGGGACTTAAAGGACGAAGGGAAAGACTATGAAATCAAATGGGACATAGTTCTGAAAGCACTGCCATACTCTAACGTAAACAAGAGATGCAATTTGTGTATAGCAGAGAAGTACATAATCATATGTAGGCCAGATCTAGGTACACTGAATAAGAGAAGCGAAATCGTCTCCAAGTGCAGGCATCGAGACAGATGTGTTCTTACTTCAGTGACGTAAACGCGTACTAACTTCAATGACGTAACGCGCGTAACGCGTGCGCGCGCTTGATTCGAAATAAGGTAAGATGCTACTTGTATTCTATTTTTCGTCATTCTGCTGATGAGTGCCTTATGGTACGAAACAGTCTGTTCAGAAAGAGAATATTCTGAATTTATTGCATGTTTATAGCTCTACAGAGATGTATCGAGCACTGTGAATTGTGATAGAAGACGATTTCATTGGATATATATATATATATATATATATATATATATCCAATGAAATCGTCTTCTATCACAATTCACAGTGCTCGATACATCTCTGTAGAGCTATAAACATGCAATAAATTCAGAATATTCTCTTTCTGAACAGACTGTTTCGTACCATAAGGCACTCATCAGCAGAATGACGAAAAATAGAATACAAGTAGCATCTTACCTTATTTCGAATCAAGCGCGCGCACGCGTTACGCGCGTTACGTCATTGAAGTTAGTACGCGTTTACGTCACTGAAGTAAGAACACATCTGTCTCGATGCCTGCACTTGGAGACGATTTCGCTTCTCTTATTCAGTGTACCTAGATCTGGCCTACATATGATTATGTACTTCTCTGCTATACATAAATTGCATCTCTTGTTTACGTTAGAGTATGGCAGTGCTTTCAGAACTATGTCCCATTTGATTTCATAGTCTTTCCCCTCGTCCTTTAAGTCCCATATATGTTTACTTAGCTCTGTTTGCGCCCTCTTGCTCTCGGATCTGAATGACTGCTTGTGGTTCGCCAGTCTCGCCTTGAAGGTTGTGGACGTCAGCCCGACGTATGCCTCCTTCCTGCCTTCGCTCGTGACGGTGGCCTGGTACACTATGTTCTTGCTGAGGCACTCCCCGTTCAGCGGGCATTCGGCATTGCGGGGACAACTGCATGTTCTACCACCGACGTCGTCCTCCTGTTTTACCTTCCGTTTGTTGATTGACTGGATCGTTGCCTTCATGTTCGGCATGCAGCTGTACGATAACTTTACTGTGTTCCGGTTGAGCACTTTGTGAAGCTTATGTTCCTTGGGGAAGTATTTGTCTATTATCTGAAGGAATTTCTTTCCAATGTTGGTACGTACGTTCTTGTTGTATGGCGGGTTGTACCATGTCACCTCCCTTTTTCTAGTCCTTTTCCTGGTGTTATTGCCCGGTGTGTACGTCAGTCGATACTTGTGCCCGCTTTTTTGCAGAGCCTCCTGGTAGGCCGGGGCAGCTTTCTCGAATGCCTCCTTGCTCGACGAGATGTTGGAGAGTCGCTTGTTGATTCCCTCTGGTATCTGTTTGATGACGGCGGGTGGATGGTTTGACTGGACATGTACATAGAGAGGTACATTACCTGGTTTCATGTATGGCTTGAACCCTCCCGTTCGCAGGTCTAATGTGATGTCAAGGAAGTTTACTGTTGCCTTGTTGGCTTCGATCGTTACCTTTAAGTCATTTTCCCGGAATACTTGGCATATTTCCTTCTTGATGTTTTCTATTTTCTTGGGGGTCTCCTTGAATACTGCCAGACCGTCGTCCCTGTATAGTCCCACTCTATTTCCGTACTTTGGTTTCAAGATCGACAGCAGATATGCTACGACCAGCTCGCATGACTCCGCGCCGTCGAAACTGCCCATCGTGACATCGAATTTGCTGTCTGCATTACGCTTTTTCCACGGTACCTGGTCGTTGAATACCACTGTCTGTTTTGCGTGGATGATGATATCTTTCTCCTTGCTGCTAATGTTCTCGTAGTTTTCCGCGAACCCTAGGGCCTTCAGGAGAAGCTTTTCCGTTATCGAGGGATAGAACTCCACAATGTCGAAATTTATGAAGCTCGATTCTTGCTTGTTTGGGATTTTCTTATACCAGTCCAGTACGGCGTCCGTGCTTTTCCACAGGTTGAATCCTGTCGCGCTTATGACTTTACCGACGATTCTGTCGAGGATCACCTTACTTATATGTCCTATCTCTGATTTGGTTGGGCTGATTAGTCGACATGATGGTTTGTTATCGAAGTTGTCCTTGTGGTCCTTCAAAGTAATGAAGACTTCCCTCTCGGCCAATTTATCTATGCGGTCGCCCAGTCCAAGACTTTTAGCAATTCTTTTCGCTTCGCGATTGATTTCCGCTACTTCCTTTTGCTCGGTTTTCTTGTATGTTTTGGTGACATTCGCCCTGACAAGATTTACATAGTCATCTTTTTCCATCTTGTAATAATTTGTAGTCTTATCAGCCTTGACGGTAAGCTTATCATCATTCCTAATCGTATTTACGTCTTCGTTTAATTTGCGTTGGAACTGGCTAGTGGTCTTCTCAAATTCGACGTTTTGAATCAGACTCACCAAATTGTCTTCGAATTCTCTCAGTTCCGGAATGACTGGTGGTGTTTTCCGCGAGTTAAATCCGTACGTTTCCTCCTTCTCCGCCTTGTCTTTGTTCAGCTCCGGATTCAGAAAGAAGAATGATCTCCATCTAATCCTTTTGATGAACATTTCCGTTTTCTCGATCAGGCGCTTGAGGTATGTTGTTCTCGATGCTACCGGAATATTCTTCGTCGAATATTCAAAGTTCACTCTTTCCATTTTGAAGTGCGACGTCAGGAGAGTGCTCAACTATAAAAATAGGAGCTAGTATATCCAATGAAATCGTCTTCTATCACAATTCACAGTGCTCGATACATCTCTGTAGAGCTATAAACATGCAATAAATTCAGAATATTCTCTTTCTGAACAGACTGTTTCGTACCATAAGGCACTCATCAGCAGAATGACGAAAAATAGAATACAAGTAGCATCTTACCTTATTTCGAATCAAGCGCGCGCACGCGTTACGCGCGTTACGTCATTGAAGTTAGTACGCGTTTACGTCACTGAAGTAAGAACACATCTGTCTCGATGCCTGCACTTGGAGACGATTTCGCTTCTCTTATTCAGTGTACCTAGATCTGGCCTACATATGATTATGTACTTCTCTGCTATACATAAATTGCATCTCTTGTTTACGTTAGAGTATGGCAGTGCTTTCAGAACTATGTCCCATTTGATTTCATAGTCTTTCCCCTCGTCCTTTAAGTCCCATATATGTTTACTTAGCTCTGTTTGCGCCCTCTTGCTCTCGGATCTGAATGACTGCTTGTGGTTCGCCAGTCTCGCCTTGAAGGTTGTGGACGTCAGCCCGACGTATGCCTCCTTCCTGCCTTCGCTCGTGACGGTGGCCTGGTACACTATGTTCTTGCTGAGGCACTCCCCGTTCAGCGGGCATTCGGCATTGCGGGGACAACTGCATGTTCTACCACCGACGTCGTCCTCCTGTTTTACCTTCCGTTTGTTGATTGACTGGATCGTTGCCTTCATGTTCGGCATGCAGCTGTACGATAACTTTACTGTGTTCCGGTTGAGCACTTTGTGAAGCTTATGTTCCTTGGGGAAGTATTTGTCTATTATCTGAAGGAATTTCTTTCCAATGTTGGTACGTACGTTCTTGTTGTATGGCGGGTTGTACCATGTCACCTCCCTTTTTCTAGTCCTTTTCCTGGTGTTATTGCCCGGTGTGTACGTCAGTCGATACTTGTGCCCGCTTTTTTGCAGAGCCTCCTGGTAGGCCGGGGCAGCTTTCTCGAATGCCTCCTTGCTCGACGAGATGTTGGAGAGTCGCTTGTTGATTCCCTCTGGTATCTGTTTGATGACGGCGGGTGGATGGTTTGACTGGACATGTACATAGAGAGGTACATTACCTGGTTTCATGTATGGCTTGAACCCTCCCGTTCGCAGGTCTAATGTGATGTCAAGGAAGTTTACTGTTGCCTTGTTGGCTTCGATCGTTACCTTTAAGTCATTTTCCCGGAATACTTGGCATATTTCCTTCTTGATGTTTTCTATTTTCTTGGGGGTCTCCTTGAATACTGCCAGACCGTCGTCCCTGTATAGTCCCACTCTATTTCCGTACTTTGGTTTCAAGATCGACAGCAGATATGCTACGACCAGCTCGCATGACTCCGCGCCGTCGAAACTGCCCATCGTGACATCGAATTTGCTGTCTGCATTACGCTTTTTCCACGGTACCTGGTCGTTGAATACCACTGTCTGTTTTGCGTGGATGATGATATCTTTCTCCTTGCTGCTAATGTTCTCGTAGTTTTCCGCGAACCCTAGGGCCTTCAGGAGAAGCTTTTCCGTTATCGAGGGATAGAACTCCACAATGTCGAAATTTATGAAGCTCGATTCTTGCTTGTTTGGGATTTTCTTATACCAGTCCAGTACGGCGTCCGTGCTTTTCCACAGGTTGAATCCTGTCGCGCTTATCACTTTACCGACGATTCTGTCGAGGATCACCTTACTTATATGTCCTATCTCTGATTTGGTTGGGCTGATTAGTCGACATGATGGTTTGTTATCGAAGTTGTCCTTGTGGTCCTTCAAAGTAATGAAGACTTCCCTCTCGGCCAATTTATCTATGCGGTCGCCCAGTCCAAGACTTTTAGCAATTCTTTTCGCTTCGCGATTGATTTCCGCTACTTCCTTTTGCTCGGTTTTCTTGTATGTTTTGGTGACATTCGCCCTGACAAGATTTACATAGTCATCTTTTTCCATCTTGTAATAATTTGTAGTCTTATCAGCCTTGACGGTAAGCTTATCATCATTCCTAATCGTATTTACGTCTTCGTTTAATTTGCGTTGGAACTGGCTAGTGGTCTTCTCAAATTCGACGTTTTGAATCAGACTCACCAAATTGTCTTCGAATTCTCTCAGTTCCGGAATGACTGGTGGTGTTTTCCGCGAGTTAAATCCGTACGTTTCCTCCTTCTCCGCCTTGTCTTTGTTCAGCTCCGGATTCAGAAAGAAGAATGATCTCCATCTAATCCTTTTGATGAACATTTCCGTTTTCTCGATCAGGCGCTTGAGGTATGTTGTTCTCGATGCTACCGGAATATTCTTCGTCGAATATTCAAAGTTCACTCTTTCCATTTTGAAGTGCGACGTCAGGAGAGTGCTCAACTATAAAAATAGGAGCTAGTATATCCAATGAAATCGTCTTCTATCACAATTCACAGTGCTCGATACATCTCTGTAGAGCTATAAACATGCAATAAATTCAGAATATTCTCTTTCTGAACAGACTGTTTCGTACCATAAGGCACTCATCAGCAGAATGACGAAAAATAGAATACAAGTAGCATCTTACCTTATTTCGAATCAAGCGCGCGCACGCGTTACGCGCGTTACGTCATTGAAGTTAGTACGCGTTTACGTCACTGAAGTAAGAACACATCTGTCTCGATGCCTGCACTTGGAGACGATTTCGCTTCTCTTATTCAGTGTACCTAGATCTGGCCTACATATGATTATGTACTTCTCTGCTATACATAAATTGCATCTCTTGTTTACGTTAGAGTATGGCAGTGCTTTCAGAACTATGTCCCATTTGATTTCATAGTCTTTCCCCTCGTCCTTTAAGTCCCATATATGTTTACTTAGCTCTGTTTGCGCCCTCTTGCTCTCGGATCTGAATGACTGCTTGTGGTTCGCCAGTCTCGCCTTGAAGGTTGTGGACGTCAGCCCGACGTATGCCTCCTTCCTGCCTTCGCTCGTGACGGTGGCCTGGTACACTATGTTCTTGCTGAGGCACTCCCCGTTCAGCGGGCATTTGGCATTGCGGGGACAACTGCATGTTCTACCACCGACGTCGTCCTCCTGTTTTACCTTCCGTTTGTTGATTGACTGGATCGTTGCCTTCATGTTCGGCATGCAGCTGTACGATAACTTTACTGTGTTCCGGTTGAGCACTTTGTGAAGCTTATGTTCCTTGGGGAAGTATTTGTCTATTATCTGAAGGAATTTCTTTCCAATGTTGGTACGTACGTTCTTGTTGTATGGCGGGTTGTACCATGTCACCTCCCTTTTTCTAGTCCTTTTCCTGGTGTTATTGCCCGGTGTGTACGTCAGTCGATACTTGTGCCCGCTTTTTTGCAGAGCCTCCTGGTAGGCCGGGGCAGCTTTCTCGAATGCCTCCTTGCTCGACGAGATGTTGGAGAGTCGCTTGTTGATTCCCTCTGGTATCTGTTTGATGACGGCGGGTGGATGGTTTGACTGGACATGTACATAGAGAGGTACATTACCTGGTTTCATGTATGGCTTGAACCCTCCCGTTCGCAGGTCTAATGTGATGTCAAGGAAGTTTACTGTTGCCTTGTTGGCTTCGATCGTTACCTTTAAGTCATTTTCCCGGAATACTTGGCATATTTCCTTCTTGATGTTTTCTATTTTCTTGGGGGTCTCCTTGAATACTGCCAGACCGTCGTCCCTGTATAGTCCCACTCTATTTCCGTACTTTGGTTTCAAGATCGACAGCAGATATGCTACGACCAGCTCGCATGACTCCGCGCCGTCGAAACTGCCCATCGTGACATCGAATTTGCTGTCTGCATTACGCTTTTTCCACGGTACCTGGTCGTTGAATACCACTGTCTGTTTTGCGTGGATGATGATATCTTTCTCCTTGCTGCTAATGTTCTCGTAGTTTTCCGCGAACCCTAGGGCCTTCAGGAGAAGCTTTTCCGTTATCGAGGGATAGAACTCCACAATGTCGAAATTTATGAAGCTCGATTCTTGCTTGTTTGGGATTTTCTTATACCAGTCCAGTACGGCGTCCGTGCTTTTCCACAGGTTGAATCCTGTCGCGCTTATGACTTTACCGACGATTCTGTCGAGGATCACCTTACTTATATGTCCTATCTCTGATTTGGTTGGGCTGATTAGTCGACATGATGGTTTGTTATCGAAGTTGTCCTTGTGGTCCTTCAAAGTAATGAAGACTTCCCTCTCGGCCAATTTATCTATGCGGTCGCCCAGTCCAAGACTTTTAGCAATTCTTTTCGCTTCGCGATTGATTTCCGCTACTTCCTTTTGCTCGGTTTTCTTGTATGTTTTGGTGACATTCGCCCTGACAAGATTTACATAGTCATCTTTTTCCATCTTGTAATAATTTGTAGTCTTATCAGCCTTGACGGTAAGCTTATCATCATTCCTAATCGTATTTACGTCTTCGTTTAATTTGCGTTGGAACTGGCTAGTGGTCTTCTCAAATTCGACGTTTTGAATCAGACTCACCAAATTGTCTTCGAATTCTCTCAGTTCCGGAATGACTGGTGGTGTTTTCCGCGAGTTAAATCCGTACGTTTCCTCCTTCTCCGCCTTGTCTTTGTTCAGCTCCGGATTCAGAAAGAAGAATGATCTCCATCTAATCCTTTTGATGAACATTTCCGTTTTCTCGATCAGGCGCTTGAGGTATGTTGTTCTCGATGCTACCGGAATATTCTTCGTCGAATATTCAAAGTTCACTCTTTCCATTTTGAAGTGCGACGTCAGGAGAGTGCTCAACTATAAAAATAGGAGCTAGTATATCCAATGAAATCGTCTTCTATCACAATTCACAGTGCTCGATACATCCACCCGCCGTCATCAAACAGATACCAGAGGGAATCAACAAGCGACTCTCCAACATCTCGTCGAGCAAGGAGGCATTCGAGAAAGCTGCCCCGGCCTACCAGGAGGCTCTGCAAAAAAGCGGGCACAAGTATCGACTGACGTACACACCGGGCAATAACACCAGGAAAAGGACTAGAAAAAGGGAGGTGACATGGTACAACCCGCCATACAACAAGAACGTACGTACCAACATTGGAAAGAAATTCCTTCAGATAATAGACAAATACTTCCCCAAGGAACATAAGCTTCACAAAGTGCTCAACCGGAACACAGTAAAGTTATCGTACAGCTGCATGCCGAACATGAAGGCAACGATCCAGTCAATCAACAAACGGAAGGTAAAACAGGAGGACGACGTCGGTGGTAGAACATGCAGTTGTCCCCGCAATGCCGAATGCCCGCTGAACGGGGAGTGCCTCAGCAAGAACATAGTGTACCAGGCCACCGTCACGAGCGAAGGCAGGAAGGAGGCATACGTCGGGCTGACGTCCACAACCTTCAAGGCGAGACTGGCGAACCACAAGCAGTCATTCAGATCCGAGAGCAAGAGGGCGCAAACAGAGCTAAGTAAACATATATGGGACTTAAAGGACGAGGGGAAAGACTATGAAATCAAATGGGACATAGTTCTGAAAGCACTGCCATACTCTAACGTAAACAAGAGATGCAATTTATGTATAGCAGAGAAGTACATAATCATATGTAGGCCAGATCTAGGTACACTGAATAAGAGAAGCGAAATCGTCTCCAAGTGCAGGCATCGAGACAGATGTGTTCTTACTTCAGTGACGTAAACGCGTACTAACTTCAATGACGTAACGCGCGTAACGCGTGCGCGCGCTTGATTCGAAATAAGGTAAGATGCTACTTGTATTCTATTTTTCGTCATTCTGCTGATGAGTGCCTTATGGTACGAAACAGTCTGTTCAGAAAGAGAATATTCTGAATTTATTGCATGTTTATAGCTCTACAGAGATGTATCGAGCACTGTGAATTGTGATAGAAGACGATTTCATTGGATATACTAGCTCCTATTTTTATAGTTGAGCACTCTCCTGACGTCGCACTTCAAAATGGAAAGAGTGAACTTTGAATATTCGACGAAGAATATTCCGGTAGCATCGAGAACAACATACCTCAAGCGCCTGATCGAGAAAACGGAAATGTTCATCAAAAGGATTAGATGGAGATCATTCTTCTTTCTGAATCCGGAGCTGAACAAAGACAAGGCGGAGAAGGAGGAAACGTACGGATTTAACTCGCGGAAAACACCACCAGTCATTCCGGAACTGAGAGAATTCGAAGACAATTTGGTGAGTCTGATTCAAAACGTCGAATTTGAGAAGACCACTAGCCAGTTCCAACGCAAATTAAACGAAGACGTAAATACGATTAGGAATGATGATAAGCTTACCGTCAAGGCTGATAAGACTACAAATTATTACAAGATGGAAAAAGATGACTATGTAAATCTTGTCAGGGCGAATGTCACCAAAACATACAAGAAAACCGAGCAAAAGGAAGTAGCGGAAATCAATCGCGAAGCGAAAAGAATTGCTAAAAGTCTTGGACTGGGCGACCGCATAGATAAATTGGCCGAGAGGGAAGTCTTCATTACTTTGAAGGACCACAAGGACAACTTCGATAACAAACCATCATGTCGACTAATCAGCCCAACCAAATCAGAGATAGGACATATAAGTAAGGTGATCCTCGACAGAATCGTCGGTAAAGTCATAAGCGCGACAGGATTCAACCTGTGGAAAAGCACGGACGCCGTACTGGACTGGTATAAGAAAATCCCAAACAAGCAAGAATCGAGCTTCATAAATTTCGACATTGTGGAGTTCTATCCCTCGATAACGGAAAAGCTTCTCCTGAAGGCCCTAGGGTTCGCGGAAAACTACGAGAACATTAGCAGCAAGGAGAAAGATATCATCATCCACGCAAAACAGACAGTGGTATTCAACGACCAGGTACCGTGGAAAAAGCGTAATGCAGACAGCAAATTCGATGTCACGATGGGCAGTTTCGACGGCGCGGAGTCATGCGAGCTGGTCGTAGCATATCTGCTGTCGATCTTGAAACCAAAGTACGGAAATAGAGTGGGACTATACAGGGACGACGGTCTGGCAGTATTCAAGGAGACCCCCAAGAAAATAGAAAACATCAAGAAGGAAATATGCCAAGTATTCCGGGAAAATGACTTAAAGGTAACGATCGAAGCCAACAAGGCAACAGTAAACTTCCTTGACATCACATTAGACCTGCGAACGGGAGGGTTCAAGCCATACATGAAACCAGGTAATGTACCTCTCTATGTACATGTCCAGTCAAACCATCCACCCGCCGTCATCAAACAGATACCAGAGGGAATCAACAAGCGACTCTCCAACATCTCGTCGAGCAAGGAGGCATTCGAGAAAGCTGCCCCGGCCTACCAGGAGGCTCTGCAAAAAAGCGGGCACAAGTATCGACTGACGTACACACCGGGCAATAACACCAGGAAAAGGACTAGAAAAAGGGAGGTGACATGGTACAACCCGCCATACAACAAGAACGTACGTACCAACATTGGAAAGAAATTCCTTCAGATAATAGACAAATACTTCCCCAAGGAACATAAGCTTCACAAAGTGCTCAACCGGAACACAGTAAAGTTATCGTACAGCTGCATGCCGAACATGAAGGCAACGATCCAGTCAATCAACAAACGGAAGGTAAAACAGGAGGACGACGTCGGTGGTAGAACATGCAGTTGTCCCCGCAATGCCGAATGCCCGCTGAACGGGGAGTGCCTCAGCAAGAACATAGTGTACCAGGCCACCGTCACGAGCGAAGGCAGGAAGGAGGCATACGTCGGGCTGACGTCCACAACCTTCAAGGCGAGACTGGCGAACCACAAGCAGTCATTCAGATCCGAGAGCAAGAGGGCGCAAACAGAGCTAAGTAAACATATATGGGACTTAAAGGACGAGGGGAAAGACTATGAAATCAAATGGGACATAGTTCTGAAAGCACTGCCATACTCTAACGTAAACAAGAGATGCAATTTATGTATAGCAGAGAAGTACATAATCATATGTAGGCCAGATCTAGGTACACTGAATAAGAGAAGCGAAATCGTCTCCAAGTGCAGGCATCGAGACAGATGTGTTCTTACTTCAGTGACGTAAACGCGTACTAACTTCAATGACGTAACGCGCGTAACGCGTGCGCGCGCTTGATTCGAAATAAGGTAAGATGCTACTTGTATTCTATTTTTCGTCATTCTGCTGATGAGTGCCTTATGGTACGAAACAGTCTGTTCAGAAAGAGAATATTCTGAATTTATTGCATGTTTATAGCTCTACAGAGATGTATCGAGCACTGTGAATTGTGATAGAAGACGATTTCATTGGATATACTAGCTCCTATTTTTATAGTTGAGCACTCTCCTGACGTCGCACTTCAAAATGGAAAGAGTGAACTTTGAATATTCGACGAAGAATATTCCGGTAGCATCGAGAACAACATACCTCAAGCGCCTGATCGAGAAAACGGAAATGTTCATCAAAAGGATTAGATGGAGATCATTCTTCTTTCTGAATCCGGAGCTGAACAAAGACAAGGCGGAGAAGGAGGAAACGTACGGATTTAACTCGCGGAAAACACCACCAGTCATTCCGGAACTGAGAGAATTCGAAGACAATTTGGTGAGTCTGATTCAAAACGTCGAATTTGAGAAGACCACTAGCCAGTTCCAACGCAAATTAAACGAAGACGTAAATACGATTAGGAATGATGATAAGCTTACCGTCAAGGCTGATAAGACTACAAATTATTACAAGATGGAAAAAGATGACTATGTAAATCTTGTCAGGGCGAATGTCACCAAAACATACAAGAAAACCGAGCAAAAGGAAGTAGCGGAAATCAATCGCGAAGCGAAAAGAATTGCTAAAAGTCTTGGACTGGGCGACCGCATAGATAAATTGGCCGAGAGGGAAGTCTTCATTACTTTGAAGGACCACAAGGACAACTTCGATAACAAACCATCATGTCGACTAATCAGCCCAACCAAATCAGAGATAGGACATATAAGTAAGGTGATCCTCGACAGAATCGTCGGTAAAGTCATAAGCGCGACAGGATTCAACCTGTGGAAAAGCACGGACGCCGTACTGGACTGGTATAAGAAAATCCCAAACAAGCAAGAATCGAGCTTCATAAATTTCGACATTGTGGAGTTCTATCCCTCGATAACGGAAAAGCTTCTCCTGAAGGCCCTAGGGTTCGCGGAAAACTACGAGAACATTAGCAGCAAGGAGAAAGATATCATCATCCACGCAAAACAGACAGTGGTATTCAACGACCAGGTACCGTGGAAAAAGCGTAATGCAGACAGCAAATTCGATGTCACGATGGGCAGTTTCGACGGCGCGGAGTCATGCGAGCTGGTCGTAGCATATCTGCTGTCGATCTTGAAACCAAAGTACGGAAATAGAGTGGGACTATACAGGGACGACGGTCTGGCAGTATTCAAGGAGACCCCCAAGAAAATAGAAAACATCAAGAAGGAAATATGCCAAGTATTCCGGGAAAATGACTTAAAGGTAACGATCGAAGCCAACAAGGCAACAGTAAACTTCCTTGACATCACATTAGACCTGCGAACGGGAGGGTTCAAGCCATACATGAAACCAGGTAATGTACCTCTCTATGTACATGTCCAGTCAAACCATCCACCCGCCGTCATCAAACAGATACCAGAGGGAATCAACAAGCGACTCTCCAACATCTCGTCGAGCAAGGAGGCATTCGAGAAAGCTGCCCCGGCCTACCAGGAGGCTCTGCAAAAAAGCGGGCACAAGTATCGACTGACGTACACACCGGGCAATAACACCAGGAAAAGGACTAGAAAAAGGGAGGTGACATGGTACAACCCGCCATACAACAAGAACGTACGTACCAACATTGGAAAGAAATTCCTTCAGATAATAGACAAATACTTCCCCAAGGAACATAAGCTTCACAAAGTGCTCAACCGGAACACAGTAAAGTTATCGTACAGCTGCATGCCGAACATGAAGGCAACGATCCAGTCAATCAACAAACGGAAGGTAAAACAGGAGGACGACGTCGGTGGTAGAACATGCAGTTGTCCCCGCAATGCCGAATGCCCGCTGAACGGGGAGTGCCTCAGCAAGAACATAGTGTACCAGGCCACCGTCACGAGCGAAGGCAGGAAGGAGGCATACGTCGGGCTGACGTCCACAACCTTCAAGGCGAGACTGGCGAACCACAAGCAGTCATTCAGATCCGAGAGCAAGAGGGCGCAAACAGAGCTAAGTAAACATATATGGGACTTAAAGGACGAGGGGAAAGACTATGAAATCAAATGGGACATAGTTCTGAAAGCACTGCCATACTCTAACGTAAACAAGAGATGCAATTTATGTATAGCAGAGAAGTACATAATCATATGTAGGCCAGATCTAGGTACACTGAATAAGAGAAGCGAAATCGTCTCCAAGTGCAGGCATCGAGACAGATGTGTTCTTACTTCAGTGACGTAAACGCGTACTAACTTCAATGACGTAACGCGCGTAACGCGTGCGCGCGCTTGATTCGAAATAAGGTAAGATGCTACTTGTATTCTATTTTTCGTCATTCTGCTGATGAGTGCCTTATGGTACGAAACAGTCTGTTCAGAAAGAGAATATTCTGAATTTATTGCATGTATATATATATATATATATATATATATATATATATATATATATATATATATATATATATATATATATATATATATATATATATATATATGAATATTTGCTTTTAGTTTGAATTGAATTCCTTGGAGAAGAAAAGCATCAAGAAGTTTGATATAGCTATCGAAAATGTCAGATATTGGGCCCGGATGCCAAATTATGTGAAACGCGGTAAAGTTTATTCTTGTAAACATCGGAGGGGAAATAATTGATGACAAAACATTCAAACATTCACGATTCTTGCGAATTAAACTTACAGGATGTCACGTAATATGACAAGTCGAAATCAATTACTTTAGCATGTGTGTCCGTTGCAATCCTTTAGTGGATCATGTTTGTGAACGTATCTACCTTAAAGGTATTGTATACCATTTGCATTTATCTTAATTGCATTTGAAATAAGGGCAGGTAATAGGGCAGACCTCATTTCACTTAGCTTTTCAATGCTTCGTGTAAAGTGCAGCTCACTGAATGTCGTGCATATTATACAATCCATAGGTCACAGGGCATGCCTGAGTACCAGCTGTGTCGTGTGAAACAAAATTACCTTGTACCTAGATAGCGTAATCGACTGTACGCACGCGGTCAATAGCTGGCTCGCGCCCGTTCACAGATGTAGTGTAAAAATATGAAAGAAACTGTTTTCCCAATGATGGTTCAGTCCGAACCATTAGTGGGAAATGATGGTAATTCCCTTTATTTAAAAATGACATCATGCTGGGCGCGACGATTGCACAGGATAATTGATCCTATCACTTACTTTTATTCGTATTTGTGTCTGCAAATGGTATACGTTACCTTTAAATACGTCAGCAACAGAAGCATATATTACTGCATTAACGAAATGAATGATGATCGTTTTGAACTAGAACAAAAAATCGATGATGTAATTGATTGCATCATCTGGTACTTTACAAGTCAAGTTTCCTGAAAACTACCGTATCCGGCATTCCATAAAAGCAGTGTGCTAGCTGTTGTCGTTCCGGCGGGGTGACGTGACTTCCATTTTTTTGTTATGCCTTTTCCAGATGTGCCTGGTAATGCATAAAAGCGCGGGCAAACGTTTGCGAATCTCAAATCAGAAGTTGAAGCATTTTGAGTCAGGGCTCTGATCCGGTGGCAATTCGCAAGAGAAGGATATTTCAATTTGAGTTGGGTGTTTTGGTGTGAATTTGTGAAGACAAACGAGGTAGCACATTCATCATGGAATCTTGCAAAATGGCGACAGTACTTCTTCTTGTCACAGTGTTGGGTAAGTATTTTTTTTAAAGAACATTTAATTATTGGTAATTGACAACATTTAGAAAACATGTAAAACAAAACTACATAATTATAACGAAATACCTTACTTTACTGTGAGTGAATGACTGTCTCAAGCATCCTGTGAAATCATGGCACCTGGTATGCTGTCATTTTCAAGAAGAGTGAAATTTTGTATCGATGGTTTTGTAATGATGGTTGGCTGACCATCGTTGGTGGAAAAATGTCTTTTTCAAATATTGCCCCCAATTTACCAAATTTAACTACTCCACATTATTTTTGTTTTCAATCGGTAACACATCCATGAACGGGTGCAAGATAGCTAGTCTGGTTCCCTGACCTGACATATCCCAGACGTCTATAAAGTGCTCCGTTTCTCCTGAAGTAGGATCAGAGAACCAAAATACAAGAACCGCGTTTTCCCCTCGTTTTTTAGCATATATGAACACAAAACTTTAAACAGGTCAGTGTAGCAATATTTGCTACAAAATGCTAACTCCCAACACAACCAATTTCTGAAAATGACAGCAAAAGCAAAGGTTGTATATACCCTTTAACATGTCCTTTTGATCTTAATTTTTCTCTGACCAAGTTGTACGGTTTGTCGGAGGTCATGGGTTCAAATCCCGTTGGAGTCATATATAATTTATGGTTAATAATTAAGATCACACTACGTTGTGATATTTCTTTATTGATGAAAGTGCCGCTCGTTAAGCAATTAACGCAAGTATCAGATAAAATCTCTGATTGTTGACTTTGAACCTCGAACTCACAACATTGTAATTCAAGCAACAGTCTGTGATGATTTTTTTTGGTATTTTGATCCTATTTATGTGCTTTTCCTGCATTAAAGTATTGTTTGATATATGTATTAGATTGTAACAATGAAACAACTACTATCAAGAGACTTTTCTGACAAACTGTGCACTCCCAAGCAAGGGCGTAGCGAGGGTGGGGTGGGAGGGGGTTAAGGGGCGCTTCCTCCTCCCCGGATAAGCACCCCCCCCCCCTCCTCCCCCCCCCCCCCAAAAAAAAGGAGGGGGAAAAAAGCATACGAGGGGCGAAGTCATATTGCTGTTAATTTAATGCACATTTAACAACATGGGCGTCCACAGGGGTGTCAATGGGGGTGCAGTGGGCAAATGTCCCCATGCCCACTCTCGAAAAACTGTTAAATTGAAAACATGCCAGAGAAAGTACAAGGATTTGGGGAAATAATGTGTTTTGTCCCCCCCCCCCCCCCATGAAAATCCTGGCGACGTCCATGCTTCCAAGTCGGCTCTTCTTCGACCCTTCCCATTTCCCCCTAATTATGTCATTAAATACTACGTATATATCCGTCTTCTTCCATAGCTCTTATGATGCCAGACTCGTCGCTTTCAAGACCACTCAGACGCAACCGCCCCGCCACACAGGCCCAGGACGACAGTGCCGAAGACGACAGTGCCCAAGTGGACTGTAGTGACGACGATGACAGTAGTAGTAGCGAGGAACGGCCGTGTACGACACAAGCCCCACCCACCACACCGACAACGACAAGAGCTACTACCACAGACATGGCGACCACCACTACTCAAGCCATGCCTACTCCGACCACGCCCCAACAGACAGATGAGATGACCACGCCCCTAGTAACCACGAGGATCACCACGCCCGTAGTAACCACGAGGATAACCACGCCCCAAACGACATCAAAACGAGGCGATATCCCGTAAAACGAAGAACTCTAGTATCTTAACAAGCCTGGATACACTTAAACTAAAATGTTTATAAAAACGGACTCTTCGATTTGGACTTTCACTTGAAACTATTGGATGAGAAGAGACAGGAATTGGCGCCATCTTAATAGAGAAAGGGGCGCACGCGTCCCCTAAATTGACCGATGACACGGCCAAATTATTTAATTCGAACTTGTAATCTTTGGATGATGCGAATTACATGTTTCCGTCCTTAGGTGAATTAAACAATGAAGCCCTACCAGTGAAACAGGTATATATGTTTATACATGTATTATGGTTTACTTTATGAATGTTTATTTGATTATTAAAACTTTTAAACCGAAACCGAAACTTCGGTTTGCATTATTTATTTTCGTCAGTATTATATCTCTTTCCTGTTAAAATGTTTGTCACGCAAATCGTCAGTTTCTAGGCGGATATGTTATTGTTTTGCCAGTGACAAGGGTAAAACCAACGCATCTGATTCTAATGTGGGACAAGATACAAAAATGGATGGATAAAATAACCAGTAAAATGTTAAAGAGCTCATGCAATGTAATTTTTTTTTTAATGCAAACCCTGAAATGCACCTTTGTGTCCCATTTAACCTTATTTTCAATTTTCGTTTCGCCAGTTTCAAGGGTATCTTGGTGCCTTTTTTTATGCTGGTGGGAATTTCCAGATTCATGAGCCAAAGTGTGATGTCATTTCAGGCAGAAACCTCAATGTTACAGCTTTTTCAGCACCAAAGGTTGCCAGCATTTTGGATATGTTGCTGTCGAAAATTTGTCTTTTCTTTGGTGGTACGTTGTTGCGTCAGTTCATGGCAGTAAGCCATTGAGCAAACTTTTCTCACAAATGTTTTCAAATGAACAAGTTTTTTTGGTTCACAATTTGAACAGAAACCCTTAAATTAAACAGTGCCTTCCTGAAATGACATCACAGCAACATCGCCCTCAGTTGTCCAGAAAAGCATGGACAACTAAACATGTTTAAAGAAGTGCACTTTTAAACACAAGGGATGTCAAATAGTTTTCAAACACTTAAGAGGAATAAAAGTTGCACAAAATGTGTTCCTAAGAAAAAAAGTCAAGGTAAACAGGAGATGAACATTTGGATAGGTCTCAGAATAAAGAAAAACTATTAAGTTTGAGTTTATTGGATCAAGTTGGCCTCCTTTTTCATTGACCAAGAGGAAACCATGATTACGACAGCCTGGGGCAGGATGACATACAAACATAAACACCTGCATGCGCTTAGTGTGGACGGCTCAACACACTACGGCAAAATGATGTCATCCTATGGCGATTTGTCCCGTGGTTTTCCTTCGCCACAATCCTCTGGGTTCGTTCCCCTTCCTTTGGAACCTTGGGTAGTTTGGTTAAAGCCAGTCCCGGCCAACAGAAATCCCACAGAATGACGAAGTGCTATCAGAGGAAGTGAGAAACATTATCCGTCATACATTCCCTCCCCCGACCTCCACAATCCCTAAGCTCCGCCTCTCATTAGCCGTAGTCGAGCATTGGGGAGATCTTGGATCCGGTTCGATCGAAACTAATCTTGACTCAAGGGGACTCCGTTGAGGAGGAAATCAAAATTAAAACGAGTTCTAAGTTAAGATTTTTTACACATCTACTGGAAGGATAAGGGTCATTAAAATTAATTTTGCTTCAGTTTTAGGACATTCCTTTGAAGTGATGATATTTTAAGATCGTTCAGTTTTTTATCAGTGAGCAAATTTTGAAGGATTTTGTTTTAATGAATAAAAAAAAATAGTTACTACTTTGGAAAGTTTACTTAAGTAAATTTTTCGTCAGTAAGGATATTTAGTTCGGTCGGTTTTTCATTTCTTTCCACGAGGCAAACCAGCATTCTTACTATCACTCGTTTTATTCAGTTTTATGAAACACATCAAAGTACACGGAAGTACCTTGGGCATTTTAGGGGTTTCCCGGGAGAACATTGATTTCTCAGAAAGCCACTCGAAGGATATGATTTGTGTCAAGTAATCTGCAAGCCAAATGCCGGATGTAAAAAGACAGACAAATTCGCTCTTTTTGGCACGAGTTTTGTACGTGCGAAGAAGTCCATAAGCCAATATTATTTCTTTAAGATGTTTTCTTAATCGTTGGGCGCGCTCTAACCAGCAACCAATCACAGACTAATCTTCTCCACGTCCTAAGAATCCGCCAAAGAGAGAGACTTAGTAAGTAAACCTACTTAGCCGTCCACAAGTACCGCAACGGTTTGTGGGAAGTCTCGAATCTGCATCAAGTCGATGTCTGGCGAGTGCACAGCTGACATTGGCTCTGATTATATCCAACACAGTCTGGCGAGAGATTGTTGGAGGACATTCGTTCCAGACAGATTTGCCAAAGCGACTGCGTCGTGTTTAATTCAAGATGGCGGCAACGTTAACAGTGGGTCTGCTTTGCTTCGTTGCAACAGGTAGGTAATGTCAGTGGCGGGAGGAGTTTTTAATTAGTAGCTCTAAGGTGCGCGGGAAGAACCTTTACCTTTTAAAGGTCAGAGTGCAAAAAAACATTAAATTACAGCGTTGAGTGGTTTTAGCAGGATTTGTTTTTGAATTGGAGACATGATTTCTTGACGTTGTTCAAGATCTTTGGAGATTTGCAGTTAATGATGCAAAAGCTGATAATGGTATACTGTTGGAATGATAACGATTTTTTTTGAAGAATCATGATTAGGGTTTGTTAAATATGGACCCAAAACCGACTTAGTTGGTGTTACCCTAGTCTAGCGCAGTACAAGTTTTGACCATATTTTTCCTATATATTTAGATACGGTAGCAAATTGAAAGACGGAAAAGGAGATAAAAGTGCTCCCCAAAATAAACTGGGCATTGCATTGGAAACATTTCACTTTAAAAGTCAAGTTTTTGCCTCATTCTAAAGTCTCCACTGTTTCATTCAATTTGTTATTTTTTCACCTTCAAGTTCATGTAAAAAGACCAAGGCTTGTAGATGTTAAGGATTGAAGTATCCTTTTTTCGGAAATGACACTCTATACAGGGTGGATAAAAAAAACGAAACCGATATATTAATTGCTAATTGGAACAGAAGTAGGGCACATGTGAATCAAAGGGAGATATCCTCTGTTACGGTTGAATCTCATCTTTAAAATGACACCCTGATCATGTCATTACATTCACGGTTGACTGAGCAGTGACCAATTTTATGAAAGGGTCTATTAGACTGAGGATTGCGCCACTTTTGTGGTTTGTGTTGTGTCAATTGTCACAGAGTGAAAGGCTATGGTTGCCAATCAAGACAGGTGGTGGAAAAAGAGATTTCACCATGAAAAGTGGCGCAAGTCTCCTTAATAGACCCTTTCATAAAAGTCACTGCTCAGCCAACCGTGAATGTAAGGACATGGTCAGGGTGTCATTTTAAAAAGGAGATTCAACCCTAACAGAGGATGTCTCCCTTTAATCACCCGATTCACACGTGCCCTACTTCTGTTCCAATTAGCAATAATATCTCGGTTTTTGGGGTTTTTTTATCCACTCTGTATATCAGCAAAGTGCAAGGTAGGTACCCGCGAGATGTTCATACAACGACCAGTGCTGAGACTTGTTTACATAAACTTTCTTTCCCGGCGCGACGATAACATGGTTGTGGATTTTAATATGTGGTCAGGTCGAGTCATTCCACTAAAACCTTCGAGCATTGTCTTCCTATCCAAAACATTTCCGCACCAATTAACAAGATTATGTCTTCTCATCTCTTTACACGTAGTGATCACCGTCCTTCCACCTATGGCTGACTCATCGCCCATTAGTCTGGAGGACGGTCGGCCAAATGCCAGGCGAGTCTACTGGGCTCTCAACCAGGAAGACGAGAGCTCCGAAGACGGGGCCCAGACATATGGAGGGGAACAGAAAGAGGCGGGGGATAGCTCGGAGGAAGTGGGAGGTGGCGGTTGGGGACCTGATCCACCAGTCCGACCACCGGTTGAACCAAGTCAAGGTCCGGGTACCAGCAATCCTAATCCCGGACCAGAGACTCCAGATGGTGGTGGTCCTGTGACCCAGGCTCCTAGTCCCTCAATGGCACCACCACAACCTGCCACGATGCCACCCGTAACAGCTCCCACGACTCCCCCGAGAGGCGACGGTGGCACCGGCATTGGTTCGTTTGCCCCGAGGCAAGCGGTAGAACGCGCTCCCAATGTTCTCCCTCTCCCCAACCCGCCAAAGATTAACAACAACATCGCCGCCATTTCGAAAGAGGTCGAGGTACCAACAAACCGGAACAGAGTTCGTGTGCCGCTGGGGGCGCTCTTGACGGTGGTTGTGATTGGCGGGCTGGTCGTGGTAATGGCAGTCGGAGGCGTGGCTTATTTCTTTGCCACAAGAGTCAGGATACATTGACAATGAGTGTTGCACATTGTGTTGCTGACATGCTATTTAATTGTTAACAATTGGGTGGGCGCGGCTACGGACAACCACGCCCCCAACAACCACGCCCCCAACAACCACGCCCCCAATGACGCAAGAGTGACATTCGGTATCAGCCAGCCATTTCTTGTGCAATCATACATTGTTAAAAATTACTTCAATTAGTGAAATTCAAACTTGTTACCCACCTATAGTTGGCATGTATCATTGTCTTTTATATGGTTTTGGTTTTCGCCCTATTTTAATAAATGGCTCTTTTGTTTCTATGGCGACTTTGTAAACTAAAGAGAAACTCACATTGCTATGTATAGTGTAAATAGTTATATTATTCAAGTATTCTGTACTTATTTTAAAGTCAAAAAGTCCTCCCTGCGTGTACAAACTGTACTGTTTTTAAAAATTAAAAGCAGACAAAAAACACCTCTGTCTCATCAAGGTGATTGTTGCTGATCACATGATGTAATACCGTGTGTCACAAAGTGCACTGTTTGCTGTTAGCCTTCATTTATCATATAAAGTATTCCACTATTTTAAGGTTATTCTGGATTTAAAACTGACTCATAAACCAACTGATAGATCACAGCAAGTGACCTGTCGGTTCGCCAGGATGTTCATCAAGGTCCCATAATTGTACTTTGAAGAGCGCACGACCACCACGTATCACATGCAGCACTAGTTCGGGCGAAGACCATTAGTCGACTAGTGGTCGATTTGTGATGTAACTTTGTGACGTAGTCAAACGCCGGTCAAAACGTCATCACAAACCAGCTGGGTTCTGGCTCCCTGCTGTACATTATGGTGCGCGCAGCTATTGATAACCAGCGATGCAACCGTGCTCCGGTTCCAAAATGTCGACTACAGTAGTGCAATCATCCTGCTTTCGAGTGAAATTAGTCGAACTATGGTTAATTAACCATAGTCCTCGCTCGAACTATGATTACCAAAGACTGAAACGTTTCAGTTTGAAGGGAGAACGACGAAGCTCCAAACATGCACACGATCCTCAACAACTGCGCATGTGTAAAAAAAAAATGGTCTTTTTGGCGAATGGGGGCGCTGTGTCGTCGCCATTTTGGAGGAACACAAAAAGACGTGAATCCAACGTTATTGACGTATTGGCTTTACCTGTTGCTATAATTTTAAAAAAATATATATGTTTGGATTGAAATTGAGTTGTTAAATCGTTTTATTGTGTTTATTTTTGTTATGTTTTAACCAGAAAACAGTGCAAACATTTGATCAAATATTTCAGGTGAATTGTTACAATTGTCCTCTGTATAAGTAACCAACAATATTTTCTGAGAAATCTTTTGCATAGTTGAAGTTGTTATGTAAATGTACAAAATGAAAGGCAATACAAAAAAGGACCAAATATATTTGAGGAAATATGACTGTAATTATGTCTATGAAATAATTGGACAATAAAGGGTCCATGAAATGAATCTTTCTTAGCAACACATTTTGTGCAACTTTCTACTCCTCTTTAATGTATGAAAGATATTTGACATCCCTTTTGGGTCAATTTGATTGAACAGTTCACTTCTATAAACATTCAAATTTTTCCATGCTTTTCCGGACAACTGAGAGAGGGCGCTGTTGCTGTGATGTCATTTCAGGAAGACACAGTTCATTTTACGTGTTTTCTGTTCAAATTGTGAAACCAAACATTTGTTCATTGAAAACATTAATTCTGTGAGAAAAGTTTACTCCTTGGCGTACTGCCATGTACTGACACAACAACGAATCACTAAAGAAAAGAAAATTTTCGACAGCGAAATATCCAAAATTCTGGCAACCTTTGGTGCTGAAGCTAGTTGTAACATTGAGGTTTCTGCCGGAACTGACATCACACTGTCTTTTGCTCATGAATTTGGTATTGGCATAAGCATACCAACCAAAAAGGCACCAAAATAACCTTGAGAAAGGCTATTAAACGAAAATTGAAAATAGAGATATAGGACACAAAGGTGCATTGTCAAGGACTGCATTAAAAAGATCACATTGCATGGGCCCTTTTTTAGACAACATGACATTTGATTGCGTTGTGTAGACAACTGCCTGTCTAGACTAAAACATGAGACGGAAGTGTGTACAGAAGATGTAAGCAGCAGGGCATTGTGGGATAGATCACAGCTGGAAATTGGACAAATCCCAGAGGCGGGCATAGAGGGCGTTTCGTCTGTCTTGACGGAGAAGCCACCACCTGTCTTTACCATGTCTTGTGTCGGATTAAGTCTTAAAAGTAAAGGCGCTCGCACAATAAGCTCCGTTTACATCTTATTATTACCAGCTACACTGGATAAAACTATACCACAAAACTGTACAATCACAGTCTCAAGTGAAATATGATTACAACGTCACATGACACGTGACATTATCTCATTTGAACCAACAGAGGGCTCCCTTCTTTTGGATGAATGGGTTTTTAATTTTTGTATAGCACGCCCCCTTTAAACTAGACGTATAAATAACATACGTGACTAAGCGACGCCGAATTGTTAAAGGAAATTGAGTAATCCGGTAGGCCTTAAAGATCAGTTTCATTTTAGGCGTGCGCTGTGTCATACACACAGACTGGTCTAAGTCCTCTGCGGCAAAGTAAAAATTAAAATATATCCTGTTTTTCTTTGACAACAGAGGGCGGTGTTTACCAGAACATTAAGGGTGCACTGAACTAATTCAAGCCCCATTGAAAACAGTGTAAAATAACACTGCATTCATGTTCAGGGCCAAATAACATGCAAGCCAACATCACTGGGGTTTCTCGAACAAAAAATTAAATTATTGTCTTGTCTTTCATCTTTTCATTTCTTTTCAATTTTCGGTAGATAACCCAATTACATTGTTAAATATTCACACCCAAACAAAATCACCTCCCGAAAAGTGATAGTTCCCAAGCCTGCATGTAGCCATTTTTCAAGTGGCATCCTTCCACTTTCACAGGCAAATAGGACCCATTTTTCATTCGTAATTTTATCAAACCTGCCCTCAGATGGAAGCCCAAAACCAGGGAGTTTATCCTTGGGTAAATTTACACTGATTCCACTGTTTTAAATCCAAACGGTCTCCGTTTTCAAAGGAAATTGTGGGGGCATTTTTATGCTAATGACTCGCGTAGAAATTATCACATGAATTGGTTCAGTGCACCATTAAAACGTTTTTGACAGTGAAATCTAATATTGACATTATTATGTACCCATGTCCCGGATACTGTTTATTTATAGCAGTTGTTTCAGTAATACCTTCTTCTAGAAGCTGATTATTTTTTTTCTGAGGAACATATTCTGTGCAAATTTCTCCTCCTCTTAAATGTATGACAACTATTTGACATCCCTTTTTTTTGGGGGGGGGGGGTAATTTCATTGAAAAGTGAACTTCTTTAAACATTCAAAAGGGTGCTGTTGCTATGATGTCATTTCAGGAAGACATTGTTCAGCTTAGGGGTTTTGTGTTCAAATTGTGAACCCACTTAAGTTGCTCATTGAAAACATTTGTGAGAAAAGTTTGCTCATTGGCTTACTGCCATCTACGGGCACAACAACGAATTAATCCCCCCCCCCCCTCCCCCAAGGGGAAATTTCCGACAGCAAAATATCCAAAATTATGGCAACTTTTGGTGCTGAAAAGCTGTAACATTGATGTTTATGCCCGAAATGACATCACACTTAATCTTGCTGAATATGGAAATTCGCATTATCAAGCATAAAAACAAAAAAGGCACCAAAATACCCTTGACATTGACAAAACGAAAATTGAAAATAAGGTTAAATGGGACACAAAATTAATGTGCATTTTCAAGGATTGATTTTTTTTTTAAATACAGTCCGAAACGCAATAAATAGTATCAGATTGAACTGATTATTCTTCAATTATATCGAACGAAAAAAAAACTCTAGATAGGTATTTAAAAGTACGATTGTTCTTCTGGCACGATTTCTTTTTGAAAGACAGACTAAAATGATTTGTTTACGGCTCCAACAAATTACGGTTAGTGCTCTTAACGACAAAGTTTTATTAGTCAAATCAATGTCCATTCTCTCGTCTAAGTAGATAATTCAGACTATCCGTGTTCTCAGAGCCGCGCCCTAAGACGCTGCAAACAAACAATGGCCAAGACATCCATGAAGATCATTTTACTGCCTTGGAGTTGGGAGAGACACAAGTGAAGAGCGAAAGAGCCAAAATGGATCCAGTTAAAATTGCGCTTCTTCTCTTCTCGGGTGAGTACATATAAAAAGTAGATTGTGATTGGGTTTGATTTTGTGTTTATTAGATCGTGATGTTTCCTATTGCACGACGGCAAGTGAGTGGAAATGAGTTTTAAAAAAATCATAAACATGACATTGGATTTCATTTTGACATTTCAGTCAGCAATATTTCTGACTGCTTACTGAGTTCCATGTCATTTTATCCAATACTGATAGTTTCCCCTATTTTTTTTTCTTTTCAGCATTTCTCATACCGACCGAAATCCTTACATCCGACTCCAAGTCACAAAGACATCACCACCGATCCCTCACGAATATGAAACAAGGGAGACTCGAGAACACAAGAGGCGGCGGTGTCAACCCGCTTCCACTTAAGCAGCTCAGGGAAGATCTGATGGAGAAGTACGAGAATCGCATCAACCGCGTCCGGAGAGACTCTTCCGAGGAGCATCTTCAGCCGGAGGAGGGCGAGAGCGATGTTACCGGTACCGGGGGAGGCCAGGGGTCCTCTGTCGGGTCGAGCATGGCGTACGGCGCAGGGTCTAGTTATGGCTCGCAGAGCATCATCCGGCTAGACTTCGGTCTTCTCAGACTCAGAAATGATACAAACAGTGGCGCATCTAGTGTCTGTTGCAAGTCTGTGCCGTATATCTCCGTGATGCTGTCGGTACTGGTAATTCTTGGTGTTGCCTGTTAGCGCCTGTTTCATGAGGATCCTGAGAACGACAGGCTTAAAGGGCCTTAACATGAATTTTACTTGGGCTCATTATTTTTGTGCAACTCTCTACTCCTCTTAAAATGTATGATAACTATTTGACATCCCTTTTTTGGATAATTTGATTGAAAAGTGCACTTTTTAAAACATTTTAAACTTCCATGCTTTTCTCGGCAAATGAGGGCGCTGTTGTTAATGGTGTTCAGGAAGATACTGTTCATAGGTTTTCTGTCAAACCCAAAAGTTGTTCAGTGAAAAAATTTGTGGGAAAACTTTGCCCATTGGCCTGATGTCATGTACTGAAACAACAATGTATCACCAAAGAAAAGAAAATTTACGAGAGCAAGTTATCCACAATAATATATTTTGGTGCTGAAATAGTTGTAACATTGATGTTTCTGCTGGAATGACGTCACACTTTTGCTCTTAAAATATAGAAATTCGCATAAGCATAAAAACAAAAATGGCACAAAAATGCCCTTGAAATTGCAAAATGAGGTTGGATGAGACACAAAGGTGCATTTCCAAGGACTGCATTAAAAAAATTACATTTAATGAGCCCTTTTAATTTTTTTTTAATATTTAAGAGTTTGTCATAGGTTTATTATTTTGAATACACTGTGTGAGCTGTTTTAAAGTCTGTGATTGTCATGATTTTGTTTGTCTGGTTGTTTATGGCTCAAGTATGTCCATTATTCTATAGGATATGGCCCAAATATCCGCCCCAAAATGTTAACATGTTGAAATTCACGTACGTGTGCTATGGCTAGCATCAAGAATTCCTCAAAGCTTGGAAGCTAATTAGGATGTACTCTTCTGACCTGTAGTAAGAAACTGTCTAGAGAGGGCGCTCTACAATCAGCTCAAAAAATCAAGAGCGCCCTAAGGTTGCAGACCAGCAAATAAACTGCCATAGACCTCAATGATAAATACCCCCACTTCTCAACATCAGGAAAAATATGCACAATTCTCCAAGGTGTTTGAAACACCCATTCAATTAAAGCTTTATTCATCGTCATTCTTTTTCTGTTCAACTTTTGTTGCGGCTAATCTGATGATGTTTGGGAGAAAATTCCATCCAAAGATGATCACCCCTAAAAGTATAGTCATGAAGCCCATTGCCGTTCTGAAAATGAAGCCTGTGCTCCATTGCAAAATATGGCAAATTTAGGGCCTCGTTTCATCAAATTAAAGGGGGACACCCGTCAAATTAAAGCTCATTTTATCATCATCATTTTCTGTTCAATTTTTAGGGGGTAATCTGATGTCGTTTGGGAGAAAATTCCATCCCAAAAAATTATCACCCCTAAAAGTTTTCATGAAGCCCATCGCCATTTTGAAAATGATGCCTACGCTCCATTGCAAAATAAAGCAAATTTAGGGCCTCATTTCATGCAAATTTCACGGAAATACAATGTCTCAGTCCTGATCAAGGCATCCAATCTTCGTGGGGTTTTTTAACAACAAAACCCTAAGGTTCGTGGCCCACAAAATGCTCTAAAAGCAAAACAACTATGGGCCTATTTACTGTCCTACATCCTTTAATATACCCGAAATTTTGCTATTTCCCCAAACCACTTTTACGGCGAGAGGAATGATTCATAAATCATATTTAATTACAAAAAAAACTGAGGGGAAAAAATTCTCCGAGTTCGATATCAGGCCTGAAAATTGGAGCTTGTATGCGCCTTTCCCGGCTTTGCATTAGAGTTAGAACGCCCCCATAGCGTTAATTGAGTTCCATCTCCTCCCCCAGCCCTCACCCCCGCCACCCCCCCCCCCCCCCCCACCCACCCACCCAACACCACCACCCAAATATTTAAGAGTTTGTCATAGGTTTATTATTTTGAATACACTGTGTGAGCTGTTTTAAAGTCTGTGATTGTCATGATTTTGTTTGTCTGGTTGTTTATGGCTCAAGTATGTCCATTATTCTATAGGATATGGCCCAAATATCCGCCCCAAAATGTTAACATGTTGAAATTCACGTACGTGTGCTATGGCTAGCATCAAGAATTCCTCAAAGCTTGGAAGCTAATTAGGATGTACTCTTCTGACCTGTAGTAAGAAACTGTCTAGAGAGGGCGCTCTACAATCAGCTCAAAAAATCAAGAGCGCCCTAAGGTTGCAGACCAGCAAATAAACTGCCATAGACCTCAATGATAAATACCCCCACTTCTCAACATCAGGAAAAATATGCACAATTCTCCAAGGTGTTTGAAACACCCATTCAATTAAAGCTTTATTCATCGTCATTCTTTTTCTGTTCAACTTTTGTTGCGGCTAATCTGATGATGTTTGGGAGAAAATTCCATCCAAAGATGATCACCCCTAAAAGTATAGTCATGAAGCCCATTGCCGTTCTGAAAATGAAGCCTGTGCTCCATTGCAAAATATGGCAAATTTAGGGCCTCGTTTCATCAAATTAAAGGGGGACACCCGTCAAATTAAAGCTCATTTTATCATCATCATTTTCTGTTCAATTTTTAGGGGGTAATCTGATGTCGTTTGGGAGAAAATTCCATCCCAAAAAATTATCACCCCTAAAAGTTTTCATGAAGCCCATCGCCATTTTGAAAATGATGCCTACGCTCCATTGCAAAATAAAGCAAATTTAGGGCCTCATTTCATGCAAATTTCACGGAAATACAATGTCTCAGTCCTGATCAAGGCATCCAATCTTCGTGGGGTTTTTTAACAACAAAACCCTAAGGTTCGTGGCCCACAAAATGCTCTAAAAGCAAAACAACTATGGGCCTATTTACTGTCCTACATCCTTTAATATACCCGAAATTTTGCTATTTCCCCAAACCACTTTTACGGCGAGAGGAATGATTCATAAATCATATTTAATTACAAAAAACACTGAGGGGAAAAAATTCTCCGAGTTCGATATCAGGCCTGAAAATTGGAGCTTGTATGCGCCTTTCCCGGCTTTGCATTAGAGTTAGAACGCCCCCATAGCGTTAATTGAGTTCCATCTCCTCCCCCAGCCCTCACCCCCGCCACCACCCCCCCCCCCCCCCCCCACCCACCCACCCAACACCACCACCCAAACTGTATTTCGAATTCGCTGCAATTGGCTGATGGCCTGTCGGCCCCTGAAGATTTGGGGGAATTTTTTTGTGGATCCATCCTTGGTGCCCCCTATAAAATGACTGTGCCTCCCCCAGGTCCCGCCGAAAAACGCGTCCATTTTGAAAGTCGGTGGCAGACCAGCTAATAAACTGCCATATATAGACCTCGGTGATAAATACCCCCCCCCCCCCCATATCAGGAAAAATACTCACAACTCTTCAAGATGTTTGAGACACCTATCAAATTAAAGCTCATTTCACGTCATCATTCTCTGTTCAATTTGTAGGGGTAATCTGATGACGTTTGGGAGAAAATTCCACCCAAAGAATTATCACCCCTAAAAGTATTCATGAAGCCCATCGCCATTTTGAAAATCATCCAAATTTTACAGAAATACAAAGTCGCAGTCCTGAATAAGGCTTCCACCCTGCATTTAAAAAAACTCAAGTTCAGGGCCCACAAAATGCTCTAATAGCAAACAAATGGAGAGCGTACAAATCGTGATTTGGCCCACGTAGGCAATTTTGTGGCTATTTACTGGCCTGCACCCCAAGGTTTATTTCTGGCTTGGAACGTTAGAAATGACTTTCTTATACCTGAGCGCGGAAATTGAGGTCCTGTTTTGACCTTCTCAAGTTTCTGTTTTGTATTCTGTAGTTAATATTTCAATTTGTTTGGCGGGTGGCTGTGATCGGCACAGTGCCGTGAGTAATCATTATGAGTTTCCCGCCATTTCCTTGGACTCCTATTTTTAGCTGTTGATAATTGATGAAATCATGCTGTAAGGAATGTCCCATGACCATTTCTGAAATTTGAAAAAAAATCGCAGTGAAGCCTTTTTTTACATGTAGTGTTGAGATCAGTGGAGATCAGTGGAGATCAGTGTAGAGAACAGGCACGAAAAGGGACTTCCTGACTAAGGTACACAATAGCGCCCTCTGTTTTTTCTTTTACTTTTTGAAGAAGCACAATCCTGGAGTTAGCCTATAGATCATTATCATGTTGCAGCCATCTTGATTTTTCCCATTCAAATCAATGTAATCAAAGCGAGGCTGGAAGGAAAAATAGTCTGCTTCCTTTTTGCACAAAAAATATTATCATTCTGTACTTTTATCGGACACAGGGAACATGACTGAAATGGTGGCAGCATGGTAAAGATCTATTGCTTGCGTCTCGTTGTCTTGTTTTGTGACAACGTCACAATACATTTGGCCGTAACAAAATGGAATTTCAAGGATCGTTTGCACATTGGAATGACGTCATGTAGAAACCCTACTGCACTGCACTTGTAGGTTAACTTTTTTTCTTCTTCATGTTTATTTAATATTAACCAAGACTAAGGCCTTTAAGGAAATTAGATTGAAGCCAACATTTTTAGCACCTCAAATGTGGCAGTCAAAGACGACATGAATAAAGTTGAAAATGAATTTTAGACAAGGGAATTTCATTTATATCAAATAAATTTATTGTTTACCTGCCAAGATCGACCTTTAACCAATAAATTATATACGTTTATTTTTTGCTTGATTTTTAATGATTATAATTTTCAATTATAGGAAACGATAGTTTGAAATAGGGATATTATGGATATCTTGATAGCTTCCATGTTTTACAAAGATGACATTGTTATTCAGCACAGCAATTTGTAACATATATTTGGAATGAATATAAATACGACTAACCGGAAAAGTAAAAATGTTAGTTAATCATCTAAAAAGGGGGGGGGGGTTGGGGGTTTGTTTGTTTGTTTTTGTTTTGTTTTCGTTTTTGTTTTGTTTTAATGAGTTGTTTGTTTCTTTTTTTTATCTGGTGGACGCCCTTTTAATTGTAAATGAAGATAACAGGCAACATGGCTTAACATACTCCCTTTTTGGAGGTCATTTGAAGAAAATGAAAGGTATAAAGAAAGAACTTTTTAAGGTTGAAATACTTGGAAAGCTGAAAGCTGTTTTTCTTAATAACTATATTGAGTATACAACCTACCGGAAATACGTATTATTGTAAAAAAAAAAAAAAAAATATTATAACTGTTGGCCTGTTATTAAAGAACAAAAATAGCAATGTCGCCCATATCACCTTCACTTTAATTATCATTATTTCCTCAACAAAATATTTACTAATTCTTCCGTTTTATTTACCTTTTGCAACTTTTACCATGAACTGATTAAGATTAAATATGTGCCTTATGAATGTTGCAACTATCCTGGGTATAATAACATTTTGTCACGAACAAACAGCGTGACTAAACCAATAGAGGCTCTCCCATCGTACAGTATTGTACACCAATTTGCATAAAAATAACCGCCATTGAATTGATCAACGGATGTGCGGTATTAAATTAATTAGAACAATGGGCGAATTGACGTCAGAGTGCCTGGCCCAAATTGAATGACTTGTCGAGTGTTCTATTTTTGTCCCGCTCAATAATCCATCAGACTTGGGTTGGATTTGTGTCCCTTCACCTTCCTTCCTCCTCTGCTAACGCATCCCATATAACCTTTTCTGACCTCCTTCAAAACGGCGGATTCGTCCAATTAACCCCCGATTACACATCAAGGGTATCCCCGCTTGAGGTCGGACCACGACCCACGGGGAACTCAGTGGTGGAAGGAAACAACTCTCCCTAATATGGGAGGCCAGAAATGATGATAACATTTTCCAATTCCAGTCATTCCGGGAGAGAGCGTGAACCCAGCAGCTCATAGTTTTGTCGAGGTCTGGAAGTCCATCACCTTACATTCCACGATGTCGTACTTGTTCTTGCTTCTCATTGTGTGCCCAGTAGCAGGTAAAACGTTAATCATTTTCAATTGTTATTTCACAAAATTGCTAGATCAAATTTTTTTAATTCGCTTGCTCTTTTTTTCAAATCTCATACTTGTTTTCACTTTAACTAATATGCAATCATAACATAACAAACTTAACATATTATATAGGCCTAACTACAATCAACAATCATGCCATTCTTGGATGAAATGGTCGCTTACACATCTTGGGCTTTTTCTTAGAGTTAATATACTGCAATTTTGTTTCCTTGAGGTAGCGATCTGATTATAAAGATTATGTTGATGTTATGGAGTCAGAATTATTATTCACAAACTGTTCACTCATTAATTGTTTCAGTGTTCGGCCAATGGGGCGGATTTCCCATGGGTGGGGGGGAAGGGGTCCCAGAAGCAGTGGTTCCCTCCACCACCCAACCACCCTTTTTCAATGCTGGGGCGGGCAGTGTCGGTGGAAGCAACGGCAACAACGGAGGCACGAGCGCCGGCGGTGGGGTAGGGGATACCGGGGCCGGCCAGGCCGCTGGTGGGGGAACCGGCGGCGTCGATGACACGGGTGCTGGTACCAACGACGGTATAGATGACAACGATGGCACAGATGACAACGATGACACGGATGGCTCTGGTGGCAGTGGTAGCGGTGAATCGACCGGTGGCAGCATGTCTTATTCCTACGACTACGGCGCCGGAGCTGGCTCCCCAGGGCTCCTGCAAACATCTGGCGGGAAAGCTGGCGTGGGGATCGCCTGTGTCGTCGCGGTCGCTGTTCTCGTTGCGGGCGCTATGTTTATCTTCTACAAGAGGCAGCAAAGACAAGCAGCGGGCGGGGGTGTTTAGGTCTACAGTTAACAAAACGGACTCTTAATTTGAAAACTCAAATAATCAGTTAGAATTATAGTTAATTTATTTGTGCTAAACTTGAAACTCGTTTGTTAGAACTCAGCATTGTCATTCATCACGTTAATCTACTCCTACAGTATTCACTTTTGCCGGTGATGATGCTGAACACATTTTAATGCTAACAACCAAAAGAATCAACTCCTGCGCATTGTTTTCATTTGTTCTGGCGCCGATTGATAATGAGCAGCTTTAAACAATAGTCTTTTGGTCTAAATGCCGTGTTGTTACACTTTTGGGACTGGCGTTGTGTGAGATATTTCACGGAAAAACTACGGGTAGCCTTTTGCTAAAAAAACAAAGGTCATTCTATGCGGTTCAAATCTGTTCTTCCCCTTCCAACTGGTCGGCTGATGACGTCAGAGTCTTCGCGGGCTTCAAACTGAATAAAGCTCGAGCCAGTTGCATCATTCACGATTCCAACATATGAGGGCGCTATGCAGGTTTAGTAGTTCCGCTCATCACTGGTTGAGAAGGATAAAGACCTCGACCAAGAACTAGCGCCATCTACGAGGAAATTTTGCTATTGTCATTCAAGTTAATCTACTCTTTGCCAAGAGCTATACAACTTTTTGGCGCTGCACTATAGTCTTTCGTTGCTGCTTTAGCTTTATAAAATGGAATATAACTGTCGCAATTTTTTTGCAGATTTAATCAGCTATCGGTTAAATCTATGATCGGTATTAAAGGTCTTTTATATTAAATCGCTTCTTCTGTAGGTTAGAGGCTTAAAATTGGAGAGCTTTTTCTGTGGCTAAGTAGCGTATGAATAATAACAATGTTTCTTTGGTTTGCAGGAAGAAACATAAAACGGACAAGAGGCAATAGTTAGCGAAGGTTACATCCGGGAGGCTATATTCAGACAATGGTCAAAGATAATTGTACTGGGCAGAATTAGATATACTGGGCAGAAATTAGATGTATTGGACAGGAATTGCAATAATCAAGACAAGAAATGGTTCAGTTCCATCATCCGCAGCTGAACTGCGGGCAGTTATGCGGAATCACTATTGTAGGGGTAGCCTAAAATGAGGTCTGCTGTACATTATCGCACTTGTGTATTCATTTTATAGCTGTATGTTTGCCTAATTACTATGGAAGATGTGTGACTGTATTATAACTGCATATATTTTAATTCTATTATAGCCTTTAAATCGTCTGATGAGTTATCACTTTTGTCAACTTGACCAGATTCGACTTAAACTTGTGGATACGATAAAAAGAGAGGCTCGCTTTGTATACTGGAATAAACAAAAAACAGAAACGGTAAAACGCCTGTCTCCTTAAAATTAATGTGTGTACTACGATGCAGCAATAAAGTACAATGCTGCAGCAAAATGTGTATCTATAGGCCTATTCTCCTTATATTGTCCCATAACCTCATTATATTCCTCGCTTTTTGTTATCGTGAGGATTTCGCAATCGTGCACTTCAGTCAATCACGCACGCGCAAATAACGAATTCATCAAAGATCAATGAAAAACAATTGTTACACATAAAATCAGTACATGACCCAAATGGATACAAGCGGTGACTCAGGTACCTCTTGTAATTTTCTGAAAGTGAGGGCGCCCTTTTCACTTCTGAAGCCCCTGCCTCCTCAGGCTGAGCGACATGTGACAATGGGGATGCCAACGGGGGGAGGGGAAGGGGGTTCTAGAAAAAAATATCCGAGTCTTGAGGGAGAAAAGATTTTATATATGCAGGTATAAGCAGGTTAACGCAAACCTGTCGAGTGTTTTTTAAAATCGTCATAAACTCAGAAAACTTCGAGTCCAACGGATGATATGGCCTTTATAAGTACTTCAAAACTATCTTGCAAAATACCTCTGAACGTAAATGAGATTACATAAACTGTTATCTATAACCTCAATTTTTTTGTATTTGATCATATTTCAATTTAAATAAAACCAAAGTTTGTTTTATATACGGTTTTGCCTTTTCAAACTTTGTTGTCATTGCAGTGACTCAGATACAGTGATTCACATATACACACCTTGTAATGTAATCCGCCTGACGCTGATGAAACTTTACTTAACATTACGAAGGATGCACGGACTTTGTAACTCTAAGCTGACACGTCACCTTCGACCTTCAACCCCTTATCCCCCAGTCTAATACCCCTCCCCTTGACCAGGGTGAAGGCAGGGGGATTCTGACTGGGACCCCATCACGTCCTGTTTCCGTTGGGCCAGGGAGGCCGCGCCGCCTCCCTCCTCCTAATTGGCCGGAAATAGGTTGGATGTGTGACTCAGTGTTGTAGGGGTATGAATCGGCACGCGGTACCAGGCCGAGATGGTACGGTGATGGGGGTAGGGGCGGGGCTTGGTGAAGGGAGAAGGGAGGAAAGGATGACTGTATATACATCACTGCGTCACGGACCCGATATGATGGACACCGGATATGATGATTTGGTCTTTACATCACTTGTAGCTGAGCATAACCCACTTTCTATAAAATAAGGGGGGAAAATCAACATTCGCTGAAATACCATTATTGAAACTTAATTAACGACAGTGTCGCATTATATCTGATCATGCCTTGTCTCTGGTTATTTTTAGAATCGATTTGCCCACCAATAATATTTTACCCTGGTGCAAGCCTCACACGTGATATTTTTGCGCAAGTGCAGCGCAGCCCAGAAAAAAATGTGAGAAATCAGTGTATTTTACATCATTTTATCTAATTCGGTATCAGTAGTTTAAAGGATGGTGACATTAGGCTAGGGTTTTTGTCGTGGATAAAGTTTGATATTGCCATACTTGCGGGGTTTGCCGCTCGATCATGACGTAGAAAGACAATAAGCTGATGTACTCAACGAATGTACTCACAATTTCATTCAACTAGAATTTGGACAATGAAGTTAATGGTGATGCCGATCACGAGAATTACACCAATTGACTGTCCCTCATATCAATCACTCTTGGGGGCAACGGTCTTTCTCTCTTGCTGCCACGGAACTTTGGAAGAATCTCCCACTTGAACTGCGCCAAATGAAATCCCTGTCTACATTCAAATCTACCCTCAAAACCCATCTGGGTTTTTTTCCCTTCGTTTTTGTAATTAACGTTTTTCTTTGTATCTATGCGCCATGGGCGTCATGCCTGGCGGATACCGGCGCTTTACCAAGTGATCATTATCATTAACTTTGACTTAGTCCGCTTGTTTCATTTGCCTATTTCCTTTAGCTTCTTCCTCGGTTGCGTCTAGAATGGTTTGTGGGGCCTCCATCAAAAGTATCGATTCTGAACTTATGAAAAACAAATTCTTTTCTGTCAAAATGGCGTATCACTTCACACACAAGGTAGGACAACTATAAGAGTAAATTTTCCTGAAAGGTCCATAATAGTTTGTGTCATAGTTTTAATAAATAATTCACTTCAAAATGAGAGTTCGATCAAATTATATATCAGAGTTGCATGACTCGGACTTGGACTCGGACTTGAGTCCAATTCGAGTCCCATTTTCCGCGACTCGGACTCGAGTCACGATGACAAACGACGATCGGACTCGGACTCGGACTCGGACTCGACCTGTGTGACTGAGGACTCCGACTCGCGAGAGGTGAGTCGGACTCCGACTCGATGTTTGGTGACTCGAACACAAGTCTGTTATAAATCCAGTGATGTGGTTTGAAAACTGGTGTATCACAGTGCAATGGCTTTATGGGTGGCACTCGCATAACCCACGTGACTCTAAAAAGGAAAATACGAAGTGCGCCCTCTAAGATACGGAGGTGTTTCACATCTTCCACCCGAAAAAAACACTTTACACTAACATGCTTTTCTTATATCCCACCTCGGTTGAGTATCTGCCTTAATTATAAATCGATACTTGAAAACTTGCAGATCTTGACCTTCCCCAGCTCCCTAGATTGAGTCATAAATCCCAAATTATAGACGACAAAATATTTGGCAAGTAACCAAAAAGTACTTTATGTAGGTACAAAACAAAGGGGATAGAAAAATGACTGATTAGGTTTGATTTTATTTTTTCGTCCAAAGGACATTCCAATACCAAAGCAAACTCTGTACCGACCCCGTACCGTGTGCACCTTTTGCTAGGAAGCTAGCTCATTAAGCTAACTGGATCATGTCTAGTGGCTTAACTCTTTCTACCAACAAAGGTCTCTATGGCAGGAATTTCAACAGGCCTTTGTTGCTTCCAAGGTGCTCCTGAAAAAGTCCGACGCTACAGAAAACCGCCCCTCTTCTATGGCGAAGTCCTTTCTGTATGGTTGATACGACACAATACACTACAGGTGGCAAAATTGTTCAGTGCCTCCGTTTCCTAAAACGATAGGGCCAAAGATTTCCCATTCTGTGCTGTGGCTTGAAACTGCACATCCCAATTCGTGCCCCAGTTCTTCCGACTTGTAACCAACGTTTTGTTCTCAAACCGATCCGATTAAGGCCTCCCATACACAGCAATAGCATAATTACTCTCGTAGAAGATGAGTCAAAATTAGTAGTAAAACAACGATAACTGGCAGATGTTGTTTTACCCGTGAGACTGGAAGCCGGTGCCAACTGGTTTAGTCTTTACAAAGGACTGGATGTAGGTGAACGAGGTGCCCGGCGCGCTCCCTCTATAAGACTCGCCTCCTCATCTCACTGATCGACGACATCCAGCTAGGATCAAGTGCCTCGGCCAATTTGTGGCGTCAAGGTTTCTTTGGTGACAGTCCCAGTCATGACTTGAGTGTTGAATGTCCTGGATCTCTGTGGTCTCCCTCTCTTACTCTGAAGTCAACTTGTCATATACATAATTTGTCACCGTCTTATTAGTCCCTCTCTGTCCTATTATTTACCCGATTCTGCTTTGCGTCTTTTTCGCAATTTTTTTGAACATTTATACTAATTTTGTAAGCCTCTACTCGGATTGCCAACCGAAAAGTGGTCACCTAAGAACAGTTCAAAAAATTGGTCATGAAATCGGTGACCATTGGTCATTTTTTTTATATGACGTAGCATTCCAGAACTTATAACTCTACCACTCCCACTAATAGTGTTCGGAAATTGACCAAACTGGTCATCCATAGATGACCCGATGTCATTTTGTTGACCTGTTCGGCCGTCCCGAGCCGCCCAGCAATAGTATCGGCTAGTAGCGCTCAACTTTGGACAAAAGGGTGGGCCAGGTGTTGCAAAAGGGGGTGCACGTACATCGTTTAGTGCAAAAGGCCAAATTCGAGTCACTTTCTATTACGATATTTACCTACGGTTACTGTGACATCCATATTGACCTGGAAGGCACATGACACATTATTTTTTTACGAAGAAACTTAACTTCTTTTTGTCCTTTAATTTTACTGAATATTTCCTTTTTGAGAAGAAAACTTTACTCTTACTCCCTTTTAATTTTTTTTTACAGACAGAAGATTTGGAAGTTGAGGTAAACTGGTAAACAATCGAGCCAAAGCCTTAAGGAATATGTAAACTTGACTTCCTAAGTAACAAGGTTCATTGAAGGCTCAAAAGCTTTTCTGCTCTGACCGTCACCTCCCTGCTCTGGCTGTCTTGAAACATCACTTTGCCCCCCCCCCCCTCTTCCGCCATCAGTGACCTACGAGGTCTTTCCCAATCAACCACTGACTTCCGCTGGTCACTGCACTCCCATAGACGCCCCCTTGGTCACATGACAGGAATGCCTCCACCCTAACCGGATTCACCTGTTTCATACTTCATTTCAGAAGCAAGTCAAGCTGGACGGAAAATGGACAACAAATGCCTGTACGACACCTGTCATTTTTTAAGCACTTGTCATTTTGTCCAAGCAGTCGGTGGCAATAATTGCAATGACTCAGGCTTTGATTTTGTCACGATTCTCGGGAATGTTTTCTGGTCTGACTAAACAAGACCAGGCATAGACCATTATCATGTTGCGGCCATCGTGATTTTTCCCCATTCAAATCAATGTAACCAAAGCGAGGCTGGAAGGAAAAATAATCTGGTTCCTTTTTCCACAAAAAATTATCATTCAGTACTGTTATTGGATACAGGGAACATGACTAAAATGGTGGCAGCATGATAAAGGTCTATTGTCAGTGAGGATGGTCCCTCAGCGCGCAAAAGTCTATTTAGTGGCTATTCAGTGGCTATCCAAGTCTTTTTATGCATCTGGTCTTCACAATGGGCCGGATTTAACACATTCATTGTGGTTACGGGGTAAGCCTATACGATAGCACTGCCCGGCTTGCCAGTGAAACCCAGTCAGTCGGTCAGTCAATGAGATAGATACAAAGGGGACAATAGGATGCCCCCTTGGACTAGTAAGTATTACTGGCTGTATGGAGTCCACGACAACGTAGTGGCATTTTTCCCCATTTTCTTCCTCTAGGAGGCAAGGCAAAAATTGTGTGTTTTTTTTTGTGGTGGTCTTTGAAGCTAGCCTCGAGTACACAAGGAGAAATATCGTCACTCTAACGTCCCCCTCCATCACTCTCGCCTTTGGAACAGAAGATGAGAGCCTCCCCCTGACGAGACAAGACAGTTCCTTGTGAGATGTAATGTTTTGAATCATGACCTCAATAGACGATGTGAGGATGAGGACGATGACGGCTGACTCACCCCCTAGCAAGGTCTTGACCCTGATCTTTCGCGGTCCGCTTCAAGGATTCAAGAAGAGAATCCCAATCAAATGTTTGGTTTTGTCTCTTTTTAGGGGGCTATGAGAAACGGGGTCAATGGGGAAAAAAATCTTACTCGTCTGTTTCGATGAAAACATCTGTGTCATTTTGCTTATGAAGACCGGAGATTCGGTCGAAAATTACAGGAACGAAATTCTCTAGTGTTGTGAACAAAAGTTTACCTCTAAATTATATCTAACTATCAACACAGCTGAACTTTCACGCGTTTTAAAGATTTGTTTGCTTAAAGACTTGGGTAAAAACACCGCAAAAATAGATAGACAACGTAAAAATAGATAGACAACGTGAAAAAAATGATAAGTGACTTTAAAAGTAGTAAATGTGGCCCTCAATGCTTTTTAGTTATAACTTTTCCTATTCAAAGCAGACAAAAGGTTTGTTTAAAAGACTGTGTATAAAATCCTAGAGTATTCGCATCTGCCTATTGCCCGAATCCCTGTCCAATCTCTTTCGGGACAGGAAAATGACCGGAAATGAAGACGGATTCAGCTGGGGACGGGCAATTAAGGTATCACATCATAGGTCATCGCTCCACGGGATCACCAGGAGATGAGATCTTGGCGTGTCTGCTCAAGGAGATACCAGAGGGGAAAATGACCTCTCTCGACGACACATGCCGGGGGGGGGGGGGTTACATATCTCGCTGATCTCATCCGAGGCACCAAGTGTTTTGACGGCGTTGGATGGCCCCAGTTGGTCCGTTGGGATCAATGCACTTTTTGCTTCTCGTATACCGCATCAGAATTAATCATTCCAGAGACTGTCATTTGTTCGCGGAAACCAGAACCACAATGGGGGTGGGGCTTCTGAGGCTTAACGGGGGTACACATCCAGTAAGTGCTCTTTCATTTTCATCAGCCTGCTGCACGCAGCGCTTCGACGTATCCTATCTCTGCGACGCAACGTGCCCTGAACCATTTCATTAAAGGTACATAGAGACATTTGCAATGAACCTACCGATTGAACGAGAAAAGTTTGGCTCAGAGTGAAGATAGGACTGGTACCAAATACCCTGTGAAATTCTTCCGCCTGAAATGGTATCATTCGGAAGAAAACAATCGTTGAAGGTCGTTAAAGAAAGTGCGCCCGCGGTCACGTAGCAAAAGAATCCAGTTACGAGACCCCAAAAATTGTGAATATATTTCTCTGTTTTTCCGAAATGTATAGTATCCACTGAGCTGAAACGTCAACAGCTCTTCTTAACATTTTAACCAATTTTGTTAATTCAAACGAAAAAATGCACAACCACCAATGTTATTATGCACCTTCAAACTCGGCGTAAGTGCGACGTGTCATAGGCGCATTTTAAAGCAATTACTGTGACCTTGTTGTGTATTTATATTAAGCACTGTAAAAAGTCGAAGGGTATAAAGAAAAAAGTAATTAAAAATAGGCCCAACACAAATTGCAGACATACACAGTGGTTTGAAAGGATCAAGCAAACTCAAATAGACTACTAATTAATTGGAAATAGTTCGTTGTAATTTTCAGCGTATTTCATGTTGACTTCGACATAAATCAATGGTCTCGTTTATTTCATTTATGCCAAAAAAGGCTCATGAAAGACACTTCTTATGTCACGATGAGCATAGTACACGTTGTAACTTGCGACATGTTTCAATTCGATAACAGAGGGACTATGGTTCTTCACGACACGTCGCAAGTTGCAACGTGTTTTGTCGCAACTCGAGTTACGATGGGTCGCAGCGCTTAATGACTGGTGCTGCCCTTACATTTAAGGTTCGGATTGGGATTGAGGGTTACATGTTCCAACAACCCTACGTTCCGACACCCCCATGTTCCAACTGCACATATTCCTATTCTTAACTCTATAACCCAAACCGGGAGTAACACAATCTTATGTGCGGGTTGCCGGAACATAGGGGTGTCGGAACATAGGGGTGTCGGAACATGGAGCAGTATCCGGGATTGAGTAGTCATATGATCACAGAAGAACAGTTTTGCTTCTATAAGATGTTCGTATTGGGTCAGCGGAGGAACCAGTATTTGAGGGATGAGCTCAACATCAACAACAAGAACTTCCACTGGAATTTAAAAACCAAAAACTTCTGTGCACGGTTGGGGATTGGGTCAGCATCCTCCCCTCTTCGTCCCATCTCTTCATATGGAAGGATGACACAACGAAAGTTACGAAGCCCAGGCGCGGATCCAGAGGGGGGGGGGGTCAAAAAAAACCTCCCCCAGCTCTGTCAAAAAAAAAATAAGTCGACGCCCCCCCCCCCTCCCTTTGACACCCCCCAAAAAATTGTACCGGTATAATGTTCGCCCGTTCAAATACGGTACATCATTCTGTAATCTAGTGTTAATAATCGTCGAATTTGAACAGCGCCCCCTATTGAAATATGGTACCAGCCCCCCCCCCCCCCCCCAAAAAAAACCCTGCGAAAATTCCTGGATCCGCCCCTGAAGCCTCTTGATTTGAACTGGATTGTACAATTTCGAGTTTTTCAAATTTGAAAAAGAATATTTATGTCGGCAAAGCCAGGTTTGCCAGTAGATGAAGTTGCGTACTTAGCGACGGGATTTCGTTTCTGTCCATTTATATACGTTCAGCATCGTGAGAAAAGAAAACTCGAGGTTTCTATCTCACTTTTGCTACCTTTTGAAGCTAAGAATATGTTCAGATAAGTCCGATCGCTCTCTGTGTATGACCTTGACTCGGAGGTCAAAGAGTCTAAAACCTTGGGCCCAGTTGTGTAACGAACTGACCCACTTACCGTCACATCTCTCAATAACCATGTTGCGGCCAAGGGTTGCAACCAAACTTTGACTCATCCGGGGATTTTCTCCAGCCTGGGCTTTCCTTTCTCATCCCTGTACATTTTTTCTGTATCTAGGTCTTCCAAAAGTCAAACTATATTGTCAAGAAAATAACAAACTCTCTAAGGGAATTATCGATGCACAAAATGTGACGGAAACATGACTCGCAAGCAACAAATAAGCACGAGGTAGGGGGAGGGAACATGACGAAATAGAGATTTATGTGACGTGTGAGTCAGGGTGAAGCAAGGGACGTGGTATACGGAGGGGAGGGTCGGCGTGGTGAAATGAAATTATAAGAAGGTGATTGAAAAAGAAATTTATAAAAAAATGGCCGCACTATAGAGAGTCAAAGGTCGTGACCAATCCCACGTCACTGGTCCCCGTGCATCGCAGTGTCTGCCTAGGGAATTAAACTTCTGTTGAGGTCTCCTAAAAGTGACCGGAGGAAATGCCTGCATCTCTCGTCTGCCTTTCCCACAGTAGATGGGACTGAGATAGTGGGATAAGATGGTGATTGTGGTGGTCGTGGTGATGGTGAGAATGGTCAGTATGGTGAGAAGGGAATCATGGGAATGATAATTGTGATGATGACGATGGTGACCGTTTTAATGGGGAGTGTGGCGTCGGAGGTTATATCGATAATGAAAGTGACGATGACGATTCGTTTATGGGAACACTATATGGATAACATCAAACGCTAATTGTATACCAATACTGATAACAATAGACGATACGAGTCCATTGGCACGCTTGCGAACTGTCACCAATGAGGTAATCAGACAGTTCGCTCGTACCCCCCGCCCTGCAAACAGGACGCTGGGATACGCTGATGAGCTTCACAGAATCTTGTGAAGGAAGTGGCCTATGACCTATGTATAAAGCATCTGGCTGCAGCTGTTCAAGACCGCAGTTAGACAATATGCGCAAATGCTATCCGAAAACTTCCCATAGAAATACGCGCATTCCTTACCGGATGTGATTTCTGTTTCATTGCGGACCATATGGACAAAATTTTGAGCGTCGCATAATGCAATCCGACCGTTCGTGATTCGAAACGGAGCCTGAGCAAGTGACGGGAATTGTAAATTTTCAACACAGATTAGTTTTACAGAATTTCCTACATTATTACGGCTTTTCAACGAAAAAAACCATCTCTAAACTGGAATAACAGAGTAATGAATCAGTCTTAACGGTCGATTCAAAAGTTGCAGAGTCATGACCGTGATGACGCGCAGGTCACAGGTCACGCAAAATCCAACCAATCAGAGTGTGTATTCATCAGAGTATCCCAGCGTCCTGTTTGCAGGGCGGGGGGGGGGGGGGGGGTTACGAGCGAAATCAGACAGTGGTTACCAAAGTGGTGATGTATCAAGTTTGACGATGTTGCAGTGTTGGTGATTTTTATAAATGATGAATAACCGATGTTTTCCGGTCTTTTTAACAAAAAAATTGACTTAGTGATCTTTAAATTTTGATTTAAAAAACAAGGCATCTTAGTTTTAAAAAATGATGGTGCACTTTAAAATTCACCCTTAAATGCTGCAAGTAGGCCTGCCGTAGTTAAGCTATGGATCTTACAAAAAATGATGACGCATATGATTTTTGTTTACCAAGCTTAATTATTTGACAAAAGAAGATAAGGAAAACAAATGAGAAACACAAGCAGTTGTTGGCATGGAGATTTGCGCGTCCCTGGGCGTGAGAGAGCGTCCCTGTCAAAAAGTGCATCTCGTACAATCTCTGGAGGCTGTGACGTCTGCATAACAAACTCACTGGTGCCTCGCGATCTGCGTGCAGCGCTCGCTTATAAGACTTCACGGTAAACCTTTGCGTTTAAACACTACGGGAAAAGCCGGCCTCACTATACGAGTTTTAGAAACCCAGGGAGTTTTCTTTGTTTGTTGTTAACCGGTGTGCCGGGCTAACTACCTGCAAGAGAAGCCATCATGAGGAGTTTCTTGTGCTGTGTGATGTTCGTGGGTAGGTAGAGACAGTAATTCCACAGTTAGGGTTTTCCAAGTCGGGGGCCTGGGAATGTTACTTCGATTGAGCACAATTTGAAGGCTGATGAGATGTGGTCTGCTTGCACCCCGCCAGAACTCACGATAACTGGCAATGACTTAGCTCTTTGTTGCACTGAGGTATAAGTTTGGTAAATTTAATTGCAACCATATTCCATCGATTGAGACAGTGTATATCGAATGCTTCACCTGAAACATCGGCTGTCAATTTAGGTGACATCACAGTGTCTGAATAGTCCTTCGTTACACTCAACATCTTTAAGTATCATGAAGAAGTTGGCCTAAGAATATTTAAAACTTTCAAAGAACCACTTCGTCATTCAATGGATCTTGAAGATGCAAAGCACAAGTCGTCGCGATTTGAAATATCGTAATATGATTCCGTCTGTCATCAGACCTCGCACAATACGGCTTTATTAGGTAACATCATAGAAATCTTGGCTACATGTGAAAGCTAGTTCAACTTGTTGGATTCTTAAAAATACTACAACATGTATTGAAATGTATTTAGAGTCGATAAGTTTTGCTAATGCAATTCATTTTTGTCCGTGTTAAGGGGAGTTTTTATATTTGTATTTTACCATGTCTGTGTTCAGTTCAACGATAAAGCAATAAATGCAGTGTTATAATTATGAAGATAAAATAATGTGGATGGAATCAATCAATTTTCGTGCTCAAAGCGTTTCGTGTCCTCGCTTATCCGGACCGACCAAAACTTCCCGAAGCTCCGTTCGATGCTGAGTAAATATAAGACAACAGGTTAGCCACGTGATAGATAAAGTCACTCTTGCTGAGCTATGGCAGACAATGCGGCAAACTGCCTTCTTCAGGGACAAAATGCCATGATCTCCTGTCTTGAAAAGGCCTTGTGTTTTATCTAAAACCTGATCCTGGTTCTCTTTTTTTCTTCTCACTGTATTACTGGTTCTAAACATTAATTTTGTTATTTTAGATAGCTCCCACTCCTTCAAATCATAATATTTCTTCACGAATATGGTGTTTTTAGTCTACACAGTGCAGACAATCGTTTCTGCAAGTGGCATGGGACTTGAAGATAGTCAGGGAAATAAATGGTTTCGTAGGCAACGGGTCCCTTCAACAACACGGGACAGAGGGTCACAGTATATTAAAAACAAAACAATCAATGAGATAGTGGAATCGACTTTTTAATTTTTTTCAGTGAACAGGGAAAAAGCTTCCCTGCAGATTTCATGGGTAAAACTTCTTGATTATCTCAGATCTCAAACCCATTCTGTTTCCAATCAACATCTCTAGAAGTACTTTCTGGAAGTTCCAATGCTCGACCCCCCCCCCCCCTTCCCCTCACTTCCCCAAATCGTTACTTGTTAGATGGAGCTTTAATCTCGGCAGAGTCTGACTTCCTTCCCCAACGGCTTACACTCCCGCTTCTGTGTGTCTAGATCTATCATGTCACGTATGTTGCGGGGGATTTAAAGTTTCCATTTTGACGAAAGGGACATGCAAGCATCCTTAACTGCTTGCCTCTTTAGGTGGAGCCGATTGAATCCATTTCCCAACAGCTCAACCCATGGTATAGTTGTCCTTCTCTAGAGCATGACATTTAACTTGGTTTTGCCCCTCTCCTCCCCCCTAAAACGGGCTTAGGCGGAAGCCTACTTTATATGTTTAGAATGATTTCGTCAATATGGATATTTTTGACATAACGATCCGTGAAAAAGTCCTTCGATACACATGTTGCCGAACTATTGTTTTTTCAAGGTTATTAGAATATTTTGCCATATTTTCAGTATATTATAGCACGCCATTCTTACTTACTAAAAGATTTTAACCCTAAATGAAACTTCTAATATATCCATATCATTGTACATTTCCAGCACAGGGGGTTTAATCTTTTGTCTTGATTAAGAAGAGGAAATCTTGGATTCAATTACACGATTTTTTGTAAGATAAACTTTACTTCTATTCTGTCACGTGCCGTTGCAACCGCTTGGATACCAGCTGCTTTAAAATAAGAACTGCGCAACAGAAATTCACTGCGCATGCTCGTCAAGAGTTGAAAGGTCAGAAGGGTATATTCACCTGAATGAGTCAATATGATGGAAAGAGGAAGTTGGTGCCTGGGATATATAGAAAAAAAAAAGACTGCCAAGAATGACTTCGGTTGATTCAGTCGAAAGGAATTAGCAAATATGGCGGGAAAAAGATTGATCAGTTTGCAAACTCTGTTTCAACATCGGGAATTGTCTATTAATAAGGTTAAACGTTTTCATGTCTAAATTGTGCACTGATTGTTAGTTGCTGGCCTTTTTCCAATGCCTACTTATACTGTTAGCGAAATTTTATTCGTCAATATATTTGAAATGAATTCTAATGATCAGTTCATTTTGGTGTTCTAAATCTGGCTTAATGAACGTTTATTAGCAGTCTTGTCGGAAACGCTTACCATATTTCATGAGAAGTTACAAGTTTCAATATGAAAAGAACTTGTGCATAATAATGTATCCTAATTTTGAAACGCAAATTATTTTAATCGACACAAAAGTGTCGTGAAACTGTTCATTACCAATATGCCATCAGCCTGGGGGTTTGTTCGGTATCAAAATGAGGGGGAAATAATGCTCATTGTGATTTTTGGCAAGATATGCAATTTGGAAAATATGTGATAGCATTGCAGCGGTGGCAGCTTTTTGGGTGCTGTCACTTTAAAAAAAAAATGGCGGCAAAAAAATATGCTTGTTACCACAAATAATTAATCTGGTAAAAACTTATTGACGGCCATTTTGAGAAAAAAAATGTATACGTGATAACACACAAAAAACTGCCACTGCTCACACTGCAAAGCAATCACACATTTTCCAACTCTACATGTAGATGCGCATATCTTGCCAAAAATTGCTAGGGGCATTGCTCCTTTCGATCATTTGATAGCGGTGGCCCAATATTTTGACCAAAGCTGTTAATTCCACGGGTGAGAATGCGAAGCGAGTGTGACGTCAGGAATAAGCATTCGATGCGAAATTCGCCGGAGTTTTGTGTTCAACTTTCGAGTAATTCGCAGCGCGCATACTTGCCGTGACGTCACGGATTCGCGTTCGCATTCGCTTCCGGGACCGAGCATCGGTCTTAAGATAAGATGCACTGTGACGATGGATGAGACATTTCGAATGATGTTGAACATAAATTGTTGGCTCTCCTTGTTTCTCCAGTTGCTATGGCGAGGGCCAATCCTTTGCCATTCGACCAACCGCCAGCCAACCTGGACACCCCAGACGACCAGGATGAGGGTCGGACTGGTAACAATGCCAATCCTCAAGGAGGTGGCACGGGTAGCTCCTTCTTCATTCCAGATCCAGCCGGAACCAGCTCCTCTAGCTCCAGCAGCGAGGAGGGAGTGGACTACAGCAGCGTGGTCGTGGGCGGTAGTGTACCGACCGGAACTGCCCAGCCCGGCAGCGGACCCGTGGTAGGTGCCGGCCAGGCCGCCGGTGGATCACCTCAAGGCGGAGGGCAAACGGGGAGAGGACAACAAGGAACCGGAACCGGGGGCAACCAGGGCGTAAGCGACCAAAACAGTGGGGAGGCAAAGTCAGGAGGCGGGATGTTGGTGGCTGGCAAAATCTCCCAGATCCAAGCCGAGCCCAAGAGCAACAAGCATCACTCCAGCGCCGGGACGTCAGCCGGTATCGCCATTGGGGTTCTCCTGTTGGTTTCCGTGGCAACCGTTGCTATCATCTTCGCCATTCGTAAGAGGAGGGATGGTTTCATGCGATTCTATTCTCAGGCCAATAATGAGTTATAAACATGCAAGGAACAGCCAACATGTTCACTAATCACCAAAATATATGCGAACTCTGAAAACACCTGCAGAAAACACCTGAAAACACCTGCAGAACATTATAGGGACACGGACTGTGTGGGATCGACCATAGTTTCAATGATAGCCAACGGCGCTGAGAAATATCGCAGTCTGTGAATTATACCGACCCAAAAAACATAAAATTAAATATTAAAAACTATAACAAATCTCAATATCAGTTTTCGATCGTATTTAACCTCTTCTGCTTCAAATGAATTGGTTTCCAAAAGACAGTTGCATTGGTAGAAGCCAACTCCGTTTTGTTGTAAAATTGTAAATAATTGTTGGAGGTAAATTGTACTTAAAGGCCATTACAAAAGATGCTGCATTTATCAAAGAAATCTTAGGTTGATTGGGAAAGAGATCATTTGATTTTTTGCGGCAAAGGATAACTAAAAAACAAATTATGATTCAATTTCACGTCTAATAGTTTTGTACTAAAGATTTAACCTTTGACAAATCTGTTGCCAGTTATAAGACTGATACCTTTTATAGCACTTACTTCTCATAATTGTTAAGCTGGGCTGAACATGTACATAGGCTTCTCTACTAAAACAACTAAACAATGCTATTAAAGCAATAAAATCTCGTTCGACATTCATTTGTAATCTGGCGTCTGAGCACATATCAAACCTGCACTCGAAATTTGAGTCACGGATCGTGGGCCAATTTTGAACCGGTCATCAACCATTCGTTTTAAGGGCCCATGAAAAAAATTCTGAGGAACACATTTTGTGCAACTTTCTACTCCTTTTAAAGTATAAAAAAAAATATTTGACATCCCATTTTGGTTTAGTTTATTGAAAAGTGCACTTCATTAAACATTTAAAATATTCAACGCTTTTCCGGACAACTTAGGGCGCTGTTGCTGTGATGTCATTTCAGGAAGACACTATTCAGTTTAAGGTTTTCTGTTCAATTTGTGAACCACAAAATGTGTGCTCATTGAAAATATCTGTGAGAAAATTGGGTCCATCGGTTTACTGCTATGTACTGAAACAACAACGAATCACGACAGAAAAGAAAATGTACGACAGCAAATATCCAAAATACTGCCAATTTTTGGTGCTGAAATAAATTTTTAAAAAATACATTGCATGGTCCCAATAACAAGAACCCAAATCCAAATTTTGAATTGTAACCTAAAACCCAATATTATTGCATCTTTTGAAGTAGATCAGTCATCGAAAATTCTGCTGGGTAGAGACAACTTCCGGAGTTCATGTCATCATATGTGACATGTCAAAAGTCTTCTCAGTCATTTTCCCAATCGATAACAATTGTTTCAAGAAAATGTGTCAAATCTATTGCCCAGTAAACGTTTAGGAGATGTCGTTATTATTATGACTTGTTATTTTTCTGACACATATTGTACTTTTACTACATTTTGTCATTTAAAACTGTGGTTTTACATACTTGAGTTTCGACGCAAAAAGTTACACAGGCGGTATTTGTATATAATGTCTATAAAGATTGCTTGAAAATAAATAAACAGAATTATTTGCGTGATATTTTTCAGGCAGATCGATTAAATTAAATAAAAGAACGTTTGAATAAAATGATGATATTCGGTGTTGATATGTTTATTGTGCATACACATATTTCCCGACAGCGTGGTTTCTGATGATCAGGTGAAATTTATCAATGGAAATAATTATGACGGAATTTTCTAAATTTGTAATTCCATTTCATGGCCCCAAATTCTGTCTTTGAATGTGAACTGCATACATTACTTCCCCAAATTACTGTTAAATTGATACCATATTGACGTTTCCTGACCCCTTCATGTACCCGTTATGAATACCCGTAGGCCTACAACCCCAAAACAAGTATTCTCACTAAAAATAAATACTAGTCTTATTTTAGTGGAACTGCTCGTTTAATTTTAACCTGAATCTTCGTAAGTTCCGGGAGAGGGTTAAACGAATCTTGAGAATGTCATAGTTCAAATTTTCCCACACCCCTTCCGTTATCCACATGTATCCGTCTGTAAATGTCCTTTTTGTTTCTTCTTGCTCCTATATTTCAAATCACATCCGTCCGGAACCTGTGAATTAGGGTTCCTATAAATATGGTTCCTGATCAGACAAGAATGAACAAGTGTATAAGGTCGAAAAGGTACGGAGGGAATTAGATATAAAGATGTACTGCATGTGTCTTAAGATGATGTCATTCTTCTTGTATTTAAAGGCATAGAAGGTCATCCGCATTTATCCCAAAAGTTACCTACGGAATAATTATCTAAATGCTTACTTGGATTTAAGATCGTACTGAGAGCATACACTCCGTGAAATTATTACATCTGACTAGATGTCATTTAGAAGAAATCAGGAAATGAAGGTGATTTCCTACGATCAGTCGATTGACTGATGTTTGGAAATAAAGAGTGCGCTATAGACGAAATCGTGTTTCACGATCAAAAGGCTGTTCGTGGGTTTTCATTGTTTTCTCGAAAAGTGTCATATCCACTCTGCTGAAACTTTAATTTGACTGTTAGTTTTGAACATCTTTCTTTGGATTTTGAGTGGTGTTACTATTGGAAACGAACAAAATGCTTGAAAGCAAATGGTCCTATCGGCATTAAAATCGTGTTATTGAAATCTCGGCTCGGTGCCAGTTCTCAGATCTCAATCTCGTGTCTTCTTCGTGTGACCTCGGCTTGCAGTTCCATCAATTTCCGGTCCATGCTGGTCATTTGCAGTTTTCTTTAAACCTTCCATCGGCATTAGAGGGACCTGCTAATGTGCGCGTATTGTTAATGTTGGCAAGATATTCTGATTTTTGTATCAATTGCGTTAAAACAATCATAGAAAATGCTTTCCATCTCAGACCGCCGATAAAAAGGTCCTCATTCTGAAAGGTTCGCCAAAGAGCGCGACAGAGGTCAAGAATGAGGTCACAGGTTGTCAGAAAAATTTGGAAGACAATGCTGGTAAAACTCAGCCAATTAAAGAGGAGAAAATCTTGGTTTGTTTACGGATTTTTCAAAGACTACAATGCAATAAAGCATTTATGCATCAGTGCAAATGGCTCCTGTGGAAATCAAATTGGGTTTTGTCACCACAAACTCTTTCTCCAAAGATCTATGACTGAGAATATTTTGGTCAAGGGTAAAAATAACCCCCAACACGACCCTTTCTCATGCACCCAAAGGAACTGAACTGTGAACCACTGCCCGACCCTCTTTCATCTCATGCACAGCTCCGTCCTTGCTTGGAGCATATTGCCTGGACGTATTTGTCTTCGTCTACCCTCGCCCCCTCCCCTCCCTGCCTTCTATTTCCCAGAGTCCAGATTTATCTCGGACGCAGAAACCCTTCCGGGAGTCTCCGAGTGCTAGGTCCCTGTGCTCGGATGTGAGTCACGCCTTGCCTCCAAGCTCTCAGATTCTTGAACTTTAACATGTTTAGGTAACAAGTCTTTAAAGTTTACATAACCAGGTGTCCGAAAATAATCATTTTCTTTCTGAGTAATTTTATGTGGGAGGTGGATCATATTGAATGAAAAACATGTTAGTGGCTCTTGGAAATGTTTCGACGTGAAATCACACAGGAAGTCAGGGGACCCATTGGGAGAGTCCGCAAGACAGGATCTGGGTTTTTTTTCTTCAAGGGTTGCCATGAAACCCTTAAGGAGACAAATGTCTTCAGCAATGAACAGAGATTTGTAGTATTACATGGCGTTGTTTCCGAAAAGGAAAGTTGGGACAATTTTCTGGTAGCATATCTTTAATTGTCAGACAGAACGATCCGCCCTTGGACTATGGCGGTGTCCCCACATCCTTTAAAGCTATCCTTGGCGAATCCTCACCCAAACCTCACTCTAGGTCTTTTCCTCTAGTTACAACCTCGGCTGATTTATTACATCTGACGATTTGTGTCACAATATACCTCCAAGGTGAGTCTAGCAGCCTACTTCCTCAAATATTGCAACCTCACTTCCTCATGATCCATCACTATTGCATAGTTCTTCCGAAACTCCTTCAAAAGAAATTGAAAAGCGCAACCATTTAGAAAAATATCAACAATTGGCAGCCGTGACCTCATGACATCATTCAGAGGTTCTTGGTATAGCGCCCTCTTTTAGTATTTGGTGCTCAGGTTAATTTTGACTTTTTTAAAATATGCTTTGATGACATCTTACATGCACGATTCTTGACCAAGATGACAAGATTTTCTTTGGTTCATCCCACATCTGGGCCTGTCACATTAATTGGACCGCATTCATTTACCACACTCAGTACCTTGCCATCGTGAATGCCTATCCTATGGGGCCGGTGTCATATGAAAATCGGGCTCCCATGAAAATCGGACACCTTTACCCTGTTATTGGTTAAACCCTCTCACGTGGCCGGTCACTCTCCTATTATCAAACTTACGTATGCGAAATACTACAAATGAGTCCGTATTTCATAGAGTCCTAAATTCACCCTTGTTGAGCTTAGCACGGTAATCTGCAATATTTGATGCTTAGAAACTCCATAAAATTGAGCCATGAAAACGGCATGACAAGACTCAGCAACCAAACTGTCTGTATGCAGTACAATGTATACGTTCATCGGCTGGGAGGCTGCCAACTTCTAACACATGAATGGGCTCTAATGTGATACCTTAGTGACACACACACATTATTATCATAACCCTGAAGAGACATCACACGTCGCAAATATCTTTGTAAAATATATGCAAAAATATTTGCGACGTCGCAAATGTTATAGCAAATATCTGAGCACAATTATTTTTGCGATAATACTTGCGATGTCGCAAATATCTTCGCAAATCTTTGCAAAGATATTTGAGATGTGTGACGTCCCTTCAGGGCCACTATTCATTACGGTCTAATTCTGCGTTTTCTTTTTTCCATTCGGCCAGTAATGCTTTGACATAGCTTCTGACTGGGTGATTTATGATGGACTTGTGCAGACGGGCGCATACCTATGTTCCCCAATACTGATGTTCCCCAGTACCTATGTTCCCCAACCATAACCCAATCCTAACCGTAACCCTAACCTTAAGGATTTTGGGGAACATAGGTATTGGGGAACATTGGGTAGACCCCGTGCAGACTTGTGATGGACTACAACACAGATTGGGTGATACAAATATTTCATTTAAAGGCACGTAGGGACATTTGCAAATACCCGGACACGTATCTACTGATTTAACGAGAAAATCCTTGCTCAGGGTGAAGATGATGACTCAGGGCCGTAGCCAGCCTGGTGGAAGGCGAGGGTCGTTTTGACCATGAATTGGACCTTTTCACCATAAAATGGACCGTTTAATGTGTAATAAATAATCATTGATTACGCCTGGAAATACACAATCGAGAGGAAAAAGTGGACCTGTGGCCGATGTTGGTTTTTTTTTTTAGGGGGGGGGGTCGTTCGAAAAAACAAAAACCTGACACCTGACAAACCTGACACCCGGCTGACTCACTCTACGTTATCCATCACTTCTTGAAACCGATCCAAGAAACTCAGCGACTATTTCTGGACAATTTCGAGTGCCCTGGAAGCAAATCCACACCTCCTGTCCAAAAAGTAAAGTTATCATTTCCTTGGCACGCTATTCTGGAAGTCTAGATTTTACTGTAAGGTCACAAAAATGACTTTCTTTCTTTTTTTCACGATCGATACATGCCTACAGTCAAGTAACTTTCGTGCTGGGACGGAAATAATCAATTTGTCATTACAACATCGTAACATTTTTAATACGCAATGCGATGGAACACCTGACAATTCGTTGCAGAGCTGACATACCGACGATTAAGCGAAACGCCTGTTTCGAGTAATTCGCGTACGAAGTTGGACATTTTTCTGGGCGTTGTATTTTGCCCTTTATTTGTCGATAATAACCCTTTTGGTGTATATTCGAAATGAAATAGGAGACGTAGTATCCATCAGGTTACTTATTTAATCAGAGATATGATTTTATTTGATCGTCAGTTTGTCAAGTTACACAAATCTCTAATAGCCGGTTGTTCTTCACGCTGTTTGTATATGCTATTCGTCAGTTTGTCGGATCGCGAGTGCACGCGCGCGCGATCTGACAAACTGACGAATAACATTCGTTGGTACTTTGAACGCATACCTTACATTAGCTGGTTACCAGCGCGATTCCGTATTCGTCACTATGTCATATAATGGATTTGTTATTGTGACTGATTCGCCACGGGGGGGGGGGGGGCTCTGAATCTCAAAATCCGGACAAGAATTAAGATTTTTTGCATAAATACTTGAAGGAGCAACCTTTATAAACCCCCAAAATAACAAAATCTCAAAATCGTCAAAATGCTCGATTCGCCGGTATGTCAGCTCTGCAACGAATTGTAGGACTCAGAAGAAATCGAAACTTCATGGTTGGAAATGTACAGTGGTTCATAGCAAAATGTTTCAATCTCATTATAGGTTGAGATATAATTAGAACGACCGTGTTAATCCCCTTCCATCTGGAAAAAAAACCCTGTGAGTTAGGGGACAATAATTTTTCGAACATCGAAGGGTAATTTCTTGTAATGTCTGCGACATTACGTCGACATTCTTCACCAAGGATCATGCTTGTGGCGAATTCCCCCGTCTGGTTCCTTTTTCATATACCTGACATAATAATTCCGTCTCAAAGATAGGTGCCACACGAGCCAGAGCGTTTTATTCCACTCCACGATTTCGTAAACATAAAAGTAGCCGTAGCTGCTCCCGCAGTTTGAGAAAGAGCAAAAGAAGATGTTACTTAATTCGTAATGTCTTTACAGACATCGGTCCTATTATTTTGGGGTGTCATGCATGATTCGTCGAAGTTTCGATTTGGAGGACTTTCAAACCGGATTGATTCGATATTCCACTGTCACGGACAGGAAAACAAACTGTGTGGGGACATGGAAGTTATGGCTGAGGAGGAATGACTCAGACAAGACCGGAATCCAGGGAGATGAGGAGTCGAGAGGAACTTAACTGCTTAATATCGCGAGTAAGGGATGCAGAATAAGAAGACTTAAGTCTGGTGTGAGAGATAAGGGCCATCAATGGGTATTATGGGTATTAAAAGGATCTGTACGACAGGTCAGAGATGTGGGGTTTTTTTTCACCCTTTCCTCGACTATAGACAAAATAAACCTTCACCCCGAAATGTGAAAATATGGAACATCATGTTCAAAATTTCTTTCCTCGATAATGAAAACACCGGCAATAATTATGCTTATAATAATAGTAACCGTAGGCGGTACCTTAGGGAAGCATTCCCACAGACTTTTGCACAAAATGTTAACCCCAACTTTCCCTTATCCTACCCCCACAAATTTCGGTAATTTTACTAATTGGACCACGAGCAATCGACCTAGCCTATTTGCGACATTAAAATGTTGCCTCTAATTAGGAGCTGAGGCATTAGGGAGACATTTGAATGTCTCTTTAATGCCCCCTGTCTCCCAAGGGTATAACTTCTGACGCTATCTCCCAAATAGTACTGTTTGCGAATATTGCACTTCATACAAAAGTCTTAAAGTGAGTTAAGACCAAATCAATAAGAAACCGTAACATTGAATCAAGACAAGATGAAAAGTTAATAATAACAGCCTCAGAAACCATAACAAACATTTCACTCCATTAAAAATGTCAGGTGATTTTCACTATCAGGTGATACAGCACAGATATCAGATGTCAGCTGATACAGCACATACAAGTCGCGAAATGCTCTGGAGCAAGAATTTTGGGGCAATGAATTCTGGCACTCTTTCTCCAACTAACCTGGGATCTCCAGGACTTTTCCTTTCTCCTTGTGGTTTGGACTGTTTCAGAGTCACATGCATCATCATCAGCATTTGTCACAATTCTAAACCTCAACTTTCCCTGAACTAATACACCCACGTCGCACAAGGCGCTGTTCACACTCAGTTAATTTTGGCTGGTGCTGGCGACCATATTTAGGGGTGGGACTGTTCAAATGTCCAGGGGAACTGAAAATACAGAGGCAGGACATATCATACTGAGAAACTGACCTTGGAATCATGTTGATTATAAGAACGGTAAAGGCATATTGGAGTATTGGAACTGTGTAACATTTCGCCTTTTTGGAGGGGTGACTTTTCAAATTCAAAGTGTAAATCTTTATTTCTAAAAAAGTAATGGTTCTAAACAGCACCAGTGGTGTTCACTCAACGTTTCGGTACGGTCACTGTAAACCCTGACCGTCATCTTTTAACCTGAGCCACGCTTAACTCTCCAGGTAGGTTCATACAACATGCATTCAAGATCTGTCTCAAAAAGCTTCATTCGTGCACAAAACTCCAGAAGAAACCGCAACGAACCACATTCAGCAAAGGAATGATTTAACCAAGTCTATCTGGTGCACCGGCTAGACAGCATGGATCTAAAAAGAAACATGCATTACGTACATGGTCTGAGGTCTCAACTATTAACCGTTTGATAAGGGAACGTTGTCACCCATGCACACGCCCATGTAGTCCTCGAAAAGAGATTTGGAAAACAAAAGTCGTAATTCAGTTATCTTTCGACGAGCTTTGTTTGGTCATTCTGTTTGCCGGTCGACCCCTTTGTGTGTGTTGTCCGTCATTTTGTCGATGGACCAGTGAACAGATCAAATTATAGCAGATATTTCTTTGTTGTTTGTCGTTTCTGACTCTGAGGACTTGGGTTGACAAAAGATTGGCTTCAAGCAAAACGAATGCGTTTAATTTTGAAGCAATGACAAGTGACGTCAGTGGCTTGAATTAATTCGGGATGTTTGGGGTTGGGGTAGGCCCTATTCCGAATAACTCTGATTTCAAATTCCTTTTCTTATTTTGGCATCATCTCTTTGATAATGTTTCTTATAAACGCTTGTGTCAGCCAGCTAGGTTTTTTGTTTTTATGTTTCTCCTTCGTTTGACGTAAATTCACCCCATTTACAATATAAACATGTATGCATTCGCCTGTCAACAGGGCTTGGTTTCCTCCCAATCGATACGTGCAAAGTTGCTCGGTCATAAACCCGCCAAAAATAGCCAATGGGGAACGAGATTAGTCCGCGTTTAGGCTGGCCTGGGAAAAAAAGACGCGCTTCTCGGCCAATAGGAGACGTTGGTGCGTCAGCAATAGGTCTGTGTCGACTGCAGAAATAGCAGACGACATCCGCTGAGGCAGTCATAAGTAAGGGGTTTTCGCTGCTGTGCTGGGTCATTTCTTCTCGTTCAGTCTGTTCTTCAAGTAGCTCGAAAGCAGAGGAAGCAAAGATGAAGTGGCTTTTTGTGGTTGCAGTCATTGTTGGTAAGTCAGCCATTGTTTTCAGTCATAATAGATTACGCTACTCGCAAAATCTGCGTGGTTTTTTTGTATATTGGAATAAAAAAAATTCACTCTGAATGTTGGGTCAATGAAGACATTGGGAGAATTAATTCTCATGGCGACATAAAATATACCTAAAGCTGGAAAGACTCCTGCTTTTTATCAAATGTAAACTGCACCACAGGGTACATAGTTTTGTGAAATCATCTTCGATCAAAATGGGTGTTTCAATGACATATCCGATCGCGTTATCCTGCATGCAGTCACAATACAAATCTGTCAAAATACCAAGTGATCCTTTGGCTTTCAAATAAAAAAGCATGTCTAAAAGGCCAATTCTTGTTGTTGTTTTTGGAATAACAACTTGCAAGGTTCAAAGCAATCTACCATTTTTGGTCATTTGGGTATTGAGGATGTCCCCTCATGTTGACAAACTCCCTCGAATCCGACCCGAAGTCTTGTATTTATTTAATTCGTGAAAGATAGTGGAATCCACTGACTCACTAAGACTAAAACTGGGACGCACTTGCGTCGTCTTAGATTAGTAATAGTTTACATGTTTGCAAAAAAACACCAAAATGCACACTTTACTCAAGGGAACTGGAGATGGGAACATAATGTGACTCAACACATTTTGTTGAAGGCTTCTGGGTTCTGACTATATTTGTAGATTTAGTTTCCTAAACTGAAACTAATGTGAGTGGGCCCGTCTGGAGACATCTTGGAGCGATGTTGACCAATAATTATTGTGGATCAAAGTAATAACAGGTGTGATGTTTGTATGTGTTTGTTCCTCTTTTCAGGCTGCCTGGCACGTCTTGATGCCTCCAGGATAGTCCGGCGAGCTGACAGCTCCGGAGAGGGGAATACCGGCGGGACCGCATTAACCGGATTCTTCGCCGCCAATGACGGCTCCAACGGTGTCGACGGAGCGCTGGAAGCAGCAGGGGAGACCATAGGCGTGGTCGGTGGTGCTAGTCGTAACAATGACGGTGGCGGTGATACCCCTGATTCACCTGACTCGCCAGATAACAGCCCAAACGCGGCAGCAGCAGGTGGAGGCGGTAACGAGGTAGGAGATACCCCCGATGGCATCGACGACATAGACTCACCGGATCAAGCAGGTGGCTTCGGCCGTCCGATCGTCGTGAACAACGGTGGGCAAGCCACAGTGGTCGACGACAGGGGAGAACAATCAACGGACCCAGAGCAGATGGTAGGAGCTTCATCTAATGTGGGCACAACTGCCGGCATCGTAGTAGGCGTGGTTGCCCTTGTAGGCGTGGCCGCGGGCGTGGCTGTTTACGTCATCAAGAAGAGAAATTGAACCGATGATAGTCTGGGCGCTGATTTGAGAATCAAGCGCACGGGGGCGAGCAAAGGAGGCGGGGAACCATTCCCACAAATCCTTGAATGGAGACCCATATTGTAACCAGTCTTCCTAGTATTTAAATATTCAGAAATGTAACTGTAATTTTAAAAGTTGCGCAGAATTTAGTTTGCTGAATTTTCTTTACGAGTTTTGCTCCTGCTATGATTCGCGAATGATAACTTTGTCATCCTTTAGCACATCCTTCTGGACTTTTGAGAAACGTCATTCTGTTGATAAAGTTCCGATTGTGAGCGGTGAAGTATTGAAGTCGAAGGGATAGTTTTCTTGTTTGGTTGATTGTGGGGCGTTGAGCGGGTTGACATTTATCAAATTTAAAACAAAACAAAAATGGGCTCATAGTGGTACGTGTGAATGTACTTTGCCAAGATAACTTATATCACATTCTAAGTGATTCTTTCCGATACAAACAAAACGACATTTGATGGGTTATCTTCTATTTTATAGTTTTATTTTATTCAAATAAACAAAACTTCCAGTATGTCTGCTGGTCAGGACGTGTACATAAATAAAGTTCACAAATTAAAACTAATATTTTCTAATAGCAACTTGCTTTTGCTGGCATCTGCACAAAAACAAATCTGCACTGCACGATATGCGAGATTAAATGTAATGAGCACAAGATTATAGTAATCTTACAATTAATCTTCAGAGGTCTGTATTATAATCTATGGCATATCTGAAAGAGAAATAAAAGTCACAAAAGCTAAAAGGAAAGATGTTTTACAATGACCTTTGCTTTGAGTGTTAATCCCCCCCCCAATTCAATACTTCAAACAAAAATTCTTGATAATTGTGTCAAAACTTAAGAAGTAAAATTACTCAAAACATTTCAGAGCTCATTTTTAATTGTAACTTAAACTTGGGCATGGGCGTCGCGAGGGGGAAGGGGGCAAGGGGGTGGGGCGCTTGGCCCCCCCCCCCCCTGGAAAAGCAAAAAAAAGGGGGGGAAGAGAAAAAAGAAAAGAAAAAAAGGCGCGAAGTCATAATGGTGTAAATTCAATGGGCTGGGGGGTGCTCATGCCCCCCCCCCTCTAAAACTGATAAATCGAGAATATGTTGAAAAATACAAGAATTTTTTTGGGGGAAAAAATGTTTTTCCCCCCTCTAGGAAAAAACCTGGCGACGCCCATGAACTTGGGTCTAAGTTTCACGTTTATGAATAGTTTATTCGATTGCAATATTTTGTCTTGATAAAGGAGGGGGCAAAATCAGGCTTTGATCTGATTTCCTTGGGCATTATGAAATGACGCATGAAATCCCCCTGGGAAACACCAATAACCACCTGGCGAATGAGGGCGCCCTGACAATATGAGCAATATGAGCGTATGAGACCTCCAATGAGGAGAGGCGAGAACACTTATTGATACTATGGCAACAAGAAATATCCCTGAAATCAGGGAATAATTCTAAAACAACAGCAAACACCCACAAGGCTATTTTTTAATCACCATGAGCACCAAATAGATTGTAAAGCGCCCTCTACCGGCAATTACTCAATATCGGCTTGAAATCGTTACTTTTCTCCATGAATAATTCCAGAAATGAATATATTTGTAGTCAAAGAGTTTAACACTATTCTTGATGCTCGTGGGGTCTACTACGATACCGCATATTTATTGTCGTAAAGCAAGGTCGGAATTTTGAAAGAGTCTGGAGAGATATCTGGATTTGATTATTTGACCTAGATCCTGAAAATGTTTGTATAACGCCTAGAATTCAGTGTCAACAGAGGGCGCCTTCCTCTATTGAATATAAGCATGTCGCTTTACAAAATAAGGAAGCTTAATGGTTCTAACACAGTTTGAACTATCAAGAAAAACTAAAGGGGTGAATATAATATTTTAGCTAAAATTTAAGGTAACACATTATCAGTTAAGGATCCGAATGAATTTGAATTTGTAGTCTGATTTTGAGGGGAAAACGTAAGAATAATCCTGCTCTTTGTATTACTTAAAGCATGAATAACGGTAACAACATGGGAACGAGCTTGCGGTAACGCACTCATCTCCTCCTTGTGAGTGGATGCCAATTGCAAATAGAGGGCGCCCTGTGGTTTTATGGAAAACTTTGAATCAAAAGCCGCTATCACACATCGTTTACATTGAGTGCACATTATGGGTCTACAGCTCACAAAAAGTCAAATGGCAATTACAGATAAATATGGGCCGGGCTTCAGTAGAATTTGTCCAGTAGGGCCTACCCAAAAGCCTTTTTTCAAAAAGGGTCCGTAAATGTAGGCTCATAATTCCCAATGCTCTTCTTCTTTTGAGATTCGCTTATGAAGTCCCGCTCGGCAGCGCCGTAACTGAAAGCGATGTGTGACTGAAAAGACCTCTTTTTTTACAGAATAAGACGAGCGCCCTCACTCACTCGTACCCAGCATTACAACCAGCGCCCGCCCATACGCGAATTTTTTTGTGGGCGAGTGAGTGAAGCAATATCATGAAATAATTCAGTCGTTTGGGAAAACTGTGTTTATTCCTGAGAGAGGAACACTGACGTCACAGTATTTATGTTTTTATTTAGTCAACTAGTTAGTCCACTAGTTACATTTCAAACATTTCGAAGAACGGTTGTCTTTGATCTGCCACAGTAACCTAGTGGATAGTGAGATGAGCTACGGTGCGAAATATCCCTGGTTCGAATCCCCCCAAGCCCATTTTCCAACGACTATTTTTCTGCTCCAAATTTATTGTTGGAATAATGTTCATTTAAAGGGACAAGGAGAACAAGAACCAATTTATCTGCCCGCATTTTATCTGCTTCTGTTATAAATTGCAGCTCTATACAACTACCACAAATATGCTTAAAAACAGGTCAAAAAACCTTACCTTTTAGTTGTAGCTTGTAAATTTAAAAGCATTTCATGTGCTTGGAGCTATAGCGGATCAACTAACAGGATTGCAACAAAGTAAAACAATACAATATTGCCTTACGCCTCGCAGTTCTCCAACAGATTGAATTTTTCTCCACAATTATAGACAAAGTTTGTCGCAAGACATGAAAAGCAACTTTGAACGAAATTGGTTATTTTTACTCCGCTGAAAATGTAAAACGTCTGACCTGTAACATCTACACCAAAATACGTCTTTGCCTTACATTTCTTATCCATGGTGTAACCTGATTTAATTGTCATGCTTCTTCTCTACTTTCATCCAATCGAGTTCGGCCACTCCAAACATGGAACTTGCGAGTAACTGAAGACGCTCTCAAAAGTAACGCACACTTAAAGGGTTCATGCAATGAATTGGTATAAGAACACATTTTGTACAACTTTCTGCTCCTCTTAAAATGTATGAAAGCTATTTGACATCCTTTGTGGCTACTTTTATTGAAAAGTACACTTATTGAAAAGTATACTTAAAATTTTCCATGCTTTACCGGACAGCTGAGGGCGCTGTCGCTGTGATGTCATTTCAGGAAGACACTGCTCAGTTTAGGGGTTTTCTGTGGAATTGTCAACCCAAAAATTGCTCATTGAAAACATTTGTGAGACAGGTTTGCTCACTGGCTTACCGCCATGAAGTGACACAACAACGAATCACCACATAAAAAAAAATGCACGACAGCAAAATATTTTGTTTGTGCTGAAAAAGCTGTGAGATTTCTGCCCGGAACGACATCACAGTTTTGCTCATGAATATGGAATTTCGCACTAGCTTAAAGAAACCACAAAATTACCCTTAAAATGCACAACGAAATTTGAAAATAAGGTTAAATGGGACACAAAGGTGCATTTCCAAGGATTGCATTTAAACAATAACAGTGCATGGCCTTCAATAAACGGAAAAGAGAGAATTTGGTCTACCAACCAAAGGTTGAAGCTGGCACGGACTCTAGAGCCATATTTGGCTCTTAGATTGACACCTGACGAGATTACGTCACTTTAGAGGTGATTCACGCGGTGCTACCCTGTGTTCCCCACGTGACTTTTCACCCCTGTGTCCTGTCCGGGGCATATTTATACCTCCATTTTGCGGGTGAAAGGAAGTTATCAATTACAAAGTGCCAAAAATACGGACCACAATTACAGCCGACAGGTGGAGAACAAACCTAAGTTGCTGGCAAAGGGTCAAGTTGGGAAAAGTGAAGGCCAAGTTATATTTTTGCTGTCAAATGTAGGTAGAGAGGGCCTGCATACCTCCCAATTTTAAAACTGTTTTTCAAATGTTAAGATGTTAAAATGTTAATTTATTCAAACGACGCCCAAAGAAATATACGTTCCTCTGAAATTAACAAACCTTTCAAATTCAACACCATGCATGTAAACCGAGATTATGCGCACACCCTTAATTATAAGGAACACTACAAATAACCATTATATTTCCACTGTGTGTATACATACTAAATATGCATACAGGGTGAGTAAAAAGACACTGACCTTGATTAATGATTTTTCTTCCTTAAAAAGTAATCAAATTTGATACACCAACGAAGTATAAAGGAGCATGTTCTTCCACTCATCTGAAGAAGAAAAAAAGAATTACTGAAATTGATCTATGCTATCAGAAGTTATGCATGCAAGTTTTACTAAGAAAAAAAACACTAATTTATAGCTGTCCATGGAATGCCATTGGAAGCGAGCCGAGTGATAATAATTACAGTTTATATACACAGTTTGCACACATTGTGTGATTTAATCATTTAAGTCAAGACTGAAGCGTTATTTTTGTTGTCAAAGTTTTGTGTTTTCAATATGAGGAACAAGCCAACTTCTTTTTCTACGAAATATTGATGGCGATTTTGTCCGATCCGTTTCCCTGTGCAGGTTATCGTCCATTCATGGAGTTGGGGAAGCGTTCATGTTTCATTGTATGGATATTCGTAGTGGACAGCTAAATTTTGTAAAATAGACATAACTTGGGAATATAGTACGGGTTGTTTAGTACCGGTACGATCTTTAATCCAAGTAAACCTTCTGATACTAATTCTGTAGGCTACTTTTGGGATAAATACAAATCATCCTGAATGCCTTAAAACAACTATATACTGCGATGGGTAGCCTGTCCGGGTAAAATCGTCTGGCGACTAGGTGTGGCTGTAGACTAATTCCTGAAGTTTCCCCCAGACTGCATTATATCTCCTCCCCCCCCCCTCCAAAAAAAAAGATGAAAGCAAGTCCCAAACACAAAGAGTACCACGCATCAAGGAATTTAGCCTGCCTCTGTGTAAATGTCAAAGAGCAATGTCAAGAGAAGTATGTGCTGGTCTGATGGCCTCAAATTATCCGTGATGGCCGTTTGTGCGGAGTTTGTGAGACAGTTCCGGAACACCTGTTGAATAACAAAGTACGAGCAATCTGGGGGGAAAAATTAACCCCCAAAATTATTTGAATCGTTGCCAAACTTTTACACGCGAAAGGTACATGACTAAACTTGCGTAGGGGTATATTTCCTTCTGCTTGCACTTTCAGGGATAACCGTAAATCAAGGGAGAAAACTAGTCTTTATCTCTGCAAATCCGAAGGCTGCAAATGCCTCTATTAATTGTGTAAAGAAGTTCGGATGGACCGAGGCTTATATTTTGGCAGAATCTAGTTCGGCATTCCAAAATAGTCTGGTGCACAACAAGATTCGACGATTTTTTTGCGGGATAAACGCGGCAAATAAATGCACACAATGCTAGCTGGGACGTGGTAACCGTATCTACATTTTGTGAAATTTTTCGTGCAATCGAAAATAGATGGAAACTTTCGTTCGCGCAAAAGTTTGGACACACAAGACACCTCAAACACTTCCCTGTCCAAACTTTTTTTGCAAAATATTACTTCAGAACACGATGATCTCTCCAATTTTGCTGGTACCCCGCTATGCTTTTGCACGCATACGATGAAATGTTTATCCCATAAGAAAAATCATCAAATCTTGATGTGCACATGCGCAGTTGGGAAAACCGAACTGGCTTATTCCTCATTGAAGGCCTGTCTTCATTTTCAAACTTGCATCTGTGAAGATTTCGTTGAGATCGAAATTGTCAGATACTCCAAATTTACATGTCAGTTATTGTCAATCCTTGCCGTTGTAACCCAACTACGATCCGTCGATATCACACCAGAACAAATTTATACTTAGTCTGCTGAGGGGGCAATGAGTGGTCAGGGGCCAATTTCACGGAGCTGCTTAGCACAAAAAAAGTATGGCGTATAAAAGCAGGCTACCAGTCAAAACTCCACGTGATGTATATTGCTTGCGATTGGTTTTCAGCCGTTGTTTGCTCAACATGAAAATCACATAAAGTTTTGGCCGGTAGCCTGCTTTTATAAGCCAGACTTTGTTTTGTGCTAAACAAATGTTGTGCACAGCGCCATGAAATTGGCCCCATGTCTCATAATCGAAAATGGAGCTCTTAATATTCGTTTTTCCCCTTCACTACCGACTTGCTTCTAGCAGTTTTAAGGTGGATCTCAATTTCAAAACAGAAATAATCAGACCAATGAAAACGGTTGAACAGTGTAACAGGTCAAGTGGTGAGAGAGTCAAGTGATGAACTGAGCCCAAAATATAGACCCAAGTGCCCATGTACTGTAATTTGTTTAATGCAATCCTTGAAAATACACCTTTGTGCCCTATTTAACCTCATTTTAAATGTTTGTTTTGTCATTTTCAAGGATATTTTATATTCATGAGCAAAAGTATGATATAATTTCAGACAGAAAGCTCAATGTTACAGATATTTAAGCACCAAATATTGCGAATATTTCGCTGTCGTAAGTTTTCTTTTCTTTGGTGATTCGTTGTTGTGTCAGTACATATGGCAGTAAGCCAATGAGAAAACTTTTCTCACAAATAGTTTCAAAAAGCAAATAATTGAATTTGAACAGAAAACCCCTACACCGAACAGTGTCTTCCTGAAATGACATCACAGCAACAGCGCCCTCAGTTGTCTGGAAAAGCATGTCATTTGGTTTATGTTTCAAGAACTAAGTGCAATTTTCATTAATATTTGCGAAAAAGGAATGTCAAATATTGTTCATACATTTTAGGAAGAGTAGAAATTTGCACAAAATGTGTTCCTAAGATATATTCGCTTCATGAACCCTTTTAATTTAAACCCAGTCAAGTGACAATGAAAGTACATAAGTGTCTTCTCGTGCGAAATGCAGAGGAACAAAGACCTGCCGTCAGATAAGACGTCGGATGCAAGGGGTCTATTTAACTTTCTTATTAATTGAGTGCCACCCACGTCTTAAACCACCATCCGCATCAACCTCGTGCCCAGGGTGTCGAGCAGTACGCGTCCACCACTACCTGCTCTCTCACCCTGGTATTGGATCATTTGCATGTGCAAATTTTTTACACACGTATGCAAATGAGGATTGTGTTTTTACCCCAGACACCGCATACAAAAACAAACGCTAATGTAACGTACAGGCAGTCACCAGACTATTCAATTCGTCGCACCGTGAGTTACGAAAACACGATTGTTTTAGAAATTAAAATGTTACAATCTTATCCCGCCAATATGCAATATCACATTTCATATTAATATGAGCAATTTGGAAAGGAAAAGAGTAGTTTTGAAAAGGCGTGGACGTTATAATTACAATGATCGTGAAAACACGTAATGCACGTTGGATGTAACACCAACTAGACGATATAAATCCATTACTACACAATTTCGGTATCGAATCAGCATACAGGAAGAAAGTTTTCTATCCAGGGCTTACTATTGGAAACAAGGTTGGAAATAAAGTAAGCACTGGGGACGAGGTTGCATCAGCATGGCTTCTTTTGTCGACATGTTCGAATAAACTCCCAACAGGTGAATATAATGCACCTGATGGAACGTTCCATTTCAGCTATTGTATAACTGACCCCATCCTGCCCCACCCTGTATGAGACTGTGTAATAGGTATGATCATAATTCAAAAATAGGAATTAGGTAATTACAATTCTGTGGATAATACATCCCCAGGCGCCTAACTTTACAGGTTTGGTTGTCTGCATCAACGGTCAACCTGTGGCTTTACATGAAAAAAGTGCTGACCTAATTGTCCTCTTAAAGATTTTAAAGGGTTTCATTTATTTAAAAATAAACAGTGAGAGAGACGTATTTCTATTTACAGCATTAAAGACAATCTGTTGTGTATTTCACTATCTATTTTTTTATTCAAAACGGTAACCCCCGAAAATATTTCCTCACGTGATACGTATTATGTTATGTTTTGGTTTGTCCTTTTTTTTCGATGTGGTCTTGTTGTCTATCCTCAACTCACTAATTTCTACGGTTTGTGAAACTGGGAACCAGACTATGAAAAGTGAAAATAACTATAAATTTAGATTGAAAAATAAATGTACTTTGAAAAACTCGTGGGGACACTCGATTTGAATTCGACTGGTCGAATTTTGCTCTAAATTGTCTTGTCTCTAGTTTCAGTCCGATAGAATGAATTATCCTTCTTTTTAGTGTTTAAATATGACAGCTCCAAAAAAAAAAACATTATGGGATAATTATATCTCCATCTCCATTTGAGCATTTACTCCACTTACTATATAATACAGAAAGCTAGGAGGTTCATTTTTGCGACATTTTCATTTTTTCCAAAATCGCCATTTTGAATTTAAACCAAGGATATGCTCTGGGAAGACAAATACTCTTTTCCGGCGTTAAGCACTCACGCAGGAATGTATTACTCAATACAATATAGACAATGAAATCTTGCCTCATTTAATCCACGGAGTCGAATGTATGTTGAGTCCTGGCCCTATTTTTACAAGTGCTTCGATCATCGTGCGTGCTACGGACCGTTGAACATGACGTCATAAAACTGATTATCCACCAAAGAACGGAGCATTTGTAAAAGCATCCAGATATTTTTTTAGCATCTAGTTAAATTTGACAGGTTCCATTTTATTTGTTTCATTTATTGCATCGTATCGTTGAAACTCTGATACATTTCCTCACCGTGCGCAAGGATGAATTCCTAGTTCCGGCGCAGGAAAACAATATCACTACGCGTGCGAAGTTGTTGTACGTACTCTGTTCGGGTTGTACGTACGTACGTATTGCATGAATTTTGCGCGATGTTCGTTCGTAGTCGAGGCTGAATATATTTCACTACTATTACTTAGTATTACTCATCCACTATTATTCAATACATTAGAATAGAAAGGAATAAAACCCCGTGTGGATTATCATGTCAAATATCAGGTAAATGTTCCAACGAAGTTATTGTATTTTTTTACAACTTGCAGTCCAGTATGATTACGATCGATCGAGCTGTTGGTTGTAGAATGGTACGGTTGGATTTGCTTCGGTCGAAAAGCCACCAAAAAAGCGCACATTGTTGGCAAGTTTTTTTCAGATGAATTGTTGCAATTACATCAAACTTGAGTCTTTTTCAACCCTCTGATGCTCACCCCGGGGCGATCACCCCTCCTCGTTTCACACTACAGTTTTCGCCCCAGGGAAAGTGTCTCGCCCCTGGGATGAGATTTTCAACCCTGGTCCCGAGCAGGAGTGAGCTCGCCCTGGGGATGAGCGATCTCGGGGGTGGCTTGGGGATGACGCGGGGCCGGGTGAAAATTTCAAGTGAGAAACGTGGCATATTTTCACCCCCGCGTCGCCCCGGGGCCACCCCCGAGATTTAGTCTAGTGAGAAAAGGCCTTTAGAGTCAAAATAGGTGATTGTCTTTCAAATTCGGCAGATGGTTGGACACACACAAAAAGATTGGTCATCGACGGATTATACTGGTCTCTTAATACAAGGATTCGGAATTCCGGTAAGTGAATCATAAGGACTAAGGGGAGGTCAACTCTAGAAATAAACGGGATTGTACAAAACAGCTTGTCGCTAAGGATACCGTGAGTCAAGATGTCGGATAAGGGTCGGTGATGTTGAAACACAACTGCCTGAGGCAACAGAAGAAGATGTCTTAATTATAGCTTTTTAAAATAACAAACAACCTCAACTTTCGAAGCTTTTCGGATGATGATAATAACTGTAGCCTAGGGAACCTTCAATTTTTGAAAACCCGTTTGTCAGAAACATATGGCGTCGGTGGAAAATGTTGAGGACTTCTTAATGTCGTTCACTACTAAATGAAAGATGTGTCAAACTGTTTATAAAGCACTGAAATCAAGTACATGCATTTAGAGGCAAACATGTTCATCTGCATATGCAGCTATCATGGCAATAACTATACTTTAGAGTGTCAGTCAAAAAGAAAGTGACCTGAATTAAGGATTTTTTTTTCTAAAAAAGTAATCAACTTTAATTCACCAAATAAGAATAAAGTATGTCTGAGAAAATATGTTTTAAATTCCAATAATCTAAAAAAAAAAGGAATTATACTGAAATTGATCCATGCTATCAGAAATTATGCATGTTTTTCTGAAAGAAACTATTTTTATAGCTATCCATGGAATGCCATTGGAAGCTATTGAGCTGAGTGAGAATTACAGATAACACACGCATTCAAATACAAATGGTATTTTAATCATTTCAGTCAAGACTGAACAAGAGGAACAAGTACAATTTTTTTCTGAAATATTGATGGCGATTTTTGTCTGTTTTCCTTTGCAAGTTTTCGTCCATTCGTGGAGGTTGGAAAACGTTTATGCTTCATTGTATTTCAATGAATATTCATCAGTTCGTGGAACGGTAAATGATCAGTGGTGGACAGCTGAATGTTGTAATCTTTTTATTAAAATAGTCATAACTTGGTAATAAAGTATGCAAATTAAGTGACATTTTCACAGTTGTCAATAACATGTACTTTATCCCTATGTTATTTTTTTTATTAAAAACAGCAAGAAACGTATTTTTTTTATATGTTTTTCTAATTCGGTCACTTTCTTTTTGACTCACGCTGTACAGTGAAGGAAGTCATCCCAATTACAAAACACCCATCCTCCAAAGATGGGATTTAACAAATTCTTACAGTACGAGACTAAAAAGTTTGGGCTGTATTGTTATCCGACGGATATTTCATGTAACTGCTGAGTCTTAAAAATGCCAGACAATAATATCAACACAATAATGCTTCTTTTTCTTCTCTTTCACTCCGGTGTCGGGACAACCGTCCCGACAATATAGGGTGTACCAACTGACGTATCTGGGGGTCAGGAATGACGTATTAAGGAAGCTAGGTTACGTCTTAGTCTTAGTCTGGTGCATCACCCTGTCTGACCCGGTAACTGAATAGCTTCATTAACAGTGCACGCCTTTTGGGGCTGGAAACTCTTCAGTAGTTCGAAATATAAGGTTACAGACCAGTAAATAAATTCCCATAGACCCCAATGGTAAATGCTCCCACTTCAGAAATTCGGAAAAAATACTCACAACTCTCCAAGGTGTTCGAGACACACATCAAATTAAAGCTTATTTCATCATCTTTCATTTTCTTTTCAATTTTTGGGAGGTCAACTGATGACTTTTAGGAGCAATTTCCATCCGAAGATGATCACCCCTGAAAATAGTCTTGAAGCCCATCGCCATTTTGAAAAAACGATGCCTACACTCCATTGCAAAATAGAGCGCTTTTAGGGTCCAAACTGCAACCATAAAAGAGGACTTTAACAAATGTGTTTTACGTCCAGACCGTGTTTTCAATGAGTCGAGTACATTTCCATGAGTACGGGTACGGGTACTTTTGCCATGGGTACGAGTACGAGTACTATGCATGAGTACGCGAACGAGTACGAATACTTGGTCCTGAGTACGAGTACGAACGAGTACAAGGCATTTTTTCCATAAGTACGATGGCGAGTACGTTTTCACGCATACGAGTATGAGTACTTTTTGTCAGCCTATAGATAGAAGACAATTTAATAGGCCGCTCAAACAGGAGAAAAACTGGTTCTTTTCCCTTTAGGTACCTCTTCAAAAAAATTATAAATTCATTCGGGACAACATTTACATGAGTATACGAGTAATTGTTACGAGTACGAATACGAACACGTATACTTTTTCTTGCGAGTGCGAGTCCGAGTACATTCTCAGGAGTACTATACCAGATTAGTATACTAGAAGCAACACCACGTCAAGATAGGCCTATATTGAACATGTACATGTAACGCCAATAGCACGTTATTTCAAAACTCTCGACTGCATGTTTGGTAACATCAATAAGATAAAGTTTACGAGTTGTATCACTGCTTCTACTTCTGCCATTTAGCACCATAAAAGTTTACCGTTGGAGTCCCTCAGTCTCCTGATGGCGGACAGAATATACTGTCTGAAACGTTAAGTATATTTAAGAACCTCACAAAAGAGATTTGTTATACATGTTGCATATATCTTTATGTTATTGGTATCTTCACCATACACACCTTCATATCGTACCAGGTAACATCACGGAGCACAGCGTATGGCATTCCGTTTGCTTAAAGACATGAAGACAGAGAAGTCATAGGCCCTGGACTATTTAAGAACGTGCTTAATAATAACAGGTTAAGGCAGAAGAAGCTGAGATAGTATAAACGGTTACCGCAACCAGGGGCCTAAATCCCGGGGTGGGGTTGGGGCCGGGGGTATCTAGGGAGGATGGGCTAGTGAATCATCCCCCTTTCTTGGTGAGAAACCAACAGAAGTGGATTTCGAGGTATTTTCCCCACTTCCCAGCAACCAAAATATTTTCAATACTGTAGCACTAAAAACGGAGAGAAATTTCGCAGTTTGGATAAAGCGCGAGTATACATGTACATAAAGATCGATGTACATCTGTATCATGAACAGCGCCCCTGGTGTAATGTGGTGTCCAGCCCAGCCCAGCCCAGCCCCCCCCCCCCCCCCCCCCCCCCGGCGGCCGGGCAATTTTTGGACATTGGTCATCCCCCATCCCCCAATCTCTGTCACAGATTTACGCCACTGACCGCAAACTATGACTCTTAAAAATATACCGGAAATTGCACGAATTCCGACTAAAACGTTGATGGTGCTGTCGCGTCTGTCACTAATGACACCAATTAAATTGAATTAAATTATCCATGTCTGACTCACCTGTTCTGTATCCAGGGGGATTTACCGCTTAAAAAGTACAAGTTCGTGACCGCCATTATTTGTAAAGTAACAAATTCCTTCACTTCCGCATTGTGAACTTGCCAAGGTGTAAAAAAAAATGGCGTAATAATTGACATCGTGAGGTCACAACGTGACTGGTGGAATTAGCACTTTGAACAGCTGAAGGAAATGACCATTTACGTTGAGAAATGATCGAAATATTATTAATAGGTCGTTAAATTATAGAAACACATTTTGAGAGGAAACAAAGGAAAACAAAGAATGATAATTTCGTAATTAAAATTTGTCGACCTTTCTTTTCAGATTAAAGAAGATTCAAGATGAGACACAAAAAAAAGCAAGAGGGTTATCTTTTCCCTTTTATTACTAATCCAAATATAGAACGGAGGTGTATATTTGCAACCTTGTGCCCTTAAGCACATCGTCATTGGTTTCAACCTTGGACGTTAGGCATCACTAATCCCTAAAGAGCGAACACAGACACAACGAGAGGACAAGTAAAACGTGCGCGTCGGGGATTTTAACGATGGGCCAGTTTCCGGAACCTTTCCCCCAATAAAGTATTGCCGCATCCTAGAAAAAAAACGAAAAATGGCATAGTTTCTTGACAACACACTCACTGAAGTACCAACAGAAAGCTAATTAACATAGATATGTTACCAACCTGGCATGTTTTCGTGATTTGTTAAAAAAGATAATCACTGAAAACTTGCCAAACAAAAAAATACAACAGTGAAAACAAAAATGTCTGGAAAGTTGTCAACACTGGCCCTATGATGTCTAGTATCACACACAGCTCAGAGAGCACTATGGGACATCCAGATCGACAACTAAGAAATTAAATCCATGACTTTTAAAATCGGACAAGGGAAATTGTCTGTTCCGACAGGGCAGTCACCCAAAGGAAAGGGACTGGGTGGACTGCACCCAACCCCCACTGCCAAAGCCTTGACAGTGGAAGTGAAACACATGTAACTTATTAAAACTAGTTTCTCGGATCAAGGCGTATGATGAAAGATTTTGTCCCGTCGTATCATCTTAGGAGCAGGGTTGTGACGTAAACTGTGCCCACAGCCGACTGCGAACTTTGACTTTTAGGTTCCGCTGTCTGATCACCAGTGACCTTAAAGACTACGCAAAATTGGGTACCAAGGGGAAGGTTCTGAAGAATAAAAACTTTCAGATATCAATTCTGGAGGAAACTGAATAATTACCTCGGTTGTAAGTAGTGACCTTAAGAATCCAGATGTATATCACACGATAATCTGATTTGCACATTACATCAATGCATGTATTTTGGAGGTTTAATAATAAAACATCCTTCCTGCCAATTTGTAATGTTTCAAGCATTTGATTAAATAACACAAAATGGCATAACATTACAGCTTGTTTCTGGAAATAAGAGGCACTAATGAGTAAATGGAATGCTAAAGGGCCCATGACATGAATCTTACTTGGAAACATATGTTGTGCAACTTTCTACTCCTCTTAAATGTGCGATATCTATTTGACACCCCTTTTAGGTTAATTTTATTGACAAGTGCACTTTTTTAAACATTAAAATGCCCATGCTTTCTTGACAAATTAGGGTGCTGTTGCTGTGATGTCATTTCAGGAAGACACTGTTAACTTTAAGGGTTTTCTGTTCAAATTATGTTCCCAAGAGTTGCTCATTGAAAACATTTGTGAGAAAACTTTGCTCATTGGCTTACTGTCATGTACCAAAACAACAACGAATCACCAACTAAAAGTTACGACAGCAAAATATAAAACATTCTGGCAAATTTTGTAACATTGAGGTTTCTGCCTGAAAAGACATCACACTTTTGCTCATGAATATGGAAATTTGCATTAGCATAAAACCAAAAAGGCACCAATATGCCCTTAAAAAATGGCAAAGTAAAAGTTTAAAATAAGGTTTAATGAGATACAAAGGTGCATTTTCAAGGACTGCATTAAAAAATTACGCATACATTACATGGGCCCTTTAAAAGTTTTATTGAATATTATACGAAAAGGGAAACAGTCGTAGTGACTGACATAGCCTACTACTGTTGCTTTTCCAAACTGTTACCGAGTGGTACGTTCACGTCTTGATCACGATTCCGTCCCGTGATATCATCAAATTTGCCTCTGCCCTTCCCAATAATCCCAAACTCTCTCATGAAAAATTACGATTAGCAGAAAGAGAAATAAGTAACGTCCGTTCCAGAGACTCGAATTATCCCTTCAAATCCCGTACCCTTGCGGTGTATAGTGAGAAAGGGGAGGGGGGTTACTGGGCTATTTTTAGGAGGCAGCCGGGACGGGGAGGTTGTGACGTCAAGAGGAAAGATGGCTGACGTGTTCCCCGTCCGTGAGCTAGACTTTGTACCAGCGTCGGTACCAGCCGGTAACTGGTCACGTTTGCGGGGGTCGTTGGGTGAGTAATCAGAACGTGGCCACCGTGGAGGCCAACGGGGAGGGGGCTTATAAAAATAGGAAGGGAAGGAGGGGTGAGGAATCATTGGTACGCTACCTCACAACAGGACAACAACTTGGGCTGCTTGCCACCAAAGTTGTACAGGTCTAACTCGAGCGTCTTCGCGTATCTCCACAACCTCATCAAGATGTTTTCGATCAGGACCGTTCTGTTCCTTAGCTGTGCCGGTAAGATACCTTCTATTCCTTTGGTTAATTTTGAACAATTTTAAGATCTTATAATTCGATGTTCTCTCCGTAATTCGATGTTCCTCGATCGCCATTACGGTCTTAATTCAATACACTGGAACACCCTGCAGCGGTTTCGCTTGGCTCTACTAAGCATTGCCAATAACGCATATAGCTAAAAAGGAGGCTAACACAATGAGTGTTATCCTTTTACCGTATTCTGTCCTCTACGGACGCCGTGAAAAAAAATTGCCAGAAATAATCATGCAAACCATACCGGTTCTCAATGTTTCTGATTGTGGCATCATTTCTTTTGATCACTTAGGCTATGCGACGTAAAAATATTTTAAAGGAATTGACAGCACATATCTTGAAGTTTCTGAACTTTATTTCGTGGTATAAACTACCTCATTCATATCTCCATGTGATCACCTAGGGCGTGGCAAAGGGACACCCCTCTACTCAACGAGGCCCACGCCCCTAACCCAAATCCTTTTATAGAATTTTGATAAAAGAAACCCCCTCTTTTTCTCTTTTTCAAATTGTATTATAAACCCTTGGCCTTTCAGTCCCTCTTGACAATGCTGACCTCAAACTGCCATGCTCTTCCAATTGGACCTTACTTACACCCTTGGTCAGTTTTTTTTTCTTTACAGATCTCGTTGAGCATTTTTTGTAGATTTGTTTTGATTATTATAATTTCTTCGTCTAATATTTCGATATTTCGACACACCCTTTCCGCATAATTGAAAGTGAAATGACTCACCCAATAGGGCAAAGTTCACAGACGGAAGTTAGTCGTTTAGAGCCAGTTAGCACCATGCTGATAACTTTACAACTTTAATAAGTGCTGGAAGTATTAGCTGGAATACCCCAAAAAAATATGTAATCTAAAGTGATATGTGTGATTCAGATCAATCCCTATGCCAATAAGTAAATGAAGAAAACTCGCCAATGCACTTACGATAAAAGGCAATGCTCTGACAGACATTTCGTCAGCACCTTTGTCATTTTCTTTCTGGAGAATGGTGAATGATTTTGTCAGTCCAGTATAACGCCATTTTATCAAATCATTCTATCGAATAGGGTTTTTCCCCCAGTTTTGCATGCACAATTACGACAACGTTTGAATGGTTGACTTTAGCCTCTTGGTGGCAGTATAATGGCCAGCTATAGTTTTGATCACGTGGTTTTGAACATGCACATGACTGAACTAGAAATGAGACAATATTTCGAAAATGATACTTGTCCTTGCAAAAGCCGTGAAACACGGAGTTTTACGTGAGCTCGCCCCCCTTTACATCCATTTTCTCCTGCCCTGGAGAGTTAAAGTAGACTTGCACCCATTTTCCGCCGTCCGCAATTTCCCTAAGATCGCTCAAAATAGCCGTCGGCGGATCTGTCGAATTACCACGGGATGGGTGACTAATGCTCAAGCTGCCTCCATACTTACAATGGTACCAAGTGGCGCGGATGATAGCAGCAGCTGAGCTGGATTAAAGAAACTGGAGGTTTAAAAATAACTTGCACACTCATCATGTTTTCCGCCCAAACTCCAAACTGTCATGGCGATTCAGAATTGCGTGGATTTCAGAAAATCAATAAATAATATTGGCAATTATATTTCATTCATTGACTTTGTGCAGTTTACCCCAACTTTGCCAAGTTTATCCAAAATAAAATGTGGTTCTTATTCGTGAGAAAAATTGAAACGGTTTTGTTTTATTTATTTATGTATGTCAAAACGTCAGAAATGAACAGGAGGATACCTCACAATTCAATTTGCGAATATCGCATCTCCGCCAAACACAATATTTTGCTAAACATTACTTATAATTCTTTGTCAATCTACATTGTCAATGAACATAAGGCTACCTCAGTTCTGTCTGAAAAGATTAAATTTATCTTTGACAGAGGATTCAATACATATGTATTCAGTGTCTTATCATTGAATATCTTAATTCTTGTTTCATTACAGCCCTGGCCATGGCGCATCCTACGTTCTTCCAGTTTCGCACGCCTGAGGGGGGCGGGGAGCAAGCCGAGGCGGAGCAACCGTTGATGGCTGGGCCGGCCGGGCCGTACCCGATGAACCAGGTGGCAGGGCAGCAAGTAGCCTCCCCGTCCTACGACTACGGAGGCGGTGACGCCGGGGCCGGTGGCACCACGGAAACAGAGTCCAACGAGTCCAACGATGGGGATACCGGGGCAGCCGGCTCGATTGGCGGTGGCGAGATCGACGGTGACACGGCAGACAACGAGGCCGGGGAGATGGAAGGAGGTAACGCAGCCGAGAACGCCGCAGCGGACAGTCCGGATGTCGTGCAAGCCGGGGGAGCATCCGGCGCTGCCTCTCCCAACAGCCTCGACGGTGGGCCAGGCCTCGCCAAGAGGGAAGCAAAGTCCTCAGCTGGTCAGCAAGCCGGTATTGCTGTGGGAGTCATAGCCACGGTTGGTCTAGCTGCAGGGATTGGCTACTTCGTCTACAGGAAGAGAAGGGCAGCCGCATACGGCGCACGCTTCTGAACATTTTATAAAAGTACATCTCCTTAAAAAAAAACTCTGTCTATTAAAAGAAGCAATAACTGATTGCTTCGTTTTCCATATCTTTAAGGGTCTGTATGTTGATATGTCCCGCAATAGTCACACCGCCATTTTGTTGCCACACGGCACATGCACACATTTCAAATTGATTGCGACTGCTTAATGTAGGTTTGACTATTGGTCTTTTTGGTGATGGTGAAAAACAAGTGTCAAGTCAATGACACACGAGGTCCATTTTTCCTTAGGTAATTTAATTTTCTCTAAAGGTGTCGAAACGGTGAGAATTTCTTTACAGACACCTGGTTTCTACTTTTATCCGTTTGAGAACTAACAATTAAAACAGACTGCTAGTCGAATACATCAGAAGAAAAGCAACTCCTTATTTTGGCTCAAAATTTGTTAGGTTTGAAGAGATCAAACTAATCGCGAAATCTTGACTGGAACGGGATAGTACCTAAATCCAATTTCCTCAAATTACAGCGAGTGAAACGACTGCATTGATTTAATTGACCCCTATATGGTTATATTTTTAGAACGATGAATGCAGAGTCATTATTTCCCTTTGCGCATGCGCCGTGACCTGGTCCCTGGAACTCTGGTATTTAGTAATGACGCTTAAGAAGTCGAGCAAATCACTGTCCACATTTTCTTCTATTTACATGCAGCATTTCCCAAAAGAGAACTTGTTATTATGAATGTAGGGACGAAGCCTTAACCCATTATTTTTATTTCTCATTACTTGTTCGGAGAGCACGCCCTCTATCAAGATCAACTTTTTATAAAGGCAATCTATACAGAAAAATTGTTCCATATTTTGAGTGGGAAATTATTGAACTTGGGTTTTATATTACTGTTTTATTGTTATTGGTTTTAAAGATTTTATTCATTGAAACAATGTGTGTAAAATATTTGTGAAGTTATTGTAAAAACTTATTGTGTCAAACTTTTATTTGTACATACATTGAAGATGCTGTTCGCAATGTTACGCGGCAGCTTGATATCAAACGGGCGATTCAGCCTCCAACGAAACAATCCTGAAATAATATAGAAAGTAGTTTAGATCAAATGCAAAATTTTAGGGAAAAATAGGCTATGCAGAGAATTAAGCATGTATGCTATTAAGATTGCTGTTAAAAAGTATCAGAACGACGAGCATGTTTTTCCGATCTGTGGTTTTTGTTTTTAAAGACTGTAATTCTCTTCATAGAATACTCTCTCCTATTTAATTTCATACTGGGACTTTGCACATCATAATGACGTTCAGTTAGTTTGTCAAAAATAATTTATGATAAACATCAGCGTATATTAACCGTTTTCCTGAACGCTATTTTCATACCTTTAATTTTTGATCATTCATTGTCTTGCTGGTCAAAACGCTGGAAAGAAAAAAAAACTGGGCTGGCTAAATTTTATTAGTTAGGAAGGCTTAAATCGTTTGAATTATTTATTGCAATGTGACGGCTACGATTGCTGCAATTTGCTTTTTCGAGAAAGAGGAGTAGACGCTCTTCAGTACAATATTAAACGAATGCATGGTGAAACTTTTTTGTAATAAATGATATAATAAACGGTAAATTTGATTGGTCAACAGTTGAAAAAAAAAGACGCTTGTATTTTATCCCTCATTTGTGTCTGTCTTTAACAAGGGCTTAAATGGTCAAAACTAAGATTTCCCCGGCATTTTCTGAAATATTAGTCAATATGATTGATTGTTGACATTAAGGAGGACAAGGTTTCTGGACATGCGAGTGTGCAAATCCAAATTTCAAAATAAATCCCTCTGGAATTAGAACGGCCAATGATTTTCATGGCAGGGAGATTGGGATACTCTACACAACACTTAACAATGTGGCATTCGTACTTTCGGCAGATACGACATGCCTCTTTCCCTTGCGATTTATCTACATCTCAGTAAAAAAAATCTGAAACTTCCAAAAGATGAAAAAAAGGCCCCAGTTTTCCCTTGAGTCACTCTTTAGTATACAAGCCAATTTTCCTGTCAATCTGTCCGAAATTCAATGTTGGGGGCGCTGTTGTATAAGGACCATTCGCTCGTACCCGCCGCCCTGCAAACAGGACGCTGGTAAGGGCTGACATCATTTGAGCTCTCATTGGATAGATTTGCGTGACCTGTGACGTAGAATGCGTCACACAAACTAGCTTCCGGTGCCCATCTTGCGTAGCGCCAACCTCGTCCCCAGGGTGTCGAGCAGTACGCGCCCACCAGTACCTGCTCTCTCACCCTGGTATTGGATCATTTGCATGTGCAAGATTTTTGAACACGTATGCAAATGAGGAGAAGTCTGGTACCTGTATGTGCGTTACATTAGCGTTTGTTTTTGTATGCGGTGTCTGGGGTAAAAACAGCATCAATTCGTCGCGCCGTGAGTTATGAAATCACGATTTTTATGAAGTTAAGATGTTACAATCTGGCCCGCCAATATGTGCAGCATCACATTTCATATTAATATGAGCAAACTGGAAAGGAAATGAGTATTTTTGAAAAGGCGTGGACGTTATATTACACTGATCGTGAAAACACGTAATGCACGTTGGAAATTAACACCACCAACTACACGATATAAATCCATTACTAGCAAATTGCGGCATCGAAATTACAGAATACAGGAAGAAAGTTTCCTATCCAGGGCTTACTATTGGAAACCAGGTTGGAAATAAAGTAAGCACTGGGGACGAGGCTGGCGTAGCGCGCTAGCTGCATGCGAAGGTCAATCTGTACTTCCTTCACAAGATTCTGTGAAGCTCATCAGCCCTTACCAGCGCCCTGTTTGCAGGGCGAGGGGTACGAGCGAATAAGGACCAAAGCAGAGCCGCGCAGAATCAACCTTGACATCTTGAGGCCAGTTTCATGAAAATGCCAACATTTTGCTATTACAGCAGTACTGTATTTGCTACGCAGAAACAGGTTACCAGACAAAAGTCACGTGCTTATGTATACTGGATATGACTGGTCCTCATGAGAACCTTGCTGCACTATTTTCTGCCTGGCACGGTTTAATTGAACTGGTCCCCTAGTACAGGCTAATTCCTATATAACAGAATCCTGCCTTGGTAACGCAATGGATTGTGGGTCACCCCTAGCCGCATGTATTAAAGGGCCCATGTAATGATTTTGTTAATGCAATCCTTGAAAATGCACCTTTGTATTCCAATTAATTTTATTGCCAATTTTATTTGCCACAACTAAGGGTATTTTGGTGTTTTTTGGGGTACTATGCTAATGCAAATTTCCATATTCATAAACAAAAGTGTGATGTCATTTCAGGCAGAAACCTTAATGTTACAGCTATTTCAGCACCAAAATTTGCAAGTATTGTTGATATTTGGATGTCGTAAATTTTCTTTTCTTTGGTGATTCGTTCATGTTGCAGTACATGGCAGTAAGCCAGTGAGCGAAGTTTTCTCACAAATGTTTTCAATGAGCAAATTTTGGGTTCGCAATTTGAACAGAAAATCCCTAAACTGAACTGTGTCTTCCTGAAATGAAATCACAGCAACAGCGCCTCAGTTGTCAGGAAAAGCAAAATGTTTTTTAAATGTTTAAAAAAGTACACATTTCAATCAAATTAACCAAAAAGAAATGTCGAATAGTTTTCATACATTTCAGAGGAGTAGTAAGTTGCATTAAATTGTTCCCAAGAAAAATCCATGTCACGGGCCCTTCAAAATATTTGATGTCTCGTGCATCGTATGCCTCATGACTGTGTCCATGCATTCATAATTATATGCATTCTTCAGTGTCTTCTTAATTTTTTTAATCACCAGAAAGTGTATCTAATTCAAGAATATTATAGAAAAAAAGAACTTGCCTGCTACCCCCTCCCCTGACAGCTAACCCCCCCCCCCTTGAGCCAAGTTGGATACGCCCCCAGACTTATACCAAATATCAAAATTGATCTGCGCCACCATTATCGAAGCAACGATGAACAATGCACGACCATCAATTAAAAAACAACAAACTGAGATACGTCGCAACGACATTGGCAGACAATAGCATACACCGTGTGCGGTATACAACCAGCCAAGGTTACTGCCAAGGTGTTATTGCGCCGGAGGCTGATGGGCCGAGCTCGAGTGAGCGCCTACTGGAATCATTGTAAGCGCAACAAACCATGACGTATGCTATAAATAGTCGACCGTGGCGGTGGCTGAATACTAGCTCTGTCGTGTAGGGAAAAGGACTAACAACCCCATTTTGTTTGTTGGAAAGGAAGAGGAGTTTAATGGAAGAGACATGGAGGTAAGAGACAGTGGATATTGCTCTTTGCACGAAGTTGTTTATACGTCGGTGAAGGGCAAAACCTAATTTGAAGTTATGAAGAGTTGGCTATGTTTTGTTAGTACTTGTAAAACAATATTTCACTGATGTTTGAGTGCCAGCGCGATTTGTTCCTTGTTTCATATTGAAAATCCTGTGTGTTGCACATTTTGTTGGTATTGTCCCCGTAAAATATATTTTGCTACTCCCCCAGAGGCCTGGTTTTCTAAATGGAAATCATGTTACTCCGCCCATCTCTATTTTGTTAGTAACAATGACTTTTCTCATCTGGTATTGTCTTAGAAACGTTATGAGTAATAAACAATTGATGGACAAAAAAATTACATGTTTATCGGAAGAAGAGCACAACCAGACACTACCAGAAAGTTGGCGAACGAAAACGTCTATTAAATGATTAAATTTTCTAAAAAGTAAATATTCGAAATGAATTATTGCTTATTTAGACATGACGGCCAGTTACCCTATAATGACCAGGATTCTTGGATAATAATTGATACAGACTGGAAATAAGATGATATTATTTTTTTAGGCCTATTAAGAATTATGTTTGGGACATTATTTTTTATTTGTTTAAAGCAATTAAATCACTTTCTTTTTGTGCAACTTTCACTCGGGAGGTAACACACTGAGTATATTGTGTTTATCGTCGGTGAAGGGCAAAACCTAATATTGATTTATATCACCCTGACGCTAATTCCATCTTATGAACCAAAAAGTAAAAACAAAACAAAATAGAAAGGGAAAAGAAGAAAATATATATTTTTTACCGATTATGATTATAGCATTCATGCCTTTCAAAAGAATAATATGCCAAAGAAAATCTCTGTAATGTCCATTAGCAGCACTCAGTAATATTCCTAATGGATGCTTAGAAGTATTTGACGTATGATGAGTCATTATTTTATCAAGAGTAATTTGTGAATCCAAATATTTATCGATTTTAAACAATGGAATACAAAATAAGTCCGAATTTGCATAATTGTGGATGAAAACAACACTACTATATTATTGATAAGTTCAAGTAATATTCGTATTCATGTCCCCCTTCATAGGGGAAGGCATACCGAATAGAAAGCCGGTCATGAAATCCTGTTTAATGACTTTTGGATTTCATTTCGTTGTTCGGCATTCGGTGCCGTTTTGTGATATTAACGAGAAGGAAAAAAGTGAGGAGTTTTAGACGGCTCTTTGCCTGAGCGTTCGTAAAATGCTTCTTCCGTTTAAACTCATTCTGGCCAAGACAATCAGCATGAATAAGGAATAAGGCATCTGTTCAAATATCATAAAACACTGCACAAGAAATGTAATCAGCCACTACTTATCTCATTCTCAACTTAGGACTGCATAGGATTTTCTAATTAATTGCCAAATAAAATTTTGAAAATCACTATGACTATGAGCTTTGGCTGTATGACGCAGAGGAATATTAGGTTTTTGTAAATTTACCTTTTTAAATACTGATGTGAGGTTAAATTGCGCCATATTGATCTTAGCCGCCATTAGCGTGGACCTGTTGCTACGGGCAACGAGACCGCCATCAAACTTTAATGCGGTTGCCCAGCAACGGCGTATCAGATTAATTACAAGGCCGTGCAACAGCGGGTGGCGTACACACTGCAACCATTGAACCATCATATTACCGTGAAATGATTTACCGTGGAGATAGCTTACTGTCGTGGGGAGGAACGGCCACAAAGCCCCGGCAGAAAAACAGCTGAATAGGCCTACACGGTTAGGGAACAGTACATGTCAATGATGAAGAACTGATAGCATAAATGATGATTGGGCCTAACAAAAGAATACTAGATATGTCGGGTCAAGTTAATGTATACAATGAAGGCCTTTAGGGAGAAAAATAGCAATGACGATTATGGAACAAAAAAAATACAAATTGTAAAGATTGATGACACACACAAAATAGGGCAGCAAAGAATTACAGGTCAATTGGGAGGCCTGATGCGTAGTTAGTACCGTGCCAGCATATAGTTTTTAAAGTTTATTTTAAATTGACTGTTAAAATATTAGGCTGGTAATAATATTATAACAAAGTAAGCTAGCAAAACAAAAAACAACACTATAGTCCACAATTTTCTGTTTGTACTCCTGCTTCTATTGATATACACTCTTTGACACATCGAGTTGCGCAAACCCCATTTCCAAGCCATAAGCAGGACTTTATTGTTATCCATAGCCATCTGTCATATTGGATATTTTATAAAGGTTAGGAGTGTTTCAATTCCATTTGCCATTCTTATGTCAATAGAAAAATACGAGCTTGTTAAAGTTGTCACGGTTTCTTTCATAAGCGTACGCTCATGGTTATTTTTACCCCCGGATGCTGAACGATAAAAGCCTCGCGTGCTCCTAAAGGGCACGATTTGAAAGGAGATCCCGTTCTTTTCACGAGGTGGACAAAAACGCTGCAACGACTGAAAAGCAGCGCCTGGATTTAATGACGTGTTTTTCTTGTGTTCGATTTTATCGCCAACTTAACCTTTCAAAAATCTCAACATTATACAACACTGTTATTTCGGTTGTGTACTATATGAACCTAGCAACCTGTTGTGTAAAAAAAACTGAACAAGTTGTGTAATATTTTACACAAGTTGTGTAAACAACATACACAACAGGTTGCTAGGTTCATATAGTACACAACCGTTTGATTTTTACACAACCGAAATAACAGTTAATGCTATTGTGTTTTCGCGTCACTAACGTTGTAGGTAGGCTACAAAATTATCAGAAACTTGATCGAAATTTCCAAGTACAGATTTTTCTGCAGTTTCAAACTGTGAAACATCCCCCCACAAAAAAGGGGGCGCTGCTTAAGAAAGGGGAATGACCGTTCCCACAGCTAGCATATTATGGTAAGTTTAGAGCTTGTTCTAAACGGAACTAAAATGTGTGGTGGCGCTGAAAGAACATGCACAATCGTTAATTTGAGGACATAAAATGCGATTCTCTAGATTAAGCACAAAGAAACATCTGTCGAGGGCAACCAAGGGCCACCTCTTCGAAGGGAAAACTATAATCCTTTTTTGGAGGACAAAATAAAAGCGCGCGTTCTTTGTTGCATTTACCAAAATCTACCTATATACTCCAACAAGCAGTCTGTCAGTCTCCCTTCGTTTGTGTCCATCAGTTTATTTTAAAAAGGCTAATTATTGCCCAGTATTTAAGACTGTTTGAGAGATTATAATTGAACAAAAGATCATGGGTGAACATTCCTTTTCTTTGTGCCATCTGAATCTGGCCAGGTTGGGAATCCTGAAGCAGACTCAGTCAATTCCATCCTAGGCAAGACGCGGGCCCAGCTGCATCTTGAGGTGGAACGCAGGAAGGAGATGAACCTCGAGATGAACAACCTCCGGAATAAACTGAAGACGATGGAGGGGGAGAAAGAGGATGGTAGACGGCCCAGAGAACTAGCGAGGAAGGTGAAGAAGCAAATCATTCCAATTGTTTTGGGTCTTAAAATTTCACCATTTTACCATTTTTAGGGGGATTGTGGCGCCTTATTGGTTTTTATACTAATGTGAATTTGCATATTCATGAGCAAAGGTGTGATGTCATTTCAGGCAGAAACATCAATGCTACAGCTATTTCAACACCAAAATTTGCCAGAATTTCGTTAGTTTTCTTTTCTGTGGTGCTATGTTTTGGTTTCAGTACACGACAGTAGGCCACTGACCAAAGATATCTCACAAAAAGTTTGCAATGAGCAAATTCTAGGTTCACAATGTGAACAGAAAACCGAAAAACTGAACAGTGTCTTCCTGAAGAGACATCACAGCAACAGCGCCCTAATTTGTCAGAAAAAGCATGGGAAACATTTAATGTTTTTAAAAAGTGCACTTTTCAATGACATTAACCAATGAGGGACTTCAAATTGTTTTCATACATTTAAGAGGAGTAGAAAGTTTCACAAAATATCTTCCCAAGTAAAATTCATGTCATGGGCCCTTTCAATGGATTCATAATTGCTGTTCACTGAAAGTCTTTTCATAAATCTCGTCCACACAATGGACTAGATTTAGCCCATCCATAGACGTTACGGGGTAATCCTATACAGTAGCACTGCCCGGTTTTCAAGTACAGTCGCTGAGTCAGTCAGTCAGCAAGAAAGATGCAAAGAGGACACTAAGCTGGCCCTTTGGGACCAGCAATACTGAGATCTGTCAACGTATAAGAAATTTACAAGATAGAAGAGATACAAGAGATCATGAAATATCATTTGATCTTTTTGACTACTTATATTTCTTTTACTTTATTTGTGTATATATACATATTTATCTTAAGATACAAGTTCGAAAAACGTGTTCACATCAATGAATCTTTCACCGAGCACTCGAACCCATTTCTGTTTGTAGATAAAACTACTGGAAGAGCAAGTGCAATACTTGGAGGGGAGGTTGGACACCTGCAGACAGGAGGGCGCCTTCAAGCTGTCATCGATAGAAGGGCTTCTTGGCAACGAGAACGGCAAACTCAAGGTGCAAACAGTAGAAGATTCAATCAACTTTGTTGATTTTTTGTGGTCACTTTCCTTTTTATTTCTCATCCTAGTTTAATCAGTAATCTTAACATCAGATACACTACAGGGTCCGACATATTAAACTGAAACCATTTACAATATTATTACTTCCCCATTTCCCCTAATATTTAAAGGCCAGAGAAAAAGACCTACGGAGGAAACTACAACGCGAGAGGGAGACCAACAAACAGCAGACAGAGAGAGTCAGTGACCTGACTATCGAACTTAGGAAGATTCAAGAGGAGTCGAAAAAGCATGAGGTCCACCACGCAGGATGGATGAAATACGTCAGGTTACCAGACCAAGGGGAGTGGCCGGCGATCAAACTCGACACTCAACAGGTTGGTTGATGCGGCATTGCGTATCATGTGACTGTTTTGCATATGCATTATCATGCAAAGATAAACAGGACGGATAAGTTTACACATAAAATAAAAACAAATACACCAGAAAGGAAACACCAATTAGAAAAGGGAATGCTACTTTGAGATATGTTATTTTGGAAAAAGTAATGAATATTTCCCTATCATCTTCATCCCCATTATCGCCATTCATCCAACACGTCACCATTACCATAACAACCATCCTCGTTCCCCATCCCCACACTCTTTCCATTCCACAGAACAAGAAGGCACTCAGGCACATCTTCGAGCAGGTTGAGAAGGAGGGTGGACCGCCCGTCAACCTCGATCCCTCGCTGTTTCTGCACTGCGTCATCCTCTTTCTCTGGTGGAAGCGAGAAGCGACAGTCAAGATGCTGGAAGAGAATGAGGCAATCTCCGGGAAAAATTCTAAGAACTTTGAGATCGAGGTGAGAGAATTTAACGCTGCTTATAAAGTTACAAAGCAGATGACTGATGAAAAGTGTAGGCCTACGCATTCATTTTATCTGTGAATTGTAGACAGATTTTCTCATATTGATTTTCGTTTGTTCCTCCTCAGGAGCTCCGTGGTCTCAACACAGCCCTTCAACAACGAGTGAGGGCGCTGGAGGATGCCCTAGGAGATTGCAGGGTGGAGAGACAGACCTTTGAGACAACAATATCCACGTATGTAAAACAACAACAACAACAACAACATCATCAACAACAACAACTACTACTACAACAAAAACAGCAACAAATTTAACAACTATTATTACTACTACTACTACTGCAATTACAACACATAAAAACAAAACAACAACGACGACGACGACGACGACAGCAACAACAACAACAGAAGCGAAGCAAACAACAATAACAACAATAAACCAACAAACACCCCATGAAAACAAACAAACAAACAAACAAACAAACATACAAGCAACAACAACCAGTATAATGACAATAATCTCTAGTCGAGTCAGGAGTGTTTGCCAATGCTCCAATATGTACAAGTTGGCTATTTTTGTCGTGTTCCCTGAATGTGTTTCATAAATTATGAACTGTTGAATTAAATGGGATGGTGCCAGACAATTTTATTCACTATAGTCTCACTTTCGTTTCTTTTTTTTAAATATGGCTTAGAGTACGTTTGATCACAAATGTTTAATTATTCATCAGAGCAGACTGGTATTAATTTGTAACGTAATTGCTTTCCTTTCTCTACACAAGTTCCAAAAATGAAGATTTTACCTCACTCTCAATCCAATAAGGCTGACTCGTGAATAAGGCCCATACGAGATAGCTATCTGTCCGTGCTCATAGTTGAATAGCCTCTGGTGGCAGTCACAACCAACCGAACACAAAATTACAGTTTCCAAATTTTCTGTGTACATTTTTGTTCTGACATTTGCATTTTCCAAACACGCAAACCATTTTGGTCTTGTGTTCTCTCGACAGAAACTTGAATCAGCTCTTGAAAGACAAATACGATCTCAGCAACAAAGTTGCTCGTCTTGAGGACACAGTGTCCGCGTTACATCTTGATAACAACCTGCTGCGTGCTGAGGTGAATGACAAGTCGGCCAGCCAGCAAGCCAAGATGAACTTGGATGAGTTGACGGGTATAAACACAATTATTCTTAGCCCCTTTTGTGCATTCGATTTCTTTTGCTCTTGAGGAATCAGTGGAGATCCAGTCACTTCAAAAACACTCACCGATATATTCAGCTTCTCACGTGATTACCACTCATTGCAGAATTTCCAGTTATTTGATTTGACCGATTCACGGTCACACCCTTTGCTGTTTTCTAGTCAAAATTAATACAGTTTTAACAGTTTTCTAATCACTGATTCCGGGGTCCGGATACATCGGTTAATACTATCTTATTAGAAACCTGTGAGCAGATCATACTTTGGTTCTATTTCTTTGGAAGTCTAATTTAATGTATCGCCTTTTTTTCCTGGCAAGCTGAGCTGAAATCAAGACTTTTAACAGTCTTCTATTCACCGATTTCGGGTCCGGATACATCGGTTAATACTATCTTATTAGAAACCTGTGATCAGATCATACTTTCGTTATATTTTCTTTGGAAGTCTAATTTAATGTATTGCCTCTTTTCCCGGAAAGCTGAACTGAAATCAAGACTGCAAACGTCAGAGTCCGAGCTCCGAGAAACACGCCTCCTAAAAGAACAGATGGAAATCGATACGAGACAGGCATCCAAACGTCTCCAAACGCTGGAGCAAGATGCTCGGATCCAGGAGACCGTCTGTAAAGAGCACACGGAGAGGATGGCTAGCAATGATGCCAGGAGGACAGAGCTTGAGACGATGACGTCAGAGTTTCAGGCACAGGTCTGTTGATCTCTCTGAACTTTCTGTTTACCTAACTTGAACATTTCTGGTCGCAAAATATTACTGGGTGTCATTTTATCAATAATTCGCTGACATTTTTCCCAAGACCTTTCGAACAATGTTTTGAGGGAACACAAGTCATAACTTTGAAGATCGTATATGTTAAAAAAAAAACTAAACGCATAATGTACTTCCTTATACTTGTTTGTTTCTTTAAGATATGGTCTTTGCAGCATGATCTCCAAACTCTCGAGGAATCCCGCAACATTCTCAGCAAAGAACGAGATTCGTTCCTTGGTCAGCTGACCAAGGCGCTTGACCAATCAGATGAATCGAGGGAGAAAATCCGAGAGCAAGATTATCAAATAAAACAGATAATAAACGACCAAACTCACAAAACGGAGGTAATTATTTAATATTTGTGTAAACAACGAGGAAACTAAAACCTCACACTTTCCTTTTTTGCAAAAACAGCAAAAGAATATTACACATAATGACTGTAAAAATGGTTCTTCGACCCCATTCCCAAAAACAATACCACCAATGCCCATTATTTCTTCGCTTAGGCGTTAAAACGAAACGATGAGGTGATTGGCAATCTCCGACGAGATCTGGCCAATCACAGAGAAGCGCAGGTCAAACTCATTGAAGAGAAGGAAAAGAGGCGGAGCCTGGAGGTCATCTCAACCAATCACGAGAGACTTGTCAGGGAGATGGAGGAGAGAATGCGCAATGAGGAGGTATTGCAAATTCTTTCAGCTAACATTTCTGTAATAAAATTATCATTTTGAAATCTTGCTAAAAAAAAATTCAGGATTTCAACTGGTTTTATTTTTAAATCGAGACACATTTGGCGTAGCGGTACTTTCCTCGCTTTCCACCGCTGTGACCCGGGTTCGAATCCCGCCTGGGTCAATATGTGAATTGGGTTTTCAGTCCCTACTTGATTCCGTGGGTTTTCCCCAGAATATTCCTCTGGGCTTTTCCTCCCACCTCTAAAACTGTAACTTCTTCTCATTGTCTTCTCTCTACAGGTTTCTTCAGGCTTGCGAGCTACAGTGCCTAGGGCGCTTTTGAGAATCCTTGATTTCATTACCAGAAATGATTAATAATAATAATAACATTATACCACAAGAGAAAGTACAATCAGTTTAAGCATGCCCTTTTCTGTGTGATTCTCATTAAAAATTCCAAACCTTCATTTTTAACCATTGAATTATTTTCGTATTTTGTTCGCTTTAAGGTGGACAGTGCGACGCTGTTAGCGGAGCTGTGCGGAGCACAGACGGAGGAGAGGGAGCGACTCGAGGAAAAGATTGAGACCTTGGAGATGGAAAAAGAGGAAATGGTGGATGTGATCGAGGTACGGGATAGGGAAAGGCTGGCATCCAGATATGGGGTGCATATAATGCATTTGTCCTATACTTAAACAGATAAGTTATCTGGAGTATTTAAAATGATAACACATGCATTATAATTCCGTCCCCTAACCAGACGCTATCAAACGACAAGGCAGCTCTCCGAGCCGACACCCAACGGCTGAAACTGGAACTTGAGCGAGTGTCCGAGAAATTCCACACAGTCATCAAGCGGCAGGCACTGCGCGTACTGCACCCGCCGGACCAGGCGGCACGGATGCCCGGTGTATATACCGATGCGTGGACGACAACCGACCCGGTAATGAAGCGTGATTACCCGGTCGGCGAAGATGAACGAGATGGATCGGGAGATAGAAGGACGAGGGAGTTGGAGGAGTTGATTGACTTGCTGGTGACGGTGAAGGGCTCGGCGTTCTCTAGACTGATACTCGGAGGTATGGAAGGAGGTGTGTCGGGATTCCAAGACGTCCAGGACGGAGATGTAGAAGGATTTGAAGATCCTGAGGAAACAAGGATGAACACTGTTCTCACCTTCGATGAGCAACTTCGATCGGGTATTTATTCCATTCTTCACAGTCAATGTGCCTTTTAAATTAACTTTGCGCCAAGAAGATGCAAGATTTCATATTCTGGTGTTTTTTTTTTTTTTTTTGGTATTTAACAGTTCCAGGGGAGATCAGACGAGTTCAGCGGGACATCGTCACCAAACTGCAAGCGCTTGCCCTGATGATGAAAGCGAGGCAGAAGTTGATGGTGCAAGGACATCTTGGACGAGACGTGAGAGAGGTCAAAGGTCATGATGACACAGATGAAAAATCACACGAAAACAGGTATCCCAGGACACCTATTGCTTGGTGATATATTCCTTATTTCTTACTAAACCACAAACCGACTTCTATTAAACCACACAAATACAGACTTGACATTCTATTTTAACGCAAACCAACGAAGAATTGGCTCTCAAAATAATTAAGTAAATATATTTGGACACCACAAAACTGTTTACATATACACTGATTTTATTTTTCAGTGACCATGATTACCCCGAGTTAGTAAACGAACCATTGATCACAAAGGAAGAGCGATCGTTACTCTACAGTCCGAATAAGCCGAATGTTAGAGACAGTGCTGCTGTCAAGGAAAACCTTCGACTGACAAATGTACCGAGTCCTGAGGTAGTGGATAGAGCGAAGAAAGCATCTGAACAGCAGCAATCACAATCTCCAGAAGAAATCGATTCTAGACGCGGGAAACAGGTAAAACACATTATATTAGAATAAAGATTAGAATACACGTGTAAAAGAAAGGCCTGCAAAATGAGATGAATAAAGTATGTCTGTACAATCCAAACTTAATGTACATTACACTCGAACGCTGCCACATTTGAAGCAAAACATTGGGTGTTGATCTCGAAGACAAACACAAACTGATCACGTTAATTTCAACCCTTTGCCAGGAACAAGAATCCGATCAGAGTTCTTCCGAGTCTGAAAACGAAGACCTGTTGTCTACTCTTGAAAGAGAGCGAGAACGACTGAAGAAGGAGCTGGCCGAAATTAAAGACACGGAGGCTCGGGTGCAGGAGCATTTGGTACAAGAGGAGGAGGCCCACAGGTTGTATCTAAAAACAGTCAGTGAGTACGAAGAGGAGTGCGTCAGGATGCAACAGGAGAAGGAGGAGCTTCTAAGGGAACCTTCGGTTGATGATAACCTTGCTGAGGCGAGCATTGATGGAAGACTATCTACTCTGGATCTGGAACTCGAGAAGATGTTCCTGGAAGAGTTGGAGAGTTTAAAGGCGGAAAATGAGCTTCTCATGTCAGAACGATTCGAGCAGCAGATGGTTTTTGAGAGCCTGGAAGAAGCCAGACAAGATAGTCCTCTGACTCCTTCAAAACCTAAAGAGGAGCTGCCTCGTAAACGGAGAGAGACAGGGGACTACATACTTGGTTTAGAGGACCAAGCACAGTCGGAAACAGCATCTTTAGAACCTGACACAGAAGCGCAGGTTTCAAAAAGTCAACTAGGAGCAGTTGCAGAACAACCCGAGGAACACTTCAAAAGGGTGCATCCGGCAAGTTTGCAGTACGTCAATGACAATTCGGTGGACGCTCGTTACCAAAGTCCCAGACCAGAAGACCGAATGCCTTACCAGCAAAATCGATCCTTGAGACAACAACCACACATTGAAGGCTTCATAAACCCAAGTCAGAAAGACAAAACTTTTAATGAATTAAGCACAGCTTTGCAACAAATGCATACACAACAAGCAGAGGGCGGAAATCTTCAAGAGTTACGAGCTGATCAGTTCGTAGCTGAGGATAAAGCCAGTGATCACCAAGAGCCGGGAGTTCATTCACTGAGGTCAGAAGTGTCACTGTCATTGGATTACAACCCTCTCAATTTTTTGTCTGAATTCGAGAAGCCTGTGAAGAAAACTTTGGTCAGCCGACAAGAAGTGCCCATCCGCAGTGCCCTTGATGCTCTCGAACAGACACGCAGGCAACTCAAACATCAGAGGTCACAGGACGGAGAAGTCAACCATTCGATCAAAGACAACGGACAAATCATGTCGTCAATCGGTGAATCAAGAGACAAACCAGAAGCAGATCAGTGTCAGGAGCATTACACCTCGGAGTCAAGGCAGCAAGAAGAAATGCGACCCACCTTAGGAAATCTCAGTCGGCAGAATGCAGTGAGCGGACAGAGTCATGAGCAAGAACGGAACACACTCAGAAGTCAACATTTGAAGGGATCGGACACCGAAGGACGGAGACTGAGATCTAGACAACCGCAGAACAGCAGCAGTCGTGAACCAAATGCTCGATCAAAACGACATCTGCAAAAACAAAGAACTGTTGGTGAGTCAAATCAACCGAGTAGCTTCCCCACATCAGACTGCAATAGCATTCATCTTGGCATCCAAAGAAACACTCGGGATTCGTGTCAAGTATTTGATCCCGAGGCAGTTGAAGGAAAAGACAACAGTGCCCAAATGTTTACAGACGACGGTGATCACAGAGAGCAGTCCGATTATCAAGATGATTTGAAACGTTCTCCAAATGACAAAGATGATATTGGAAAATCTAGGAAGAGAGTGGTTCATGAAGTAGGTGTTACACCAGACAGAGAATCTGGAGGATTTGAAAACTTTAGAAGTCGAGAGAAGGCAGGTGTTTTGGGTAAAGCCTCCATGGGGTCTCAATCGATCAATGCACTATTGTCACAACAGGACAACAAGCAAGTAGTGATGACTAAACCAACTCAAAGCTCGAGGATGGTTTCAGGTGATTCAAACACTAAAGGAGTAAACGATAAAAAGCAAATATTGAGGGGCAGAAGGATCCCAGACAAACAAAGAGAAGAGGCTGTCGCTTTTAGTGACCAAGATCAACAATATGCAAATCCACTGCGCAAACAGCAGGGTATCCCAAATCTGCCAAAGAACATGCAAGATGACAAGACCTCGTCAAAGGACAGCCAAAGTTGCACCCAGCAGGTTGAGAAAGAGCTGTCAGAGAGTCGAGCAGCTCTTCTGGAGTTGTACAAAGACAGACAGACCTCGCAGGATCAGCTGACGGCAGCCTTGCAAACAGAAGTGAAATTACAAAAGCTTGTTGACAGCCTGCGGTCCAAAGTTGATTGCCTACAAGTAAGTATGAATAAAAGTGCCGAGCTCGTGACATCGTTGGAAGCTGACAAAGAGTATTTAAGGAGTAATCACACTGCTGCTCAGGAAGAGCGGAGACGCATTCAAGAGCATCTTACTAGAGTTAACAAGATCAACAAAGAACTCGAAGAGAAGCTAAAATCAAGCAGTAAGCAAGGTGAACTCTTGAAAAAGAAGCACGACACGATGAAGAAACGGTATGCATCAGAGACCGACAAAAACGTTGAACTAAAAAGACAAGTTATCAAGTTACAAAAGGCTGCTGAAGAGAGTGAAAGTCCAATCGTTAAAATTGATCGCAGTGGAGACAGAAGCAGTCCAGAAGCTTACAAATTGGTAAGAAATATCAACAGAGATCAGGTCCAGGGTAAACTACAGAATGGGCCTATCAGTGAGTCTAGAGAGAATAAAGAGTTGCGGTATCAATTAACCGAAGTCAAGCAGTCGGAATCTAGCCTCCGTGTGGAAGTTGAAAGACTTCACAGACAGGCTGAGACTGCGCAGTCATGCATGCCCGATGGCAATGAGTTTCCGACTAGAGTTCAACAGGAAGGAGGCTCTAGTCTAGCAGCTGCCAAAGTGAAAGAGGCAATTAATCAAAGAGATCTTCAGAGGTTGGAGACACAACTCGAAGCCGCTCAAAGACAAATTCAAGACTTAAGCGACACAACTAGACTTCTTGAGATTGAAAATGAAAGACTTCAAACAAGGCGGATGGCCGAAGCTGAGAAACGTCTTGAACTACAGAAAGAGATTGCAGAATTAAGAAGTGGGACGCCTCGCTTACAAAACAAGCCACTGACGGAAACAGCAAGCTTGGAATACTCAAAAGAGGGAAGAAAGTCCAGACTCAACGACACCCATTTAAAAATGCAGCTGGGAGAACAGATAGACAGAATAGTTGACCTAGAAAATGAACTTGACGATAGTCAAGCCTTGATAAAAGACTTAGAGCGAGAACGCAACATCTTACAAGATGATTTCACCAATGCGCTTCAGAAGCAATCGCTGCTGAAAACGCAGATGAGGAAAGTGGAGGACAGATGCAAGCTTTTCACAAGCAAGTTAGAGGACAGCCAGGCTCAAGTCCAATCTCTGAAGGACGAGATGGAGGGATATCTGGAGCAAGATTCCCAGGTAAGAGACGAGGAAGTCCGCCTGCTGAAAAGGAAACTGCGAGAGCTACGAGTCGATTGTCAGCAACGCACTGGTGAGCTTGCCGAGGCGAAGCTCCGAGCCGAGAATCTGGAAGCAATTTGCAAGATGCACTCAGACAAGCAGAAGAAAGATGAAATGCACAAGATAAAACTTGAAGCTGATTTACACGAACTGAAGGTGGAAAATCAGGAGAAGACTAGACAGCTGTTACAGCTGGGGAAGATGGATAGCGACTTTGATGAAGAAGCCGAAACAGACGAGGCATTGACGGTGATCGATAGGAAAGACAGCGACCTTAGGTTTTTAAAGAAGAGAGCAACATCGGTACGATCCGGAATGCAGCCCACAGCCTCAAAGCAAAGTATGTCTGTTGCATCCCAGCGGTCATCAGGGTCAAAGAAGGATATAGGTTACATGATATGTGATGTCAACGAAGAAGAATTATACGGCAGAAACTCCAGACGAGAGGAACAAGAAAACATAACAGAAGACCTGGATTATCAGATTCATGATGTCAAAAAGGCAATCCAGGCAAATTTCAAGGGTAAGACCTTTTTCCAGTGAGTTTAACCTTTCAAGGAGATACCTATTTGTGGACCAGAAATTTACCAACAGTAATTAAATCTAATAGTCAAAACGATGAAGATTAATTAAATTTATGAGAGTTGAATGGTGGCGAACTAATTTACATGAACATATCGTTTAAACTGTTCACTTTGGGAAATTTACAGGTTTAGAATCAGCCCGTGCCGACATTGTGGAATGTTCAAATCGGCTCCAGGAGCTACAGCAGAAATGTGGAACATCAGTCAGAGATCTTCAGGAGGAGCTAGGAACACAGACAAACAACATTAGCAGGTGAATCACAGTTTGACATTGCGTTAAGAACTTAGTGTTCCTAAGCAAGATATTCTACCACAATCAAATTTAAAAGTCATTTATCGGAAACAGGTGGAATCAGTTGTGTGAAATGGAGTGATTATATTATTCATAAAAATGGTTCCACAGCGAAATATTAGAAACACGCTATTGAATATGAAATGGTTGATTTTCAAGCCCTATATTTTTATGAAGTTGTGACAAGTTTCCTGATGGTGCACACCTGTTAATAGGCCTAAACCCATCCGCCGAGCTCATGAATAAATGAGTTATACCCTCAAAATATTCTGTATTAGAGAGTTCTGAGAGCCATGAAATTGGGGAATCGAAGAGATATGGCAATGAACCTCTGGCCCAGACTTTGGGCTTCCAATTCTGAGCATTTTGGATGCAATTGGACTCGAAAGTGTTGCTATTTTGCCTTGTTGTGGAGGGATTGTTATTCAAGATGGCTACTTTTTCGCTTTCGGAAAAAAAATAGTGGTCGTCTTCTTTGGGTGAGAATTTCTCTAAAAGTCAATGTCAACCCACCAAAAAAATGAAAAGAAAATGAAAGATGACATGTTGATCATCATTTTTCTGTGCAGCTTAAATACCTGTGAGAATTCTGAGTATTTTCAAAAGAATTTTGAAGTATGGGCATTTAGCACTAGTGTCTATGGGGATTTTAATGCAGGGGTGCATCCCTAAACATTGCTTCTCTATACAGTTTTATTTACCTGATAAAACACTATGTCAACTTTTTTTTAACCAGGTTGAGAGAAAGCACAGAGGCCAGACTGCAAGAGGCTGTCAGTATGACCAAACGACTTACGCAGGAAAGTCAACAAGCTATAGCCTCCGTGGTCGAAAAAGACTTGGCCCTTCGCCTGAAAGATACCCAAGTATCAGCTGGACAGAGGTAAGAATTAGTTTAATAGTTCAGCTCGGATTTCAAAAGCTGAGAATGATTAACAATGTCATCATAAAATGTAATATGTCAAACATTCACTTTCTCAAGGTTGGTGGAGATGAGAAAACTTCTGGAACGTTCGATCATTGAGCAACGGAAGCAGGCGGCCTCGGTCGCCCAGCTCCAACAAATCCAAGAGAAGGCCCTCCTCCAGCACAGCGCCCTCAAGATCCGTCTAAGACAACAGATGGAGAAAACGTCTGGCGCCCTCTCTAGCTGGGAAAGGGAGAGGCAGTCACTGAAGAGGCAACTCGGGGAGGTATTTCATTGGCTGAGGAAGTTTTACTTATTTGAATAATTTGCATAAAGAATTCAATTGACTGATTTTGGCTTAAAGGGTATCCGTTGATAATCCGCACAAAGTGTGATCACCAGTGACAAATTACAGTACAAAATTCCTTGCTCTATGGTATGGGAGAGAGCTAGAGAAATTTCAAACACTCAGACAGATCAGATTTGAAAAACCAAAGTTATTTAAATTTATAAAAAATCTTAAAAGTAATTAGGCCGGACGTTTTGATCTCAAAAGGACATGGGAAACAACCAAGAGACACACAAACATGCATAAGTTAAACTGGGGAAAAAAAGGGATAGAAGGGATGTAAGATAGGCATGCTGTAATTCTCTTAACTTTATTTATATTTCAATAATTCATCAGGCATACAAAAGTTTGAAGCTGATCGAGAGGCAAGTTAGTTCAGCAGTGAATTCATCCCAGAACTTGCCAGGTCTGGAGGAGGTACAAGACAGGTTGATGAGCCAACAAGAAGGGCACATGAGAGGGCTGGTCAGAATGATCCAAAATTGTCCTTGTCAAAAACAGGATGGGCCGAAAGTAATCGTAAGTAATTTTTTTATCATTTGCTTTTGAAATAAACATCCTCCACATCAACTGTATGTATTTTTCAAACTCTGGAAGTTTTGCTTTAATAAATGTTTATTGTGACAACTTTTAATCGTTATGATTCTTTAATTTGTAATTGTACAGGGTGAAGGAATCACTATCAGCACACAGACATTCAGAGACAAACAGAAACTACAACAGAAGTAAGTAAACACAGTTTCTATTTCAACTTCTTAGTGTTCATATCTTTAATTTGTAAACTTTCTTGTTTTGATTTTGCTATTTTTGCTGACAGTTTGCCAGTTTTTTTTCAAACTTGATTATTTCCCGAACTCTATCAAGAGACCGGTTTATTCTTATAATACAAACAAACTTTCATTTTTGTACATCATTTTAATTTCTCCTCAGGACTGATGCAATGGAATTGAAAAAGGCAAACCGGCAAATTTCCTTTGACCTACAAATAGCAAGGTTAGTCCTGTAAACACCATAACACAGAAACAAACAACCATTGCACAATACATTGATGATAGTGGCTGGAGCAGGTTTGAAGCAGCTCAATTTCTGTAGCCTTAGTACTTTGCATACACTTCATGCAACCCCAAGCTTCCTGCACATTAAATCATTTTTTTTTTACATTGGCTGAAATACTCCCACCCTCATGTCAAATTTTGAGAAATGTCTAAATTGATAATGTTTAAGTCAGAAGTATGATAATCTGCACTAAGACCCACATATCTGGTGCTTCTTTCCTTTCAGTGGATCTCTTGAGCTGAATAAGAAGGAATGTTGGAGATTGCAAGAGTCCCTACAAGATGCTTGTCTGAGGGAGACAGAGCTGACAAGCGCCATCAGGCAACTCCAAGCCCAAGTCAAACTGGAAGTTGAGATGCAGGCAAAGCTCGCCAAGAGGTGGGGGAAATTAAATAACTATCAACTTTTTCATCCAGTTATGAAAAAAAATAATAATTAAAGTCGAGATGTCTGGGGAGTCAAATTGGTGCAGTAGTACTTTTCTTGCCGATCACCACATATGCGACCTACGTTGGGATTCCACCCAGATAGACATGTTATTTGGGTTTTAAATCAGAAACGTAGCTACATGAATCAAACAGAAGTTTTGATTGAAGAGTTCACCTACAAAACCTAGGGGAAAAATATGAAAGTGGACAAATATAATAGTCTGAAGTCATTTTTATCATTCTATAGATCTGAAGACCAGGAGGCAGAGATATTCAGACTGAGAAGTGCCCTTGGAAGGCAGTCGTTTAAAGAAGACACATCAACCAGCTTAAGCCAAGAACCAAGTGCTAAGTAGGTTTCAGTAAAAAAAAAACCACATTATTTGGTCATCATCCCAGTCAACAATATTCAAAAGGGTTCCTCTCTACAAACATTTTTTGCCAAATGCTGTCTGAGGGATAAAGTGATGTCCTATCTGCTTTGTAACAAACATTTTAAGACTATATATTTTTAAAACCAAATGAAACAAACCCCAGATTTTTACCTGAAGATGCAAGGATATATGAATGTAAACTAATAAGGATTTGAATTTAAGAAATTCATCCAAAGTATTTATTCACATCAACTATAGAAATTCAGAGACTAATTGTTTCTTGTTGTCGCTAATTTGCTTGTCCTGGTTTTGATTTGTTTTAAGACCCCAAAAGTTGAATGAAATGTTGACCGATTTCAGCCGTGAGATTCAGGGTCATCTTGAGAGTCACATGGAGAAAACGCAACTCCAAAATGAGACAGATGACAGAAAGAAGGTATGTTATCTTCTAATTATCGATAAGACTTCCAAACTTCATGAGATAAAACCTAAACAAAAACTGTTACTAAATGTGGGTATTTGTTAATGTGCTGCCCTGACGAAGTCGCTTGGCCGTGGTTTGAAAACCTAATTGGGCCTTAACTTCTTCCTAACCCGGAATAAACTCACTTGTTTTTTTTTCATCCGCCATCTATGTTTCAAAACAAGCTGTTGTTTTTCATACGCTAATCTTGTAAAAATCTCCAGGTCCAGGAATTGGAGTGGCAGTTATCCAACATGGACGCCCAGCGGTCCGTAGATAAGATCACTGTGCAGTCACTTACTGATGATAACCGAAGACTAAGAGCCATGGTCTACAAACTCAGAGAACGCATCGCCGATAACCAAATGTAAGTCAATTCAAGAAGTATGTGATCATCTTGTCATATCTGCCTCTGCAAGAACCTGGGGCCAAATTCTGTTAAGCACAGAAAATATGTGCTTAGCAGAGATAGGTTATCGGCTAAAAAGTCATAGGATGTCAATACATTGTAACAGGTTCCCAGGTAAGCACATACATTTGTTAAGCTTTAAAATTTGCTCTGCAACTACAAGAATCTGAGCCCTTAACAGTTTCAGTTCCACAATAGACCAATTCATTTAGCCCTGCCCACTCTGAACATGAGCAACAGTGCTCTTCTCCAATTCCACACTGCACGTGGAGCGCCATGGTCCGATGGTTACGGCGTTCCAACCCCAACGGGGATCATGGTGCTTGTGTTCTTGGGCAAGACACTTTACTACAATAGCCTCTCTCCACCCAGGAGTATAAATGGGTACCTGTGGCTGTAAAGACCAGGTTGCGCTGATCTCAAGCTGCTGCAAAAAACGGTCTCATGGCCTGATGAACATGGGAAATTGTGAAGCACTTTGAGCCCTTAGGTATAAAGCCTTATTATTATTGCTCCAGCTGCGCATACGCACGTGCACATGTCCGACATCAATCATGGCTCTGATTGGTCAAAGCAGAAAGAGGAGGGGCTTCTATTAATAACCAAAGTGATGGTTGCAGGGGGTTGAAGGTTCAAATGGCAAGACACACAATTCTGAAAAAAACCCTTTATTTTTGTGTCCATGCCTCTGAAAGGTCTCATTTCAAAGACAGCAGAATGGACGGAGTGTACCAAGCCTTAGCCAGAGCCCAAGTGCGAGTCATAGCCACATCTATGGCGGATGGCACACAGACTGTACTCACGGGAGCTGATGTGTATGGCAACACAGCCACGACAAGCCTTGGTGCAAGCCGATTGGCCGACATACGTCACATGGGCAGTGCAGGCAACAGTCTGGGGGATTCCTATGACTGAATACGAGACTGGGCTAGCCTAGGGAAGCTGGTCCCAGAGTGCACAACATTCTATTCAATAGATTCAGAATGGCTATTCACTGGAAGTCTTTTCAATGTATTAGGTGTAAACAATGGGTCGGATTTAGCCCATTGTGGGGTATCCTATACAATAGCACTGCCCAACTGTCTTCGCAAGGTAACAACCAGGCTAATCACAATGACAGTCCTTCATTCAATCAGTCAAAAACAACATATGGTGGATTTAAACAATCTAGGAGTGTTTGGGATATGTAGGTTAGTTTCATATCAGAAAACATATGAACATTCAATTTACATGTACTATAACATTTGCTTTGGCTGTAATTTTCAGAAATGGATGGATTTGAGTGTTAGTATTTTATAGCAAATATTGTTAGTAAATATTAGAGGCTGAAAAAAAAACCAAGGAAAATAAAACGCATGTAATCTGGCTCTCTAGCCCTACTTCAGACGAAACAGAGAAAATTTGTAGACGCTGGGGAGTTGCCAGGTCAGGGAACCAGACTGCTAGCTAGCACCCATTCACTGATGTGTAACCGATTGCAAGCACAACAGGGACTAACTCAATTTGGTAAATTGGGGGCAGTATTTGAAAAAAGTAAGTTTTTGTCCTTCCAACGATGGTCGGCCAACCATCGTTGGCAATTGATACAGCACACCAGGTGCCATGATTTCACAGGATGCTTGAGACTATATTTTTCAGTTACAGTCAAGTGAGGTATTTCATACAAATTTGGTTGTTTTGGTTTTTGATGTTTGCAAATGTTGTATTTTACCTTCAAGACCAAAAAACCTCTAGTTCTAACCCCCCCAAATGTGTGAAAATACTTGTTTTCATTCGAGTGAAACCGATCAAATATTGCAGCTGCTTTATGTACATGCACTTGCCAAATGACTCTTGTTACTGAAATTGAACGACAATGAAAGTTAACTTTCTGCTCATGCCACAAGAAACATAGATATATCCTTACATGTCATGTCAGCTGTAAGAATTATATTATTATATGCACAAATAAGACAAGTATTCTTTGCATTGAATATGAAAATTTTATTAATCAAAAAATATATAATGTAGTTTCTGCATAAAGAAAATTAGAAATTAAAAAAGTACTTCTGCAAATTTTAATGAATATAATCAAGAAAAAAATATAACTTATTTAGTATCATTGTATGATAATTTTGTACAAAACAACAATCTTGTTTTAATACATCTTAATATAAAAAGTTCAATCAGTTTTCTACAGGCTATATAAGTGGGTCTTTCAATAAAGGGGAACGTTTTGTGACATCCGGAGATATTTGCGATGCGATCAAGCTATAAATGAGTCATTTGTCGACCCAGGTAAATTTTTTGTTTACAGATTTGAAAAGAGCACAATCTCAGCATTACTGCTGTGAAAACCGCATGCTGATACCATCTTTAGTTCAAAAATTATGGAAATCGGAACACCAAGAGATGTGACAAAGTGATGTGATGAAGTGGCCCTATTTTTGGCATGAATCTCCAGATGAAAGTTCCCGACAAACGACTCATTTAGCTTGATTGCATCACATTTGTAGATTATGTATAAGCGTTTGCTAGTAGTAACCAAAGTGTTATAAATAATGTTTCTTTTTACAACTTGATTAAGTATCACAATCAAAATTAAGAACAATTTAGTTACACCGAGTGACCCCATATATGTTATCTCAAAATGTGTTAGAATCTTACAGGTGCATCCCATCTTCATAGAAAGATGCAAATGCATAGCTTTGGTTTGGAATTAGTAACATAAATTATAGGAATGTACAGCTATTTGACACAGTTCAGCTTTTGCATGTATACAAGCATTTCATGAAAACCAAATCATTTTTTGAGAAGAATGTTCCGAGTGCAATAAAAAAAAATTATTCCTTGTAATGCAGAAATTCTGAACTACAATATATTGCTAATTTGCCAAGTAATTATTGAAAACAAAATAAAATGAATATGGACATGAAATTGTACAAAAGTTGAGAAATACATGAAAGGTTTAAATTGCCATTAGCAAAAACATACTAGTGGCTCCCAAACAAAAATGAAAACAAATAAAATCCAAACTTGTTTAAGCGATTAATTTCAATCAAAAAATATATAGCACCATTTCAGTTCTGTTGTCAAAATCGCAACATAATAATTTCAACAAGATTTCAGCTCACATTGACGTAATTGCATCAGAAATCCCCCACCCTCCAAAAAAAAACTTAATAAAGAGGATCCTGACCAAACATAGGAGCATTTTCAATATCTGGATCACCTCCAAAATTTGTTCAATCCACATTATGGGCATAACAACTCAATTTTTGGCCATTACAGATGATAACATCATACATTAAAAAAATCATATTAGGTTTTAAAACTTTCAAAGGTTAATAGTCGATGGATTAATTGGAATGAATAAATACTCTACAAAATGGAAAGATAGCACGCAAGAAATTTTTCATAGCCTGGGAAAGAAATTTCCCCCCAAATTTCAATATGCCGGCTGAACAGCTGTGTTGCTGGTTTCAACAGCCGTGCAGTGTTTAGATTACACCCGAATAGTGAAATAAATGTTGTGGTACCAGAAACAGTATTTTCTTGACACCACTTTTGTCCACAAAGAGAGGGGCTGTTGTTCTGCCTGTGAATGTTTGAACAGGCAGCGTTTTGGACCTTTGCTGTCTAGATATTCTATGATTATTTTTGATCACTGTAATGGCAGCATATACCTTACACCCCAATGATGTAAGGTCGCTGAGAAGAGTTTTCCATCAGTGCACAGTATGAGGACACTTGCAAATGCAAGTTATTTAAATTTCTCCATGTCCTTTTTTTATGTAAGGTGAGTTACCGATAAGAAACGTAATGCCAAAATATCAGAAGTTTATTTTGTTAGCCTTCTTTGTGTGGTAGTTTAGACACTTAATTTCAAGGCATCTTCTGTAAGAAAAATCCACCTTAAATGCTTTGGCTTTATAGAATAACAGCACAGAGTTGATAAAAGACCCCCTCCAAATGTAACGTGAGTTACCATGGAATTGCCCTGCTAGTGTAGTCCATTACAGGTCTTCACAAAATCACCACAAGTCCATCACAAGTCTTCTAGTCCCACGTCACCTCACAAATTATTCAAATGCACCGTGACAAAGGCATTCCTTTGTTATTGTTCATCGCCTGTTACTCGTGATCTGGCTTGTAAATTGTGATTTACTTGGCGACCAGGGCCCAATTTCACGGCGCTGCTAAGCACACAATTTTCTGCTAACAGAGCCTCTGTCTATTTCATGGAGACCATAAGCATAAGCACAGCAAAAGGCATGCTTACTTCGGAGGAAAAATTTGCTTAACTTAGTGACGTAACAATAGAAATCTCCATGCACGTGCGACCGTAAGCACGTCCACGCCGTGAAATAGTGCTTAAGGTTAGCAACTTTTTCTGCTATGCTAAACACAACTTTTCTGCTAACTGTTAAGCAGCGCCGTGAAATTGGGCACTGCAGGGGCCAATTTCCTGGAGCTGCTAAGCACACAAATTTGCTTAGCATGAAATGTCTTGATATTGCTTGTGATTGGTATTCAGCTGTTGTTTGCTTAGCATGAAAATCACATGGAGTTTTGGCTGGTAGCCTGCTTTTATAAGCCAGACTTTAATTGTGCTAAGCACATTTTTGTGCTTAGCAGCGCCGTGAAATTGGCCCCGGGACTTGTGATGGACTTGACTACAACACTGCCAGGAAATATAATAACAAGTACCAAGTGGTACAACCCACAGTGGCCGGGTAATGTGTGAAGACGGCTTTAATACGGCGCCGTCCGTGCACCCGAATGGAGCGTGATCATAGAGCTGTATTAAATTACTAGAGCGCTAACTCGATGTACAAAGTAATGCCTGATGGGCGCATCCATGTTTGTGCACAAACCTATGGAAAACACGAAATTTTGTACGGCTTTTGTACAGCTGTTTGCATATCTGCGTTTGTATTCCATACCGGTGCGTTATCGAAGCCGATACGCCCAAAACCAAAACGCACGATCAGCAAATGAGCATTTATCATTTTGCTCTACACAAACAGCGCAACGTGTGCGCGTCCCTCCGCTGCAGATGTTCTTCGCTGTGACGTTTTTTGAACCGTCAAGACGCGCTTAAGTTGTTTGTGTATCTTCTACTTGCGTGCTGCATGTAGAGTACTCTTTAAAATTCAATCCATCTGTTTTGATGGTGTTCTACAAACATGCACATAAATTCAAAATGTCTGCACCCAGAGCGGTTTCAAAGTGTCTCTGTGCGCAAGAATGAGGAGTTAGCGTTCTAGTAATTTAATATAACTCTATGGGCGTGATCTAATATGCCAAAATATGCTAATTAGACACATACGAATCAGCATTTTCAAAACCCGTCTTCGAATGCAAAGCTGTAATACTCCAGTTGCATGTATACAATAAATGGTTGAGTTAAGTGTCCACCAACCCACCCACCCACCATCCAACATAAGCAGCTCAAGCCCACGGCATGTTTCACACCCACCGTGGGCAAAATACACCTCTTAGTGTCTTGCAAGGTTGTCAGCAAGACTGCGAACCGTAGAAGAACGTCTCTCTTTCATCGTCGCTCCCAGGATCAACCTCGCTAGTCTCATACTTCAAGTAGATCGTCTCCTCGCTCAGGCTAGGCGCGCTAGGCATCAGGTAAGCAGTCAGGGTGTACAGGATGGCAGCCAGTAGGTAGAAGACTGGCACGACTATGGCTAAGGCTGTGCCTAGTCCCCGGTCCCAATCATGCCAGCACAGATGAAACGACATGATGCCTGGAATCTGAGGGAAACAAACGGAAGGAAACAATTACTGAAAACTGTGAAATTAGCTTAAAGATCTCCAGAATCTTATTTCATATCATTTCATTTATAATTTCTCAGGGAATACACACTCACAAACAAACGAAGTTAATACAAGACAGGTAAATTTACAAGAAACTAACATAAAAAAAGAAGATAAAACGAACATAACAGCATCCTTGAAGGATTGCCAACATGTGAACTAAATCACAATCAAAGGCTCTCCAAATGCTGCATGAAAATACACCAAAATATAATACAATAAAAATTACAAATAGAAGTTAGATGTAATTACAAATCGAAAAATAAATTTAGATTGATGAGCACAATGTGAAGCAATCTGAATATTATGATTAAACTATCTAGATAAAATATTCGGAATGGCTAAAACACAGAGTAAAATTAAACACACAAATATTAAAATTTTAAAAATTATTAAAAATATCAAAAATAAAATATTTAAAATGTTACACCATCATTTGGTGTTAGGGAAATTAACTACATAGAGGAAATAAAACGGCATTTTATGTGAAAAAAAGAAAATGTGTTGCCCCAGACTACCCTAATTAAAGGACAGGTGCCACATGTAACATCTACTGGGTACAGTGGTGCAAAGGCAGATGAACATTTCCGAATGTGGCGGGGAACAGTACATATGTCTCTGCAGCGGGTATCTAAAAGTGGGCAGTTAGAGGAAAAAATTCCTTCCCACTTCCGGTGACACAAAGCACAGAATGACAACTGGCATATATGTGAGGCATTCTGGCAAAATGAGACAGAACTGGGCACAGGTCGAAATGAGGGTTTGTAGACAAATAGGAAAAATAACATAATTCTCTTTACACTGTTCGTTGCACTGCAATCGGACATTCCGTTGACAATAAGACTGTTTAAAGTTCGCAGTTGTTGACATGCCAAAAAAGTAAAAAAACTGAGAGAAAGGCCTTTTAAAATTTCAAGGTTTGTAGTTGGGAAAATGAAAGATGCCAATTGTTTTTCCCTAAAAATGCTTTTATTCCACGATTTTTATACTATTTTTTAAAAATATGTGTAAGCAGACATATCAACGATTACAAATATCAATCAAGCTGAAAATCAAAACAATAATTACCCCATTTGGTATTTTGCATTTTTCTCCACTATGGCCTGTGCCCAATTCAGTCTCATTTTTCCCCCTCACATATGGGGTGGGGATAGGGGGTGGGACAGGTAAGGAGTGAGTGGGCATAGCTGACAAAAAAATATGAATCTATTTGAGTTCTAGAAGATCACTTTGTGTTTTGACTCACCAATATCGGGCCGACTGCACCACCTAGGATGTTACCGACGGCAATGTATACAGCTAATGCTTGCGACCTCAGATTTGTGGCAAATAAATCCTGTTAAAGAAACAGATCAACCCAAATAAACAGAAAAAATGGTTCTGATGTTAAAAGCTTCAATTGCTTAAAGGCATATTACAACATTTGCTTTTGCTGTAATTTTCAGAAATGGACGGATTGGGAGGTTAGCATTTTATAGCAGATATTGTTCCACTGTGCTGTTTAAACTTTTGCGTTCATGGATGCCAGAAAAAAACCAAGGGGAAACAACACACTGTTCTTGTTGTCTGCTTCCCTGACCCAACCCTTAACACAAAACACAACATTTTATAAACAATAGGGAATTGTCAGGCCAGGGAACCAGACTAGCCGGCGTGTGCCCATTCACAGATATTTTGAACCGATTGCAAAAAAAAATGTGGACTAACTAAATTCGGTCAATTGGGGGCAATTTTTGAAAAAAATTAGCCAGAACCAATGATTGTTGGCAAACCATCGTTGGAATTTGATACAAGTTCCACTTTTCTTGCAAATGGCAGCATTCAAGGCGCAAAGATTTCACATCAAAGTTATTTGACATCAATTTTTCTTCACATTTGCATCCGCCTGAACCAAGCAAACTGTCTCTTTACTGACTGAAATCCAAGACCTACCTGGACAGTACTTGCAGCAGGTCCCGGGGCAATCTCGGCAGTTAGACAGGCAAGGAACAGCAGGCCGAAGGAACACGCTGGAGAACGCACCAACAACGTCGCTACAATGAACGGCGCCGCGGCAAGCTGGCTGGCTGCTATCAAGTAAGCCTTGTACTGTTTCCTTCGTCTGGATATCCTGGGTTCAGGGAGGTCAAGAAAGGCCATCATATTTAGAACATAATCAGACCTGCCAACCTTTAGGGATCACAAAACTGTATTCTGAAATGCCAACAATTGTATTTTTCATAAAGAAAACCTGCATTTTTCAAGAAAATGCATAAAGCTTACGAACAAAGGTGTAATGTGGCTGCAATGTTCAAACTTTAATACTTACACGAGTACAGTAAAATGTTCTTGTATCAATATTATAGATAGATGACTGTTGCTTTTGCACTTCTGGAGAAGTTCGCTTATCAGTGCACGTCGATGGCAAGGAATCTCTGCTGCTTGGCAGTACATCTTCCTCGTTAAAAGAGTTTGATTGAATTTATTCCTTGCATAGCAAGTTACGACCCTTTATCTTTTTGATCCATTGGCACGGTATAACAAAACTATTCTTGATTGCTTTGATGTGGCATTTGTAACCCTCTCTGGGCCCTCCTCGGGTGTTTAACACGTCATATCCCACATCACGGTCGCAACCATTGCTAACTGTCATTTAAAAATGAGTCGCCTTTTGCATGGTGTCGTTCAAGCCTTGGCATTGGTTACATTCATACTGACTAGTTACCCCAAAACAAAGATAGTGACACATTCTTTGCCCATTTCATGTGACACCGGTACAGTATGCAAAACTGCCAAGAGTTTCACAACCCAACCTGTTTAAAGTAAAAAAAAAAAACCTCCACAATGTTTCCAAGTTTTGTCAGATGTTTCCCGCTTACCTATTGGCTAAGACTCCCCCAATGAGACAGCCTGCACCTCCCCCACACACAACCACGAGGGCGACATTCACACCAAACTTCTCGGAGGGGAGGTGCCAGACCTTGGCGTAGAAGGTGGGTAGCCAGGCCCACAGCGTGTATGTCGAGATGTATCGGGCAGAGGTGGCCGAACACAAGACTACATAGGGTTTGTTACTGATGAGTTGCTGCATAGTTTCCTTGAAGGATGGAGAAAATAAAGTTATTTTGACAACCTATATGGCTGAGCAGCTTGGACCATCATTAGAAGCCTTTCAGATGCGCTGCTATCGCAAAACTCTGAACATCTCTTGGCAAGACAAGGTGTGAAATGAAGGGGCTTGGAGGAGAATTTCGGCTGATGGTAATTCACAAGAGTTAATCACCTGACACAACTACAAAACCCAACTTGCCTGGTTTGGCCACATAGTGAAAATGGAAAACAGCAGATTTCCAAAACGCATCATCCTAGAAACAGTCACTGGGAAAAATAGACGGGGTAGGCAAAGGAAGAGATAGGAAAATGACATCATGGATAACAGCGCCCTCTACCTGGAACACCCTAGAGCGCAAGACAGACAGGAGTGGAGAGCGAACATTCATGGAGCCAACATCCTTTGGGACATGGTGCAAGATTGATATCAAAGGAGTTTTTCACTGTTATTAATGCAACCACTCACAGTTAAAGGGAATGTACAACAGTTGTTTTTGCTGCAATTGTCAGAAATAATTGAGTTTGGAGGATCAGTATGTAAAAGCAAATATTGTTAAAATGTCTTGTTTCATGTTTTGGGCTTGTAGATGCTGGCAAAACCAAGAAAACCAATCATGTTCTTGTAGTCTGGTTCCCTGACCCCACTTAAGATGAAACTGAGCAATCTATAGACTTTGGGAAATTTGTAAGATCAGAGAATCAGTCTAGCAAAAGTAGCAGGCTTGTAGCCTTTCACAGGTGTGTAATCAATTGCAAAGAAAATGAGGAATAACTAAATATGAAAAAATAGAAGCAGTTTTTGAAGGGGAAAAAACAGTTTTTCTTGAAAATGTCAGCACACCAGGAGCCACGATTTTACAGGATGCTTTAGTCTGTCATTCCCTAACAATCCAGTAAGTTTTTTTTATGATAATTTGATCATTTGGTTTTGTGATGTTTGCAATGTTGTGTCTTCCCTTTAAAGGCATATAGAAGCATCGATAATAACTTCAAAACAAACCTACTGATTTTGTGAAAAAAAAAAACTTGCTCAAAATGAAGATGGGGCTGGTACCAAATACCCTGTGAAATTATCCCGCCTGAAATGGTATCGTTCAGAAGAAAACAATCGAAAGGTGGTTTTAAAAGAATGTGCCAGCGAACACACTTTTTACGTGCATTAGCAATTGAAAAAAAAAATATTTTTGAAAGACAAATAGTTCCCTTGTGAACTGATTTTGGAAATGGAGGGAAATTTTCAGGTAAGTTTCCACAAAATAAATGTAGCAATGAAAAATATTGTTATCTGCAGTTAAGAGAAGTTGGCGATGTTTATGGAAATACTGCGAAAATTTAAGGAAAACATTCCTGAAGGAAGGCTGGACAAATTTTGGAGGAATACATTTTGCGGGTTTTTTGATGTTTTGGGATAATCACTAATGGCATAATTAACCTTCACTAATATTCTTAGCAGGCTACTCACCTTCAAGGTGTACGTGCTTCGACTATTCAGCAACCAATCGCAGGAGTCGTGAAGCGGCTCTCGAAGGAAGATCAGGATGAGTAGGAAGAGCACGCCACCGGCGATTGCAAGGCAGTAGAAGACCCAGCGCCAACACAGGTAGGCATTGACCACACCCAGCAGGTAAGCAATGGCCACTCCTGCAGGTGTTTGGAAAGTTCGTGTTTTGAAAGACTGACTGACTGAAACGTTTGGGCCAGGCAATGCTATCCTGTAGGTTTATCCTGTAACGCCAATGATTGGCCACAATCTGGCTTACTGCGTAGACTACAGGGTACGTGTCTAAAAAAACAACGAACCCTCAAAGCGCCCTCTTTTTCACAGTTTTTAAAAATATACATCGCAAATATCTTTACATATTTAGAGAGTATAGCCCATTAGCTTTTCAACAACGAAATATCTTTCCAATTTGTAAAATATTTATTGAGTTATGGCCAATTGAACACAAGTACCGCTTTTATTTTGCCCGCGGCAACTGATATTTTGACTGCCGCAGTAAAGAACATGGGCCAAAACATTGCAATTGTGAAAAAGGCTTCCAAGTAGAGGGCAGAGACAGGATTGAGGATGGTTCCTAGCCAAAAGGGCCTAGGGGGTTAGGGTTAACCTTGGTCTAAAGAAAAAAAGGCTGTCATGTCAAAGCTTGCTGCAATTAACCCTGTTACATGTAAGTTCATCCTGGTTTTTCTGGACTTGTGTATTATGTCAAGACCGCCTGCTTTGTAAACAGAGGCAAGGTAAGTGACACATTTAATAACTCCTTCCCATTTGGTCCAAAATTGTTATTTGAACCATTCAAGTCTCGTGAAAACAACTTTCCCACATTGGCAAACTTTGGCAAAACTATGAGTAAGAATGGTCGACTCGAGCTTTATTTGAGGGTAAAGGGCTTCCCTATTACGTAGCAATGCAAATTCCTTACCAATATTGGTGGCAAAGTAGTAGAAAGACAAGGCCTTGGCACGATTCATGGTAAGAAAGTAATCCGAGATGAGGGAATAAGCGGCTGGGCTACATGCTGCCTGTGAGAGGGGAGAGGATACAAATTAAAGGAAAATGACATGCATACAATTCACAATTTACACAAACTCTATGGCAACTAGACAATATCCACTTAAAATTCAACCGAAGACCGAAATGGACCTTTGTTTAAACTACATTTGGGTAAAAAAAAAGGAAGCAAAACAATTTTCATCATTTTATTCTGGAGTTGTGGTTTGAACTGTAATATTAAGAATGCCATGCACGGTGAAAGCAGCAACAGAAGCAACTACAGCGGTAATAGCAGCAGCATCACCAATTACGTCTGCAGCAGCAGCATCACCAATTACGTCTGCAGCAGCAGCATCACCAATTACGTCTGCAGCAGCAACAGCTGAATTACCAACAGCAGCAGCAACAACAGTGGCAATAGTAGCAACAACAATAGCATTAATAGCAGACATTGCAATAACAGTAGCAGTAGTAACAGCAGCAGCAACAACAGCAGCAGCTATAGCAGCAACAGCAGTAGCAACAGCAGCAGCAACAGTAACAGCAACAGCAGCAGCATCAGCAGCAACAGCTGGAGCAGTAGCTACAGTAGCAGCATGTTGCAGCAGCAGCTACAGTAGCAGCTACAGTAGCAGCAACAGCAACAGCAGCAGCAGCAGCTACAGTAGCAGCTACAGCAGAAGCAACAGCAACAGCAGAATTCCTAATTGTAGCAGCAGCAGTAATAGGAGCAGCAGTAGCAACACTAGCAGAGGAAGCAAGGGGGACACAGCAACAGCAGGAACATCTGCAGTGGTAACAGCAACAACAAGGGCAAAAAATGACATCAACTGCAGTGGTCACACAAATTATGCCAACAGCAACATCACCAACAACAGCAGCAAATGCATCCTCGTTAATTAAGAGCACCATTAGTACTTACCTCCCCGAATCCGACACCCAACCTAGCCAGCCAGAGCACAAGGAAGCGATCGCTGACTGCAGTCACCACAGACATTCCTACCAGGAATATCTGCCCTACTGCTAGCACCAATACACGGGATCCTGTACTAGCTGCCTTGGCCAACGGAATACCAGCTATGAAGTACACAGAGGTGAACGTCAGGCCAGTCAGTATGCCTTGCTGTCAAGACAAAACACGGAAGGTAAAAAAAAAATGACTAAAAAAAAATTAATTAAGTCTGATTAAAAACAAATGAGGAGGAACGGTAACGTGATCAACAATAGGTTGAGGGCAATTCCACGGATTTATAAACCTCAATGTTAACACTTCAAAAAATCGAAATGCAACTTTTAACTAAACAAATCATTAATAAGTACACAAAAAAATTAATTAGTCTGGTTACGTCTGGAGTGGCGAACCCCGATCTGTCGTTTGCACGAAGCCTACAGTGCACGCAGACACGGTCGCGCAGTACTGCCCTGGTATCGAAGAGTCACAGCTCCTGCTCCGAAGGAGCACAGCCGGGTTTTTCGGTTATGTTAAAGGTAGAGTCCATCACTTGTACTTTTTGCAATTTGTTCGTTTGAAGCAACGAAAGTGCTCAAAATCTAAAGAAGGCAGCTGAACAACTAACCTGATGAAGTTTCAGCTCTGCTTCAGCTGTACATTTCGAGAAAAACAACATTCTAGGATCTCAATTTCAAATCAAAAGTTGCTGAATCATGTTTGGAATTGGGCCTGAATTCAGCGTCCGAGACACGTTCTCACTGAGCTGATTGCAGCTACGAGATGTCGCGCACTGATTCGATGAATTACAGCAACCACGGGCGCGTGAGCGTCGTGCGAATGCTTGTGCGCGCTTCACCGAATAAAAAATGAACTACTAACGGAAATTTCATATGATGCGTCTTTAGACGCATCGTTTGAAAGGCCTTCTTTCGTTGATTTCTTCCAAAGGACAGCATTCCAGAAAGAATAATTTCACAGGGAGTTTAGTTCCCTTACTATCTTTCAACCAAGTATGTTTTTGAACAATAATTACGTCAGTTACTTTTTGGATAACTGCAAATGATGGACTGTAGCTTTAATGAGAATGAGCTTATACGGAACAGGATCTGATTGGACATGCCACGCTGTTTTTAAACATGGCGTGGGTTGCATCGCGCGTGCTCCAGCTTTGGGTTACCAAACTAACAATCATTGATCTGTGGCATGATTGGCCGTTGAGAAACATACATCATTCATACTGGATCATTTGCATATCCTCTCACCCCCTCCCCGCTAACACTCGATGAACTGAGAGTGAATTTTCAGAAATAGGGCAAGATTTTCCACATGTCCTGAACTCTTACCAAAGCATCACTGAACTCAATACATCCCGTGGTAGCATGGCATTCACTCTGTGGCGAGGCAGGGGGGACATATATGGACCTGTTTTCTTGACAGACGTAGGTATAATTCTGGTAACATCTCATACCTAACAGATAATGAGAGGAAGTCAGTTAGTACTATACCAATATCAGTTGGATTACTAGCCCTGCGTGCTAGGTTCAAGTCCTCATGCAGCAAACCTCATGTCATAAAATTTGAATCGGTAACTGATTTTTTGAAAGTACATAATTTATTAGTTACTTTTTGGATAGCTGCAAATGATATGGGGCCAATTGCATAGAGCTGCTTAAGCACAAAATTTGCTTAAGCACAAAAACGTCTTGCTTAATAAAATCAGGTTACCGGCCAAAACTCCATGCGATTGTTATGCTAAGTAAACAACAGTTAAATACCAGTCACAAGCAATGTACATCACATGGAGTTTTTGCCGGTAACCTAATTTTACTAAGCAATGTTTTTTCGTGCTTAAGCAAATGTTCTGCTTAAGCAGCTCTATGAAATTGGGCCATGCTCTACCTTTAAATGTTAAATTAATTACAATGTTTCCTAAGCAGGCCATATGGTAACATACAGTCTTTCGCAGGGTATTGGGTCCCGTCATAGATCTGGCATCCTCGTGTAAGTATTTAGTAAGACTGAGACGTTTCTCCCCAACTAGACCAATGGCCACAACTATACTTGGGACCATCCCGATTGTAGTTGGGACGATGTAACAAGGAACAGAAGATCATCTTTACTCACCCGAAGGAATAAGAACAGGGTAGGCCTGGCCCACCACCTGCACGCCGATATAGACGGCAAAGATGAGAACTAGAGACCCTACTGCCTTCCAGGTAGGTACGGTGGGTATGTTGACACCCGTGCCGTCTGTCTCTGGCTTTCTCTTGCAGCACGACTGCCCCATGGCTGCTGGGTACCAGGGATGTGGATGAGCACCAGCTGAAAGGGACAAGTTGTTTGAATTCATACAAATGGAAAACGAAAAATTGAGGTTGATGAGCTGAGCTTATCCGACAAAATTCATGTAGCCACACAAGCAATGGGATAGATGGTCCACAAAATGGAAAAATGTTGCAACCTGATGCCACTTTTTTCTTCATATCATCTCCATGAAGGTCAGTCATTGCAAAAATTAAGAGATGAATCTGGGACTGAGAAACATTTCCAATTTTGTTAGGAAATACTTGTTCTTGACTCTCATAGACTTTGTACAACATTTTTTCCCCACAAAATTGCCAACTCTACACTGATATTTGGACTACTTACAATGCTTAAGGTTGGATCATCTGGTGGAAGCGACTAGGTTGGGTTTATCCTGATGGTACTGGTAGAACAACTTCAAAAACCGGATCTTGAGTGATCATTGTCATGTGAGATGGAGACTTCAAACTGAAAGTGAAACAAAACGGAACACCAGGAAGGACCAAATAACAAACAAAATGTAACATTAAAACACTAAACAGCTGACCAGTGATAGAAGCCAGGTTTATAAATGTCAAGCTCCCCCCCCCCCTTCCCACCAGGCCCCAGGGGCGAGGGAGGGGGAGGGAGGGAAGGGGAGGGAAGGGGAGGGTGAAACTGAAACATTTGATAGGTGCATTTTAAAATTTTTAGCTTGAGAAAAATTCCAGCTCCAATGCTCATCGGGAATTCGACATGTAGATGTTGAATTCCTGATGAATGGGATTGGGAGCTGGAGTTTCTCAAGCTAGACGCGCATTTAATACACAACCATCATGGCCATAGCTGAGCAGTTAGGCCTAATTGAGTAAACTACTCCAGCTCCAACTAGACCCGTGAACGTGGCGTTGTATACAACGCCACGCGCTTCCGTCGGGTAAATGCTAGCGACAGCATTCTATCTTTTGATCCGCTACATATAACCATGTATAATTTCGCCAATATGTGAATCACTTACTTGTTGGGCCTCCTGTAAATTTCCGCGAGTGTTGGATCTGTCATCGCAAAGAAATTTTATGTAAAGTACGGCACAACTTTGTCACAACGAATGTTTTCAAAATGATCAGGAAATCAAAGACAGGCATGACACTCTGGTACCCTGACTTCCGCATGCGCAAAACGGTAGGAGTATCACCAGTTGGTACCCGACTAAATGTCAGATGACCGTAATACCTTGTAAAATTCTGCTAAATCCATTTCGAAAGTCGGCCAAATCACCCAGTTTATATTGCTGTTCCATTGTGCAAGGGTTTGTGTTAAGGATTTTTCAAAAAAAGAAGGTTTTTCAAACCAAATGTGCCATATTTCTTTCCAATCTTTTTTATTTTCCTTCATCTTCATAATTCTGCCGAAAAAATATTCTGCTGATTTTATGTACAACTCATTTTTGTATGCAAATATTCTGTCGAATGTAGCCGAAATTCGGCTAGAACGGTCACTCCATTTTAGTAACAGCGGATCACAATAGAGTGTTTTTACTGAAGTGTATATAGCCACGTTCACGGGTCTAAGCTCCAACATGTCCAATGCTCATCATCAAATGACCATTGAGCAATCTCAATGCGATGAGCATGATTATTAATATTACGAGCTGGAGTTACAGTAAAGCAACCAAAGCAACAACTCGCTAGAATACTCCGATTACTCGTGTCTAGTTGCCGTGATGTGGCTAGGAAAAAATGAATACTTACTATTGAAACATCAGCATGGAACTGGAAGTTGAAAGATCAGGTTCTTCCCCGCTCGATCATCATCATCTTATGACTGTTATAATTTTGGTAGCGCGCCCTCTCTTGGTCAGCACCGGCCAGCGTGAGATAAGGTCAATATTAAAGGCGGAGCTCAAACCCCCCCCCCCCAGAAAAAGATAATTTAAATAACATGTACAATCCTTGTATTTTCTGCTTTGTATTTTCCCTTCAACACAATATTATCTATCAATAGTACTACCTACTTTCGTATCATCATTTATTCAAATTTGATGTTGGTAAACAGGGACTGATCAATACAAAAATAGAAATGAACCACAAAATCTCACCTTATTTCCCCCCCCCCCCAAAGCATCTACCCCTTTTGAACAATAAGTGTCATCTCTCTAATCCCAGATGGATCTTTTAAAAATGTCCCCTTGTATTTTCCTTTTCCTTCAAATGACAATATAATGTCTAATTACTCAAGTTCCAACACCACATAAGGAACAATCATTTTATTTGAACATCAACAACACAACAACACAAGTATTCAGTTACTTTTTATTACAGCAATAACTTATTTGATCAATGATCACACATCCAAATATATGTTAAATATGAATCAATTGGTACCTAATCAAATCATTTATTCACATACCATGTATCAGTTTGTTTTCAATATACTATCTTTTTTTTGTTATTATACTTTGGATGAAGGTGGCATCCTCAAACATTGTGATAATCTCATTATCAATAATTATGTTATCCCCAAATAATTTAAAATATGCTTTAATTTAACTTCAAAGAAAAATCAGCCTCACTTGTTCCTATTAAATACAAATGAAAACTAACAACAAAACAACATGTCATTATCAGCAAATTTGCCATAAATTATGATAATTATATTACAGTCAGTTATTCCTCTGGAATGCCTGTATACATATCTTACAACAATTAACCCTGTGCCCACAATTTTGACCATTTTTTTTACCAAAACGTTCTTTTCCAAACCATAAATTACCCTGTAACAAACAAAGATGTTGCATATTCCTGCTGATAGTGCAAATTGCACGTGAACTTTTCACTGGTCTGCGTCTATGAGCAGATCTTGAGTTAGGAACTTTGGAATGGTCATGTGACGTCTTTCCACCGGTTCCCATGGCCGCTTCAGACTGCTACTGATGTCCTGTATCAAAGTAAACCGGTACTCTGTCTCAGAGGTCGGGCTGTCCGAGACCGTACCGTCAGAGTAAAAACTGTCATGTGACGTCGGGGTTTCTTCGTCGTATTCTTCACTGGCCCACATCTCGTCGTGATCGCTGTAGAGAAGACCACGCTCTACTTCAAAGGTGCTAAGGCCAGGACCTCTCAGTGTGGCAATCGCAAGGACATTGCAGATGAGAAGTTTATACCCTGAATACATAGAAATCATAAATTGACCAGTGTTACTTGAAAAAAAAGATTGTATTCATTTGTTAATGCACACATTCTATTTAGTTGGTTCCGAATGGCTATTCACCGGAATCTGGTCTACAAAATAGACAAGAGGAAGCCATTTTCGATCATGTTCCCTGAATCTATTTTATAAATTGTAAACTGTTGAATGGGATGGTGCCAGACTATTTTATGATTGGAGTGCGTTCAAAGTCTCACTTTCAGTTTTTTTTTTTTTTAAATGTGGCTTAAAGGGAATATACAATATTTGCAAACATCGAAAAATAAAACTACCAAGTTTTACGAAATACCTTACTAGGATGTTGGTAAATGATAGTCTCAAGCATTTTGTAAAATTATGGCACCTGGTGTGAAGTCCTTTTCAAGAAAATGGTATTTTTGTATACATATCCATTGGTGGTCGGCCGACCAGCGTTGGAAAAACCTAACTATTTTTCAACTACTGCTCCAAATTAACCTTTTTTTTCAGTCCAAATTTTGTTTGCTATTGGTTACATGTTTCATGAACGGGTGCAGACCAGCTAGACTGGTTGCTGTGCCTTACAATTTTCCATCATCTATAAATTGATCCATTTTATCTTTTGTGGAGTCAGGGAACCAGACTACTTAAACATTTTTGTTTTTCTTGGTTTTTCCAACCTTTTCTAACACAAAACTTCAAAAAAGTCAGTGTAACAATATTTGATCTATATATACTAACCACTCAAATAGTTCATTTCTGAAAGTTACATCAAAAACCAATGATGTACATTCCCTTTAAAACATTAGGGTATGTTTAATCACAAATTTTAATTTTATCATCAGAACAGACTGGTATTTGTAATGAGTTTTTATTTCAATGCTTTCATTTCTACAATCAAGTTCCAAAAATGAAGAGTTTACCTCGCTTTCATTTTAATATGGCCGACTCGTAAATAAAGTCTATGGACTGGATTGAGCCCATTCACTAAGGCAAAAAAAAAAAAATCTGCTTCCGGTTTCCCTACCTACCCTATTCTGACAGCCCCTACCCTAATTTTTTTATTGGAAAAATGAGAAAATAACACACAAAACCATCATTTTCTGCCTTTTACCCTTGACTACATGCAGACGCCTCCATATGATCGTACCCAAAAAAAATTGCAAAAAAAAAAAAATTCCCTACCTACCTGCCCTATTTTCAAATGCCATGTAATCGGAAGCAGAATTATTTTTTGGGGGGCCTTAGCAATGCACAGCTCATACATGAAAGTAAGTAGTCAGTACATCAGTCAGTGAACTTCAATCAGTGAGCGAGTCAATCGGTGAGTTGGTCAATTACTAGTCCGAAAATTTGGGACTCTCAATACTGTGTATGATGAGAGTCCCAAAACTTAAGGTATTGAAAACATGCAAAGCAAGAAAATAGACTGGCACCTAAAACAACCAGTCCATCGCAGCTTCAGTACTGCATCAATCAACCATGCCAAAAGAAATATGTGGCATGAACCGGGAACTAATCTCCATTTCTACACATTTCTCCATAGTCAGCCACCAGACTAATGAAACAGCATGAAGAGGTCAGTCTTTTCAAATAGTTGGACCATGGTTGGACATGTACCAGTCTAGTCTTTAGCCTCGTTTTTGAAATCACTTGACTTCCCTCTCATGTGCAAAATATTGAAGAAATGTCTCCTTCAAAAATTGAATTGAGTCTGCAATACTGAGGACCTTTTCTTTGCCCTAGAATTTTTGGAGAAATTTGCTGGCTAAAGAGTGAGTAAAGTTGGCCCGATTTAGTTTTGCACGTTTCAGAGCACTCCGCGTCCCAGTCAATTACATGAGAAAAATTGTTAAGATTTTACAAAAGAAAGTCTTTGTTAACTTAAAGCCACAAGTTTAGTTTCCTAAAAGAAAAACCAAGACCAAGTTGATCACAATGCTACCTCAAATTAACAATTCGTTACTAACATCGCCATGGAATGGAATGTGAGAAACAATGTGGAACAATGTGAGAAAAGTAAATTGCAGCAGATTCCAATGAATATTATCTCCAACTCCTTTATACCTGTGATAACAAGACGGTTCAACTTCTTGCACTGCCAACACAGCATGACTAGCGGGTCAGCCTCCGAATTGTTGCCAAAGAACAGTGCGGACTTGTCAGTATGAATCTCCAAGCAGCTCAGACTCTTACTGTAATTCTTGGCGATGCTATCGATGAGGTCCTCCTTTAGGGACCACGGCTGGCTGACGAAAATTCTCAGGGATGTTAGCGGTATGCTTGGTGTCAGGTAGTGCAGAAGTTCGTCTGTCGCCCCATAGTCCGAGATAATTGCCGAGACAGTGACTTGTAAGTCCGGCAAGCGTCGGCCCAGTTTGCTCCAGCTAGAATCATCCAAGTACGAATTGACATCTGCCCCGAATCCTATGACCATGTTGAGCTGCCGTAGGGTGGATGCACATTTAGAATCTGGCAGACCTTTGAGGAGTTGGTCCGTTACCATCGACAGGTTCAGGGTTAGAATGGACAGGGATGTGAAGTTGGAGAGGGAAGACGTCAAGGTGATGGCCTCGTCGGTCACTTCCTCTGCAACTTGGAAAGTCGGGATGTGGAGAACTCGGAGCTGCTTGCCAAACTTGTCGGAGAGTTCTTTTAAGAAAGTGGAGCGTAAGGAGCCGCTGTTGTGTGCCAGTGCCAAGGTCTTGAGCTTGGTGGATGCTTGTATAACTTTCTTCAAGCTTTCTGTCATCCTGGTAGGGTACAGAAAAGAAAATTCTAGGGTACAGCTAAGAGTCTAAAAGATAATCTGAGAAATTGGGAATACATGTGTACTATTTTTGACATGATTATCCTTCAGCTAACACGTAAACTGACATCAAGGATCTCGCACATACCAAATCAGTATGGCTCTATCCAACTCCCTAAAAATCTATTTTCTTTTTCTTTTACCAAACATTTCCTGAGAAAAATGATGCTGATATGGTCCACTCACTGTAGAAAATAAACTTCTCAAAAATTTACAACTGCTAGCAAATTTTCAAGTGATTACTGAACTGGACACTTACTTGGTTCCAAACTCTTCCCCTGGTAGCTGTGCGCCGCAATTGCAGTTTTTGCACAGCGGAAAGAAACAAAAGATGAGTTTCTCTAATCCTTCGCTATTATGAAGTCCTTGAAAGACCGTGGGTAGGTCTTGGTACAGCTTCCGATATCTCAGCAAATCGTCTGGCTGATTCTCCTGCGATGATTCCTCAGAGCCCGTAGGCGGAGGCGCACTGCCTGATGCATCCCGGTTGGCAAACTGTGCACACAATACTGGCAGGGCAACTGTACAGGTGAGGCACAACTCCCGCACAAACTTCCCGCATTTATCTAAGATACAGCGGGCCGGTTCGCAACCAGTTTGAAAGGTCAGCTCCAAATCGACCCGACGCCAGAAGGATGGGTGGAAGTAACAGTCACGCCAACTTTTGCAAGTTGATGATGCCCGGGCTCTGTCTCTGTGGGATAGATGGGAAAACATGTTGACGACCGCCGTATGTGGAAGTTGGCTCCAGTTGCTAGGTTCCATTCTGCACCGATGAAAATCTGAGGAAAGACAACAATGTAACTTCTGATCCAGTATTGATCGGATGGTAGGGCCCTCAAAAATTGGGATGGAGTTTAATTTCTTTAGCCATGATCCCGTCACATGACACACAAAATTCATAATATCGGTAAAATTAAGGCAAAACAAAAATTACTGGTTTCTCATCCCCACCTGCTTTTTTTCCCGGCCGCCTCTTATTTTGTTTCATTAAATTAATTTCATACATTTCCAATACATTTTGTATTGTCAACATAAATTATTGTCTTTTTATTTGTTTCCAACAAAATTGTAGTTAAGTATGTGGAAAATGTTATGGCTCCTTTGGACACAATTTTGTTTCAGCAAAATAGTTGAGAAAATTTAAGAATCCGTCTCCGCTTCTGCCATCTAGGAAAATCCACCATCTGTTTGGGAAAAAGGAGAAAAAAAAACTCCTGCCTCCTTCATTTTTTCAAAAAAGGCCGGACAAGAAACTCCTTTTTTTTTGGTACTCGGCTATACACAACAATTGTCAACTGCAAAACTTGTTTTAATAATATGGCTTCATGCTTTTCCTTAGCTGAGGATTAATGAACAATCAAATAAGCTAAGTAAGTATCATCAAATACAAACACAATTTCCTTCAGTGGTGCACATAAATTATTCTAACGCGTGGCTAAAACTTTATTTAGGGCTTACCCTGAGCAAGGAACTGCCCTGATTAACGTTTTGTATAGTCTGCTGCCCAAGCACAGCAAATCTAAGCACATTGAGAAGAAACAAAAAGAATTTAGATTGTGCACGACGATGTCTCGTAATCGTGGAGGTAGCCACATCAGACCTACCTAGTCTGCCCGCAGCTGACCATCAAAATGCTAATAGATACCTCAAGATTTGGAACTCCTTCCTGACCTTCTCGATCCTCCCACTCAGCACGGAAGTGTTTATAACTGTACGTAAAGGTGTCCATTCATGCGGAACGTTTACACGCAATTACTACTCGCTGCTGATAATGACTACAGCGGTAGTCGTATGAATTGAATGGTTGAGAAATGTTACAGCAGGTTAATTTGTTTACGATAGGACGGTATAGTATCCTGATAACCTCTTGGACAACATTATAGCTTCTACATCGGTACCTGGCACCTGACTACATGGGGAACTTCGCGCGAAAAAAAATAACCCTTGAATGGAATGGCGCGAAAAACTCTGCAGATTAGCGGGTTAAAAAACAAGTTCGTGTAGCTTTGAATTTAACCCCCCCCCCAAAAAAAAAAAGGAGCGGGAGAAGACAAACCCCCAAACAATAAAACAACAACAACAAGTCAACAACAATAACAACCCAAAAATAAATAAATAAATACATAAATAAATAAAATCAAAAAATCAAAATAATAATAATAATAAACTAACAAATAAATTAAAGAATAGATAAACAAATCAAAATATTTACCGATTGTTTAAAACAGCTTCATTCCGTGCTTTTCAAAGTTCGATTTATTTTATCTCCTCAGTAACATTTTTTTAAATTTTAACCAAAAACCTCCTTTTATCTGGCGTCTACAACCGCTTTAAAATGGTATTTGATTTTAGTTGCTTTTGTATCCCCACTCAACGCACAAAAACAGACCTGTACCTTCCTGAATTATTGTCGGGTCGCAACGTAATCGAAAGTTGGCCGTTATTAATCCATTTAAAAACGGGCTTTTTTTCGCTATAGAGATAGCCTCATTCAAAAGTGAATAACTATTGTATGGAAAGAAAAATAGTAATTAATTATGTTTGTCGGGTTGGCTAATGATTTGTCGGGTTGGATGTTTTCAAATTTTCAAGAATTTGCCACTATAATCACCTGCATCACACCCTCAATTTAGAACCCAGGCACGCGCTTTATGTTCACGTAAAGTACGTGAAGCAAACTTTGCAAAAAGAGCCCAATTGGGCAACATTTTTGACAGACGGTCCAGGCACTCCATTGATCCCGGATGCCTGCTGCCTCCGTCTAACCATGGAGGACAGTTTGTATTCCTTCCTTCATGGTCTAACGGATTCTGAGTTCTCTCTTTCCATCTTTCAGTACTACCCAGTTCTAGTATAGTAGGCTAATTTTAGATATAATTCTGTGGTAATAAACTAGAACTAAGGATGACATCCGCGCACGAGTCCGATGTTCAGGCTAAATATAATTAATTAATGAATAATAAAAACTGAACTTGTCATACTCTTATAATTAGTGTGGTAATCCGGGTTTTGAGCAGAAGATGTACGATTTCACGTTTTCAAAAAAAATGTTGTTAGCGGCAGGAATCGTTCAAGCCAACACCCATTTTCTTGGTTTTAGTCTCGGATATCATAAAATGGATTAAAATCAAATTGTGTGAACGTGTGGCGCCGTTTATAGTACACACTATATATCTTTCATCATACATGTATGTCATCTTCACTGAGCCGGTGCATGTAAGAGTGAAAGGGAGCAGTTTCCAAATGTCATATACTATTGTGTTGTTTGTTGATTATTACTAATAATAGCATTGGTGAGATATTAATATTACCATTAACAATTTTGTTGCATAAAAATAGAAAGAACACCAATAATTTTATGAATACATTGTCAGTATTATTACGCGCAATTTCCACTGCCTTTTCCACGGGAATCACATGGGCAGAATGGCGGTCGCCGATTGGTGTATAACGACCCCCTGCGATGACTAAATGACAACATACTCGTTGCTTTCCAAAATTTAGTGGCCATCCAGGCTGTACATCCAAAATGACGAGTCCACGGAAATTTGCGGAGAAAATAGCCCTTCACAACCAAAAGCAGGCCGAAGAAACGGCTGCTTTTGATCAGATTATGAAAGAGGTCTCAAATGTATCAAGGGTAAGTGTGTTGCTGTCCAGAAAAGTGTCGTTTATGGGGAAAATTGGCGGAGGGTATTTACGAGTCCCAGCGAGTCGTCGCGGTTTTCCTCCATTGCTTGTGCATGTGTTTGTGCGTGTAGTAAGTGTACTCGGAGTACTCGTACCGTGCAGTACCCGCATGACAATTTTAATAGAATTTGGGATTATTTTTTTTCTCATTCTCTGCAGCCAACTCAGAGCCATGTAGGACATAAATCGCACCATTTACAGCTTGCTCCAACGTTAGGGGCCTACAGAGGAGGGTCATTGCCCAACGTTAACCAATTAGGAAATAATACTATAGATTTACAGGTAAGACCATTGAAAAATTTGTCTAGTTTCAGGCGTTCGATGTGTATCATGCATGATGTAGGTACATGTACATGTACATCAATTCATTATGTGCATGTACATGTATGTCATCACTGCACTAGGCCTAATTTGTTTTCATCATGGCGTCTCCCACTGTGGATACTGAAGTGAAGGGAGGTTTGACAAAGTGTATGGTTCTGGATTTTAATTTTAAAATAAATTATTTGTTCATTATTCAAGTGTCAGTTTGCGTTGATTGATTACTTTTTCTTTCCGTTTTACCTGTTTGTTTACATTGTTTTACAAAATAAATCATAGAACCAAAGCTCATAATTTGATTATTTTTTCTCCTAATAATCTTTGACCATGCTACCCTTATGTTTAATCATGGAGAAATGACAAAAATACATTCAAATACATGCCGTGTTTGTGTGTGTGAACTTGAGAATGCGTTTTACTTTGATGTCAATACAGGTTTCCAGCTAGAGTGGTGCCATGGCATGACATTCTGTGCCAATGGCAACAATCAATTGCAGTTAAGCTTTAAAAAGCATTTTAAAGGGAATGTACAACATATTTGCTTTTGCTGCAATTTTCAGAAATAAATGAATTTGGAGGATCAGTATGTTATAACAAATATTGCTAAGATAAAATAACGTGCTTCACGTTTTGGGCTTTTAGTTTTGGATGCAGGAAAAACCAAGAAAACCAATTATGTTCTTGTAGTCTGGTTCCCAGACCCCACTAAAGATGAATCGGAGCAATTTATAGACTTTGAAGAATTGTAAGGTCAGAGAATCAGTCTAGAGGGCTTGTATCCCATTACAGGTGTGTAATTGATTGCAAAGAATATGCGGAATAACTAATTAGATTAGGAAGAATTAAGAGCAGTTTTTGAAAAAAAAGCCAGTTTTCTCCAACGCTGGTCGGCCGACCATCGTTGGAAAAATATCAGTTTTTTTGAAAATGTCAGCACACCAGGAGCCACGATTTTACAGGATGCTTTAGACTGTCATTCCCTAACAATCCAGCAAGGTATTTCGTGATAATTTGATCATTTCATTTTGTGATGTTTGCAAATGTTGTATCTTCCCTTTAACTGAAATAAGACACTGTAGGATTAGTATGGTGGCCCTGAATAGATACCCCAGCCATTTTTGGGGGAGAGTAAATTTTATCATGCCACTGCATTTTTTAATGGGTTGCAAATTGTTGTTCATGACATTAAGAAAAGTTACCGAAAAAAATGCCTCACCATAAAATATATTTATAAAATATAAAATTTGTAGCAAAAGTTTTGGGCATCGTGAAAGAAGTTAACACTGTTTGGAAAGGATATTGAGAAAAAAAGTTTGACAAAAAGGTGATTTTCAATGTCTCAATTGAAGTTTGCACCTGTGATGTCTCTTCAGGGCCACCATACATTCACGATGTACATGTAAGGCCATATATTTGAATTATACATCGTGGCTGGCAGTTAAACCAAACGTGTGGCTGCAGAATCCACTTCTCATAGTCATACATGTACCGGTAGATGCATATTTGTTAATAATTAATGCAATATAGCAGTAGCCGAGTGTAATTCAAATTCAGTTTAAGTCCACGCTACCAAAAAGATTCTCACATAAAACTTTTACACTCCATGAGCTTTGAGATTGTTACTGTCAAGAAGACCATTGAAAAAAATTAATGAGGGCTGTCCCGAATAAACTTCATATGCAAATATTCGCTCATCTACTGAATATTCAAATAGCTTTTTGCCGTTTTGAATATCTGAAGAGGAAAAAATATGTACAATGTACGTACACACACCTGTGATGTTATCGTAAAGTTGCGGCTCATTGTCAGATGCCACTCTTTTTATGTCGACGGCATTTCATTGTTCCCAAAGCCCTTGACAGTTGTAAAATACTGCAAATTTGCAAAACACTCTAGCAGCCCATAATATAGATCTCTGCCTGCCATTTTTAACTAGTGTGCTGCGTGCAACTTTTGAACAGCGTGGCATGATGTACTTGTGGCTGGCGCCTGTAAAATCTGATCTAAGAGTTTTGAATATTCGGTCAAACGCAGATCCGAATAATCGAATACTAAATTATTTGACAATGGACAGCCCTAAAATTAATCAAATTGATTATAATAGTTGGTTGGTTGAGTACAGACAATTTGACTACTGCTGGCAATAAAACCTAAATGACGTGAACCATTGTGATTGTGAGTAGGCAATTTTGTAACATATTCCCTTTGTTTTGTTTTCAGAATGCATTACATAGTTTAGAAGATATAAAAGCTGCAACAGGCAGGTCGCCGGTTGGTGATAATCGAGTATACCGTTCACATCAACGAAGTAGTAGTGGACACAGATCACGGCACATATCCTTTTTTTAACGCTCAGTTGTGTATGGCTGCCTTCATGAACGTACAGTATGAAAAGAGTTGTTCAGAATGAATGTAACTCCTCTCATTATTGAAATGTACGTGTGCATCATAACAAAACCTGTAGCTTAACCCTAACGTACCTGAATCCATCAAAATCCACACCCCTGTTTCGGGGGGGATTTCGGCGATTCAGGATACCTCCATATTGAAAAAGTTGGGGGATTTTGATGGATTCAGGACATGAAGCCTAGCGGTACAGCAGGATTTTGATGGATTCAGCAATCCTCCATATTGAGCAGTTGGGGGACTTTGATGGATTCAGGATCTCAACAGATTTACTCCCGGCTAACTGGTAGATTCTGATGGACTCACTGGCCACCAAATTTTTTTTTTGCATGGCAAAATTGATGGATTTTAGCAGATTCAGGATACTTTCTAGTAAATACACCCAAGGGGTTAGGGTAAATGTGAAGAAGTTTTTCCTCCTTGCGTTCTTTACAATCTCTACTTGGTATGTATCAGTCTTGTACTGTACATGTCATGGACTCCATGCAGAGGTATCCCCTCGACCGTTAGAAAACAAAGAGTTGGGGGAAACCACTGGGAGGGACTCATGAATGCATTGCCAACAGCATGATACTCACTCATAGATGCAGTAATGTTTGTGCACATACGGAATAAAATTAGTCGTGCGTACTTCACGTCAAACTCATGGGAATCCACCATGCACGCGATGTGTCTGTCTGACTGGAGCCTTCGCAAGTGGTGGCAGAGCAGCCCTTAGCAAGTACTTTTATATCTTTGATGGAATACAGACTGTGATACGTTTTATATAGTATACATACACAACTGGGTTTTGCAAACTTTATGTGCGAGTTTATTTTGTTATATTCAATTCAATTCAAATTTAATTCAAAACTCACATTCATTTCCATACCAAAATGAGAAATACAAGCGTAGAATACACGATTAAGTACATAAATCAATAAATAGAGTTTGTCAAAAGGTGAAAATATATAAAGGTATGGAGGCATCTTCTGGAAGCCTATGCTTGTGGCGAGATGCCTTGGACGGACAAACACAAAACAGAAACAAAAACAAGTATACACACGGACAGTTGGCCTGCAACGAGACATAACCTAAGCATGACATTTTTAAACTAGAACAGAACGTAAATGTATTAAGAGGGAACAAAAAACAAACAATTGCTGAAAAACCAAATGAGATGCAAGCTATGTTACATATTGAGAGATGAGAGCTCTCCTATAGGCATGTTTGAAGCGACCCTTTTTGATAGTGGACTAAGGATGTGGCATTTAAATGTTTAAACGAAGAAAATTCTACATCCGTTTAAAACGTTTAAACGAAACCTGAATTATAAAAAAGGGACAGACGTTCACGTGATCTTCCTTTGAGTTAAACATACATAGCACAAATATTTATCAGTGTTTTCAAACCAATTTAATTTACAAAGCGGGTATACACTGTTAAGTTTTGCATTTTCAATGACTGCCCGCTATTTGTTATGGCAATCATTCTTGATTTATCATGTCAATCACACCGGTCTACGACTGCAGACATCTCGGTCAGGCATCAGCCTTTGTGACAGGGCTAATCATTTTAAACAGTTCTTAAAAAAGTTGCTAAACGTTTACAAAATAAAACACAAAGTAGCATCCTTTATATTGGACATTTTAAAGACTTGCAGAATGAATCATTATTTTGGGGTCTGCAGAATTTTCAGATGGAACCAAAACTTTCACATGCATGACATGTATTTATGTACATGTGCAGTATTGTTCCATGAGTAATTGTACCTAAATTCACGAGAAGTCATGAACATTGTATTTGGTCGTAGGCCCTAAAGCATTTGACAAAAAGCCCCTTCGTTTAGATCATCCGACACTTTATTTCATTCGACCAGTGCCACTGTAAAAGTAAAATAGTGAAGGTTTGGATTGATGGGTGGTGATATTTAGACGACCTGAAATTCACAGTTCATAAATGTCCTGCTCGCCTCGGGATAGTTAGAGTAAATGCACGCGTTGTGTTGCAATGAAAGAATGAAATATCCTAGTGTATAGCCTGCAAATAGGTACATAGGATTCAAAGGCTTGCATGATGAATTCAGCAATATTCGTGATAATAGTGAGTCTGAGGCTGCACCATTCAATCTCTTTTGTGAGTTTGTGAGGTTCTCAAAAGAACAGGTTAAAACCCAAAGTTTCGGATAGTATATTCTGCCCATCCTTAGGGACACGTTTCAAACTGCTTGAATGGTTCCATTTCAAGTTTCAAATGTGAACCATGCTGGCAGATCTTCTTTCCGAAAAGAATGTTGTCTTGTATTTGTAGCCAAATGTGAATAAACCTTGGGTTTTAACCCTAACCCTGAGGAATCCAACAAGATCCAACTATTTTACATAATCCGTTGGGTCCTGTTGGATTGAGCAGTAAACCCCTTGTAAATATTCCTCTTGAAATCTGTTGGATTCAGCAGGCAACTGACAACATTCAGAGTCGGATTATGTTGGGTACTGGTAAATAACGCCAAGTTGGACTCTGTTGGATCCAGCAGACAACAGAAAAATAAGGCACAGTTGGATTCTGTTGGATTAAGCATGCCAGTCAGTTTTTTATTTGCAGGTCCCCAACAACTTGGCAAGTTGGGTTGTGTGGGACCGTGTTGGATCCAGCAGCAAACAGAAAAATAAGGCACTGTTGGATTGAGCAGGCCAGTCAGTTTACATGTTCAGGTCCCCAACAACTTGGCAAGTTGGGTTGTGTCAGTGTGGGACTGTGTTGGATTGAGCAGGAAACTCATATGAGTAACCATCAGACTCTGTTGGATTTAGCAGGGTAGTCCCGGTTAACAACACGATTAAAGCAGTTGATTGTTAACCATACTGGTAATGGACGTTTCCGGATTCAGCCATGAGCCTTGCACACTTTGCACATGGGCAGCAACATCTCCCCAATGCTACACTGTATGTTCTAGCCGCATGTGTCGTACATCATGCATGCATGTTGGACTTCCGTTTGACATTTTGGTTGTGCAGAAATGGTTGTGGTGGTTCAAAACATCATGGATTGCGCTAAACGGATCAGTCTGTCAGTAATACTCGTAACATAGTGTTTAAATAGTCACTGTGAGCAAGCGTATGTAGAATGTTTCCCAATCACTAAGTGCAGTATTTGCCAATTTAAATGTGTTGTTGAAAGATGGAAATCAATTTCCTGATCCTTAGGTATAGTGGGGTGGTGTGGCCCAATGGTTACGGTGTTCGACTCGTGTGCCGTGGTACATGGGTTCGAATCCTGACTGTGGGAACAAAGTGCCTGTGCTCTTGAAGCAAGGCGCTTTACCATTATTGCTTCGTCCTTTGGATGGGATGTAAAGCCGTAGGTCCCGTGTGTTGTGTAATGCACGTTAACGAACCCAGTAACACTTATCGCTAAGAGAAGGGGTTTGCCTCGATGTTTCTGGCAGTGGCTGCAATATGCGCCGCAGCACCTTGTATACCCTTATAAGGCGCTACATAATGGGTCTCACAGTTCTCATAAACTTCATTTACCTGTCTGTAATAATAGACATAATTTCCAGCACCTTGAGTACCTAATTGTTGGTAGATACGTGCGCTATATAAGACTCCGGTATTGTTATCATTAGGTAAATTTCCTGACTTCTAAATTCCAACATTCATCTCATTTTAAATGTAACCACCTCCTATGGCAACAATTCATTTGCTCTCTTGCTGGCAAATTAAGGACCCACCTGCCTTGTAAATGGGGCAGGGTTCTTAAAATTGGGTCATCGGAGTGGCCAATCAATGCAAACATGAATGCCTCCGATATTGCCGTAATGTGCCCTGTCAGCTGTGTTGGATGTCGTCGGAGTGCTCAGGCCGGCGAGTATCCGCAAAGCAGCCTGGAGTGCTGTGGCAGTGTGTCTTTGTAAGAATCTCTGATGAGTGGTCAGGCGGCAGATGATTAGGTGCACAGTTCAGTGGGTTCAAGTCTCCCCACAGCTAAAGCCTCAACTGCGCAACTTAATTAACGGTTCTCAATGACCTGCTGGAATGAGGCTGCGCCAAACTGGATAGTTTATCCTGCTGTGAAATTATGTAGTAATGGCGCAGCATGTAATAACTCTGTATGGGGAGTAAAAAAATAAAATATTACTGTTTTAAGGTTCACATGAGTAAGCATCTTGTACTTAATAATACTTAATGCCACTGAAACTATTTGTAATCTTTTTGTATTGATGTAATGTCTAGTGACAGTGTCGGGCCTGTTAACCATGAAATAGTGAGGGTTCCATTTATGCTGCATTATTTCACAGAGATAGTTGCTTATTTGATTCTTATTTAAGCACGGACCTTGCGTTTATTCTGCACGCTTGCTTTTGCTTGGCATATACACGTGCATCAATCATTCCTAGATGCTGTTGAGAGATATCGCACGTACACCACCACTTTCGTATTCACATGTTGATGTAGAGGCAAGGCCCCAGTGCACGAAATTTTGAATTCCTTAACATCCAAAGAAAGTACCCGATGTAATGTGAATTCAAATAGTCGATTATGATCACTTTGCAAGAAATGAAATGGAAAGTAGGAAAACTGTAAATCCAGCTGAAAAATTTAGAAATTAACAATGTTGATTGTTGTTGTTTTCTTAACCTTGGTTTGATTTAAAAAAAACAACAACCAGTGAACAAATAAATGAGACTGAATTTTCAAAATTTAACTTTCAGAAAACATATTTTGGCAATTATTATCACTTTTGTTAACAAATATGACAAAAAGTAAATGTAACTTCAGTAGTATTTGTGTACATGTGTGAAAACTTGAAGTTGTTCATAAAGGCGCTCACTCACAATTTTATACCCATTATTGTTTGGAACAATTTGGATATAGCAAGTTGATATTTGATGCGTGACTCAAACTGTTTCTGTTGAATGCAGTTAATTTCAACAAAAACAACAAAATTTATATTTTCTTTTCAGATTCAAACAATAATATAATAATAAATAATTAAAAAATTAAAAAAATTAAAGCATAGTGCAGACATGCACACCAATTTGTTCACTTCATTTTGTACAATTTATGTGTGGCAATTTTGTATTTAAAAAAAATTGACATAAAAATTCATCTTGAATGAAATCCATTGCATTACTTACAAAAAAAAAAGAACGTGGCATGCAGATTACAGACCAAAAATACTTTTGGACTTCTTACTTTTGATAACTGAATAAAACAAGACCGAAAACAACAAGAAAATATCAGTAAATATAATACTAAAACTGTTTGGCACTACTTTCACATCATTCACCGACAGTAAATCATATTAGGATTGACATGAATATATTTTTACCAAGTTGTTTCCTTGAATTGATAAAAAGAAGCGATTTGTTGATGAGCTTCATTTAAACTAGTCTTCATCTAAACATTGGATCAGTTTACATATTTATGGTCCGTTTTACGTCAAACGGTAACTTATGAATTGCAGTCTCAAAAAATTCCAAATTTGGCCTTTGTGTCTTGGATGTATCTGTTGTTTTCATAGATCCTTATCAATGCCATTTTTTCCCTCAAGTGCTGTGTTCGCAGTAACTTATCTGTCGGTTTCATGATCCTGAATATATTCTTTGTACCACAGTTGTCTTCTCTTAATAACAAGAATTTCAAACCGACGGATTCAGTGTCCAAAATATGACTTGCGTAAGGAGCTGATCTAGCCATCGTGTTTATCAAACTGCACCATGAATGATGCTGCATGAGGCCTCTATTGTCCGGGTATTATTTTGCCGGCGTTGCGATTCCCTTTGCCCCCAATGTCCCTCGTCTCCCTGCGGTATCTGGTTACCAGCGCAGGAGCGATAGTCTTGGCTTGAGTTTCAGCGCGCGCTGACAGCGTCCGACATGGACAAAAGTAAGGCCTGGTAACCAAAGCCAGCGACTCTCTCACCATAAGCACCATAGAAACGCGGCGTAAAAGGTGTTCAGTTGGGATTAATTTCACACTTTTCTTCAACTCTTTATAGGGGGTACCTCTGAAGTAAACCAATTGCCATGGCGACCGGTTGGTGTATTGTAAATGAATTATAAACTGAATTTAAATGAACGCTTTAATTTCAGAACGAATTTTCACACCACAATGTTATTAATTGTGCTATTTAGGCCTATAGGCCTACCTTACCAAATATACATTTCGCAACTTTGTGTCTTTCCCTTCGCCACAACAAAAATGATTCACAAATTATTTTGATGTTAAATTTTCATAAATTCCATTTCTTGATACTGTTTTATTTTTAATTTTTTTTTAAGGATTAATGTGGTTTGCTTCCTGATGAATCGCTCTTTAACTGAAAGGCTCAAGTGTCGCAAGAGTAGGTCAATTAATTCTACTGAGCAACTTGTACAGGGGGAAAAAAAAAACAACTTCTTTGTCAGAACTGTGTCATTTGTTTTGTATCGTTCGGTGTCTCTTGTATGTCCATTATACATGAATATAGACCTACGATGTTCTACCACCTGTTAATCACATATTCATGTTCGTACGGGTACATAAAACTCTGATGATGTTACTAGCATTCGGTAACATTAATATCAGATCATTCATCGGTGACCGTAAAATTGATATCTTATGGATGTGTTCACAGAGTGATAGTACATTTCCAAATTAACCCTTACTCTCTGAGGGTAGTTTACTGCATGTCAGTTGGTTATGCCAATGCCCTCCAGCTGCAGTTTATTGGCAGATAGTTTTATTTAACAGTGAAGGCTCCAATTGGCAGGAGTTGGAGGCCCTGGAGGGTGCCTGATACTGACCAGCTGGGGGCACTCACTTTGTTATCAGAGGACTCTCATTGTTCACTGTGGCATGTATTGGAGTGCCTGTCAAGTTACCCTTGAAATGACATGGCAGATATTGGAGGGCCATGCAAAAAACATAGGAGATTTTCTTGAGGCACATATTGGCATGCGTTGGAGGGTCTAGTAGGGTAAGGGTTAATGATACGGATCAGATGTGCTATGCCTTCAATGCATTACTGGTTACTAACAAAAAAAAATGATTAAGGACCTAAGAATCATTCCTGTCTTCAGTAACACATTACCATGGTACCATTTTGCATATAAATAGCCTAGAAACGTCAAACGCATTTCCTATGCGACCCGTCGTCTTGAAAACTGTATTGAGTTTGACAAGCAGGGATGAGACAGGTCATGTCCCTCGGTGCTTCATGTAACAGGAGTATATCTAGATAAACTTGAGAGTGCAGAAGCGTAGTTGAGTTTATACTTCACCGTGCCATGGTTTTATGCATCTGTGGCTTGTGTAGACCCTGCTAGTTGCTGCAGTTAAGAGCTAGGATAGTTTTTTTTTATGGAGGGACTGATATACCGGTGATCTTACACACTGTCCCGCGAGAGGTGTGTAAGACGTCAGCTAGATTGCACTTGTAAGCCCAAGCTGTATCAGCAAGAAGAAGGGGGGGGGGGGGGTCATAATGCCAAGGCATACAATAGGCAGACTGCATTTGTGCTCTGAATGGCTCTGGGATATCTGAGCATCCGGTGTGCTGCTTGATAAAGCTAATCCCTCCTTTCATCTACTCTGACAACTATCCGCTGGAAAAAAAAAAAAAAATGGGCAAAATTGCCATATTGTTAAGAATAAATGCTATGCCATGTAGGATTAGTCGGATGTATTTCGGTTTATTTATCAATAGGATGAGACATGATGTACATGTGTATGTATGTACATGTATGTACATACACGTTCTTGTGCAGTTTTAGAACGCACTTCCCTCCCCCCTTCGACTCGGGTGCTATGCGCCCCTCGGGTGTTAAACACGTCATATCCCACATCACAGCAGACTATGTTAACTATTGTTGTTCACCAGGAATTTTCATATCAAACAGACCCATCTATAATGCATAAATCATCAATTAGAAGAAATATGAACCCCAAGTATCTGCATGGTGCACTTGTCTACCTCATTGCCTCGACTGCCAGACATTTTGGAGATCTTCCTAAAATGACAGTTCTGTTTGAACATGACCACTCATCACCCCGTAATCAGAGGGGTAAAATGCCAACAAGCATGCTTTCTGTAGACATATGATCTGTGGCAGCAATCTTTCCTAAGACGGCCTAAGATACCTGTTAGCAAAATGAACTTGGGCCGCTTTTGGTGATCAAAGTTAATACTCTTATTTCTTTTTCTTTTTCATTTATTTTTAACCTTCAGTGTTTTTTTTTCACACTGTACACGTACGACCATGCACAAGGATCTACATGAACCAGGATTTAAATAATTTCAATGTAGCCGATCCACTATTTTTATATGTTACAAAATATGTTGAACGTTGCCAAAATTTGAAAGTAAGGAAGATATAATATTTTGGTAAATATTTACATGTACATGCATACATGTATATTTTTGCAAAAGTACATATTCTGGTACAGTCTGTCCATCGTATGGGCCAATTTGCACGTACCCAATCTTGTCGCGCGTCTTTATAAATACAAAAATTTGCGTGTCAAAGTCATGCGACACAAAACGTCACATACTGTAAAATTAGCGCGTCAAAGTCGTGCGACACAAAACGTCACATAATGATACGATGTATATTTCACACATCCCCTGCGCATGAAAAGCGATTTATTTGTAATTAAGATTGCGCGACATATCGCGTATTTGTTCACAAACGAGCATCAACAACCACAAACGAGCATCAACAACATTGCCGTGCGACAAAGTACCTGTGACAAAATCACGATAGGCCTTAACTACTCACCATTCTCTCGATATCCCATACACTCTCTTTCGTTCTTATTTTGCATTCACCCACGTAGTTTTTCACAGTGTAAGCAACCTGAAAAGGTGTTGAGTTCTAATTGATGCGTTCTCATGGCAACTGGATCAGGTCGGTGATAGATTTCTTTTCGTCACCTCCAATTGACTGTGTCTAATAGTAATGTTTTGTCATTGGGAGACAAACACATGTACATGTACATACATGTCCATATGTACATGTGCACTGCTCCTACATTTCAAGATCAGTTAAGGGGGTTGACTTACCAATATTTTGTTTAAAATCCAAACATTAACCCTAACCCCCTAGGCCCTTGTTGCTTACAACCATCCTCAATCCTCCAAAATCCTCCAAAATTTTGCAACTCCGCCTAAATTTTTCAAAATTGTCAGACAGTCCTGCCTCAAAATGCAGTCATCCTCAATCCTCCAAAATCCTCCTCATCCCAAAATTTTGCACTTGTGTTTAAATGAAGGATAACCAACGCCAAATCCTTCAAAATCATCAGACAGTCCTGCCTCAAAATGCATTCATCCTCAATCCTCCAAAATCCTCTTGTGCTTCAATCACCATTCATCCTCAATCCTCCAAAATCCTCATGTGCTACAATCACCATTCATCCTCAATCCTCCAGAATCCTCATTTGATTCAATCACCATTCATCCTCAATCCTCTAGAATCCTCCAAAACCGCCAGGAGGATTTTGGAGGAGTGAGGTGGGTTAGGGTTAAGGAAAGTTGCAGTGTACATTTGTTTGTATAGTGATAATTGCGTGCACATGTACATGTAATCCCAGTGTGGTGTACTCGTACATATAGGTTGGAATTAGAAGGGAAATATGCTCACACCGAATGACCTCTATTGCACAGTCCATTTTGGGCTGTCACATGCACTTAGAATATTCTCCCATTACGAAAAATGTATCCTGACAAACATGGTAAAACTGTTTGCAGTTGTGTGATATCTTAGCATAATTGTACCCTGTGGTGCACTTGTGCACATTGTACATGGGCATTATTCCCCTAAATCTGTCGCTTAATCGTTGTTACGAGTCAGGGTGGTGCTGATTGGGTCTTTTTTTTTTAGTGTGTAGAGAATCTATGGAACACAGAATTAACTACAAGAATTTGTATGCTTAGGCCAAAAAAAAAAGTCTCCGGTTTCTGGTATGCGCGCGCGTCGCCGTAGCCATGCGTGTCGGCAAAATGAAAAAGTTTTTTTTTCAATAAAAGATGATGTCTCAAAACCGCCAAATTCACTGGTTTGACTGGAATCCTGCTGCTGCACAATTTTAACGTGTTTTTAGATGGGGTTATGATCGAGAATAAGCTTTATGTGGCCTCTCCGGACTCCCATACATTTGCACTAAGTTTAGTCGGGCACCATTTGCAGTCATCAGCCGACATTTTAAGCAAAAAAGACAGGTAAAAAAAAAAAAAAAGCCGCGTCGCCGCACCACTTTTTGGGCAAGCTCCATACCAGAAACCGGAGACTTTTTTTTTTGGCCTTACTAATGTTGTGCAAACCCGACCCAAAACTGAAACCGACCCGACCCAAAACCGAAACAGTTCAAAAATTCACACGGATATTTATTGCAGAGTCTCTGTGCCCGGTACGACCAGTTTTGCGGTCTATCACGCACGGTCTTTAACATGTAGGCCCACCAGAAGGTCACGATGTGAGTACCGTACAGTATGATTCAGTTACTGAGAGACGACGATTTTAACGCGACGTGGGTAAGTTAAGGCACAAAAAAATGGGCACTGTTGCCCAAGCCAGATATTCTGGGTTTTTTCGGGTTGGTCCGGTTTCGGAAAGGTTCGGGTCGGTTTTCCTTGAATTTTTGTTGGGTCAAGTCGGGTCAGTTTTAGGAACTTTTCAGATCGGTTTCGCGTCGGATTCGGTATATTTATAATGTTTCGGGTCGGTTTGGCCTGATCAACCTGACTCTATGCACAACATTTATACTTACGTGTACATGTACGGTATGTATACATGTGACGTCTATAATATAGATATGTATGCATTTATACAAGTAGGGTGGCACAATCAGTGTCGTTATAGAATCAGTTTAAAGTTGCATACTCCATGTTCTTCAACAAATTCGATTTTTTTTTTTTTATTAATAATTTATCAACCTCTGTTTTTTACTCCAAACAAACAAAACCCGCCTTTTTTCCTTACTTGGAGATCTGAACCCTCTGAAAAAAACCCTTTATTTTGGGGCACAAACTGATCCACTTTGCAAAATGCGAGCAGAATTGCTTCCAGTTTGTACATTAGCAATACCGATTGTGGGGCGGGAACCAGCCTACCCCGCTCGAACGGATATAATGTAAAGTAATAATTGAAAAATATAACATGGGCCGATTTTTTTTGGGTCGATGTCTCATTCAAAAGTAACCCTAAGTTTGAGGTTCATGTAGTGCACACTGAGTCTACTACAAATCAACACATTAAATTTTTGCTGTGTTTATTTTTTTATTTAGCATGTTTAGATACGAAACAATGCTTTCAGACGGAACAAGTATGATTGAGAGCAAACTGAATAGATATGTTCTGGATATGTCAATTGTTGGCCTTAACTAATCACACGACACAGCGCCATACCAGACGCCATACCTGTCACCACCAAGCGACACAAGCTGGAGAAGGTAAGACAGCTTCATTTGCATATATTCTAATTATTTTTGAATAAATATCTCCCACAAATTAACCCCCATTCGGGAAATTGTACATATATGACTTGGTTTAAAGTTATACATTGTTCTGTCTTTTGGCGTTTGTACATGATCTGAATTTTTTTGGCTGTATTTTTACATTGGGACAATTTCAGCAATATGAAAGGAAGTGTAATATCGTGTAAGAGCCAATTAACCATGATATCTTAATTTAATAAAGATTCAGACTTTCAGAGAAATGATCCAAAACTCTTAGTCTGTAATCTCCTTGACCATTACTAGCTGATGGATGTATGCATGTACACGTTATGTATTTAAGATTTTAAATATATACATTTTCACGTTACATGTAAATCACTGAGCTCTTAAAAGCTCTATATCATGGACACATAACGCTGGAGTTGCCCATTACTGATAAATTGGGATTTTTTTTCGCATACTAAGTTTATTCATGCCTTTTAATTTCATTTGCTTGTTATTAACTTGACTGTTGGGATGTTTCTCAGAATTCTTCCTTTAGAAATAACGAGCAGGTGTATTTATTATGTTAAAAGAGCTAGAGCAAAACCTGTAATCATTTAAAGTAGATATTTAATACATACTTGTCATTCATCGTCCATCATGATATGTGTCTCCTTCTTCAATGGATCCCAACAAATAATTGCATCCCTGATCGTGATACAGTGCTTTCATATGGTGCGATACCATCCTACACAATGTACATGCGCTGCATGCTGATGTTTCCCCTCCCTTGACCGAGTGCTCGTTTACTCAGGCACTTACTGTCCACTTCACATTAAAAGATGTGTGGAGAGGGCTGGACATGCATTATGAATGGCCATCCGTCCCCTCCACCAAAGAAAACCCCTCAATTATAAGGCTAGAAAAGCCTTTATTTATAACTGCAGGTACCATGTACATGTAGGTCTAGATTTTGTATTTTCAGTGATCTCAAGATAGGGAGATGCGTTCACGTGGAATAAAGAATTGAGAAGCAGTGCCCTAAATGGAATGTAGGTGGGAAAAGCAAGGTTTTCAAGTGATAAAACTCAAGGGATAGAAGATTGTTTCAGTTTACATGTAATATTACTATCATTTTGTTGGAATATTATAATAGCAGTTCCTCCATATTGTACATGTACATGTGGATAGACTACAGGTATACATGTACATGTACATGTACCAGTACAATACATGTATAGCCTGCATCTTTCCCAAACAGCAAGGCCGGCTGAGAAATGCCAAGGATAATAAGACAGTGAATAATTTATCACGTCACTATCACGGCTGAAGTTCAGGTGTAAGAAGGCAAGGCAGTGTATTACACAGGAACAGCGCAGCTTAGGGACATCCCCATGCGCATCGTGCATTCATTTGCATCCAGTGCCAAGTTTAAGAATGCAAGGAACCTGAAAACGCAAGATAAAGAAAAGGTTTGTGTGTCTATGTTGTCGCATGGACATGTATAAACGGATGGTTGCGAGAAGACTGTTGGATTACATGTAACTGTTTTGCAGGATTTAGGTCTAAACCGCTCCTTTAAAACAATTGAGCTCTTGCGGCAAACTTTACCTTCATTTTGGAGCTTCAGTTCAAGCCTGAGTCAATCATGTTCAAGAACTAATTCAAGTAATTACATGTAAGATTTAAAGGGAATATATAACATTTGCAAACAAAATAACAAGACTACCGCATTGTTATGAAATACCTTGCGGGAGTGTTAGTGAATGTCAGCCTAAAGCATCTTGAAATACTCACGGCACCTGGTGTGCTGACATGTTTAAGACAAGTGGTGTTTTTGTGTCAATTTCCAACGCTGGTCGGCTGACCAGAGTTTGAAAAAAACTGGGTTTTTTTTTCTTTAAATACTGCCCCCAATTAACAACATTTAGTTGGTCTGATTTTTGTTTGCAATTGATTACACAACTATAAATGGGTACTACAAGCCAGCTTTTCAATTTAAGTGGGGTCGGGGGACCAGACAACAACAACATGATTGTTTTTCTTGGTTTTTCCAACATCTACAAACACACAACTTCAAACAAGTCAGTGTAACAATATTTGTTATAATACACTAACCCCCCCCCCCCCCAAATCCATCCATTTCTGAAAATTACAGCAAAAGCAAATGTTGTATATTCCCTTTAAGTCTGAGTTCAGACCTCTGGGGTTTACTAATAAATGTAATACATTTGCAAACATAAAAAAAAAACTACCAAGTTATTATGAAATACCCCGGTACCTCACTTGACTGTAAGTGAATAATAGTCTCAAGCATCCTGTGAAATCATGGCACCTGGTGTGCTGTCATTTTCAAGAAAAGTGAATTTTTTGTATCAATTTCCAACGATGGTTGGCCGACCATCATTGGAAAAACTGACTTTCTTTTCAAATGCTGCCCCCAATTTACCAAATTTACCAAGTTAGTCCACATTTTGTTTGCAATCAGTTACACATCTGTTGACAGGTGCAAGCCCAGCTAGTCTGGTTCCTGACCTGACAATTCCATGACGTATATATGTAAATTGCTCTGATTCGTCTGAAGCAGGGTCAGGGAACCAGACTACAAGAACAGCATTTGATTCCTGGCTTCCAGCATCTATGAAAACAACACTTTAAACAGATCAGTGTAACAATATCTGCTAAAATACTAACCCCCAAATCCATCCATTTCTGAAAATAATGCAGCAACAACAAAATTGTACAGCATAGCATTGATACTGTACACATTCTTGATAATTATCTGAAAAGTTTCAGAATTATCATCATGTACATGTACATGTACATACAGCTCTTGGATTTTTTTCTCAGTCGTAACATCCTTCATTGCTATTTTTTAGACAGGTCTATGGAGCCTATTACATCCACTAATTATTTATAAATGAATTTTTTTTTTTAAAGGTGCAAAAGAAAACAAATTATTAATGTTCCCACATTACACAACCGGGCCTACACGATAAAACTAGTATAAAAAATGCAGTGTCAGTGTGCATAATGTAAATTACATGTAAGTGAAACTGAAAAACATTCATGTACGTGTACCATGACATTCCCATTGCATCACTGAATTGCTCTTAATTTATTTACATTACAATTAGCATCTTTATTCTTTGGTTGGCCTGCAGAATGTAACTTGATCATAATGTAAAATTGTGCGTGATGTATATTACACATGTACAGTGAAGCTTTAAATAGTCAATTTTCCACCCAAGGTGGTGTTTGTTGAAAAATCCCAATCAAAACACCGTTTGCCATGGCAACCGGCCAACAAGCAGGTGGATGATGTTATCCCTCTAAGCTCGGGGCCATTTGGAATATATATACATGTATATATTTGCTGTATCAATATTCGGCCATCGCGGGTGTTTGCACAAAAGAGGAAAGGGGAGGTGCTGTTGAAGAGACCGTGAGAGTGTATAAAAAAAAATGAGGGAGAGTCATGTTCATGACTTGCTGTGTCTAAGCTCCCCCAGCCCCCCCCCCCCCCCCTCCCCCTTCTCCCACCCCACAAGGTGAATGCTCTCATGAATAATGGATGGCTTGGGTGTTGGGAAGAGACGGTAGCCGATAGGACTCCGGAAAGGGGTCATTTGTACAGCCGATGCAGGCAGGGCTCAGGGTATTTGTCAGGAAATGAAAAATAGGGCGTCTGTTGTTTTCAACGCATGCTGTAGTCTGTACGGTACCGAGAGAATGCAGGGCGTTCATGTAGCTGTTCAGTGCTTCGGGCACAGGCAGACTGCTATGGTGCAGGGATTTTTTTGAAGTTCACTTAATTTTGTTAATAAGATGGCAGAGCGATGGTTTTTTGTCGTTGGCTTGTAATGTTTCCTTCCAAGAAGTCATTGAAGCACAGTTATTGACTTTGTCATATCACTAAGAAACTTTTGTCTTTATTTGTATTATACATTAAGTGCATGTCTGTCATTCTTGAATACTTGTGAGATTCATCAATCATTTAATCATTTCTTTGCACTTTCCAAAACAAAAAACAACAAAACCCTGAAACATCTCTGTTTATCAAAAAAATCTAAGTGTGCTGTGCAGTCAGCTTGCCAGATTAAATATTTAATTTTGTATACATGTCTGTTCTTCAATAATTCAGCAATTTATGAACCAAAATCCCTTGGACTTTGAGAAGGCACTACCGGTACTAAAACTCATCCTGTTTGAGAGAAAACGATCTCAGATTTTTAAGTTGCTTGTAATTTGTTTCTTTTATCTACATGTATCACAGCAGGCAAGCTGCTTTTATTGTCTGGAAGGAAGTCGAGATCTTTGTTGCCATTTTTTTTTAGCAAAATAATATTAATAATGAAATAAGAAATCTACATGTACATGTACATGTAAGTGGGCTATGCACTTGCACGTGCACAGTGTCACTCGGCAAAGAGAAACTGGAATTGTTAGCTTATTTTTCTGTCAACATGTACTTTGTACAATTGAGAATGTTCAATCATGTTCATGTATGTACAGGTTCATGTACCGGTACATGTTCATGCACATGTACATACGTGTACATACATACATGTTCATGGATGAAATCATGAATCATGCAATGTTCGGAGAACTGCAGCATGCATAGAATATGTGCATATACACCTATCAAGCACGATAAAAGAAGTCACGTACATGTACATGTACATGTACAACGAAGACATGATGTGCATGCATACTGGGTGGGAAATGAGCACCATCCTCTATGGATATGAACCATGGATCTGAATCTGATGGCTTCTGATAACCTCATACTCATGATGAAGCGTTGGAGAAGTGTACAAACATGTATGCGTACATCCCTACCTGTACGCTTACAAGTACCAGTATGTTTATGATCATACATGTACATCATTTCTGTGCGTACACATACATGTATGGGTATACATGTATGTATGACTGCATTCTGTTGGGCCGCAAGGTTGCGATTATTTTTAAAATTGATTCATCGTTCCCTTTTCGATTACGAATGACCAATTTTTATCCTCAGAAAATTCGGTTGAGAAAAATGTCTTGAGTTTTTAAAAAACTTATGTGATTCCATCTAGCGTCCATCTACGTGGAATTTTTGAGATTTTTGGTCAAGACGTTTTTGGCTGCTTTCTTACACCTTTTGAAAGGAAGCCTTTATTTTCACAGTGGTTTTCGATTAATCAAATAGAAAAAACGTAACCAAATTATCGACACTTCGATCGATTAATTAATCAAGTAACTGAATAATACATGCGGGCTGATGCAGCCCTAGCATACTGTACAATATTGCACAGCATACAGTGTACAAACTGTACATAGCACACATAGTATCTTTTGCGAATGTATGTATTTGTAAGTACCGGTCACAATATTTACTGGCCTAGCCATTATCTCTGTTAGTGTACAAAAAGATGAACAGAAATTCACTTCGAAGCCCTGGCGAAGTCAATGTTACATGTTTTTAATATTGTAAAACAAGTAACTAGACATGAGATACATAAATGTTCACATTATTATTTTTTTGTTTATTTACATATCGTGCCCTTACTTGTACACGTATGGCAGAGTCATTTTGCAGTGACCGTTTTCACTTGACTGGCAAAATGTGAGGCAGTTTTATACCATTTGCTGTACAAAATTTCATAGGTACATGAACCCTAATCTTACCAACTCCATCAAAATTCATCCCCCAATCGGGAGGATTTTGGCAGGCATGGTCCTGCAGACTCCGGCTGGTTCGACGGCATTTTGATGGAGTGTGAAGGACTTGGGCCAGGAGGCCTGAAGCACTGCAGTTGGAATCTAATGGATTTGGTCCAGCATGGATGTATTGTTGTTGTATGTCATGTGAACATAAAAGTATACCAAGTCCATCAAAATCCACCAGCACCAGTGGTGGATTTCAATGGATTTGTTCCTGAGGCATTATGTGAAGCAGAGTGAGTGATGGATTTTGAGGGACGTGGTTCAAAGTAAGCAGGGAGTTACATGTACCTATACCAAGTTTGTTTTTGCTGGAAACCGAAAAATAAAATTAAAAAAATCATAGTTTAGGCCCCCCCCCCAAAGTCTCCGGTTTCTGGCAGAGTCATTTTGCAGTGACCGTTTTCACTTGACTGGCAAAATGTGAGGCAGTTTTATACCATTTGCTGTGTCAGGGGCCGTAGCCATGCGTGTCGGCAAAATGAAAAAGTTTTTTTTTCAATGAAAGATGATGTCTCAAAACCGCCAAACTCACTGGTTTGACTGGAATTCTGCTGCTGCGCAATTTCAACGTGTTTTTAGATGGGGTTATGATCGAGAATAAGCTTTATGTGGCCTCTCTGGACTCCCATATATTGCACTAAGTTTTGTCGGGCACCATTTGCAGTGATCAGCCGACATTTGAAGCCAAAAAGTCGGGTAAAAAAAAAAAAAGCCGCATCGCCGCACCACTTTTTGGACAAGCTCCATACCAGAAACCGGAGACTTTTTTTTTTTGGCCTTAATTGACCCTAACTACCTTGGGAGTGTGCAAAATCGTATTGAAATTGGAGGACTCAGGACTGTTAGCGCGATAAAAAGAAATTCATGGCAGTTTGATTTCCAATTTTTTTTAACAAAATGGCTCACTGCAAAAGGAATGGAAATTAATTTTAAAAGGAGTAGCACAACAAGACTTCTAATAACCGAAGAATTGCAGCAGGCTATGGAGCCAGTTTAATAAGTGTGAAAGGATTTCAACCAAAAAGAGAAACACACCCTCAAGGGGTGAGCATAAAATATCAGACTTACAAAGTATGAATTGCCTGTGGGTCGGGTCTGTCTCAAGAGATGTAGGGCACAGCACTAGCACATGTATGTATAGTGCCTAAAATAGATGAGGCTATTGCCAGAAAGAAATCGGGGGGGGGGGGGGGAGGGAGAGAGAAAACATGATCAAGCAGTCTGAATCCAAGTCCTTTGATTCGCCTTAAATGTCAGACTGATCCAGTGGAGATCATGTGACTGCCAAGTTTTTTTGTTTGCATTGTTGATTAACAATAGTGTTATCGACCACACACAAAAAAGCACCGTACCAAGAACCCAACAATTTGTTTTTCGATATATTCACTTTGCATTCTGGCTGAGGATTGGCAAAACAAGTCCAGCAACTCACGCACAAAAAAAACAAGTTGCTGCGAACCAGTCACAATGTTCATATTTTTCCTCATGATACATCCATGTACATGGCTGAAATATTATTTGTAAATTTTGTTGGAATAACCCTTACCCTACTAGACCCTCCAACGCATGCCAATTGTGCCTCAAGAAAATCTCCTATGTTTTTTGCATGGCCCTCCAATATCTGCCATGTCATTTCAAGGGTAACTGGACAGGCACTCCAATACATGCCACAGAGAACAATGAGAGTCCTCTGATAACAAAGTGAGTGCCCCCAGCTGGTCAGTATCAGGCACCCTCCAGGGCCTCCAACTCCTGCCAATTGGAGCCTTCACTGCTACATCAAAGTATCCTCCAATAAACTGCAGCTGGAGGGCATTGGCATAACCAACTGACATGCAGTAAACTACCCTCAGAGAGTAAGGGATAATGAGAATTAACTCTAACCTCCTAGGCCCTTTTGGCTAGGAACCATCCTCAATCCTGCAAAATCCTCCAAGTGCCACCATTTTAAAATTGCATTCAGCCTCAGTCCTCCAAAATCATCCGTTATTTCTTGAATTTGTTCAGCGGAGGGGCGATCATTGCCCTAATCCTTCAAAATCCTCCAACACTCACTGTAGATGGGTTGAGGCAGTGTCGATGACATTCAGAAGCAGTGCGGATGGTGTCCAGCATAATGCAGGGCTTAATTATGCACGACTGAACATAAACAACACTGGGTACCTGTGTTTCACTTCAATAGGGAACCCGGTTCCTGTACTACCGGTAAATACACACCATAATCCATTTGTAAATTATGTGAAAGTGAAATGATTCATCAACTCTGGAAATATACACTGGGGAAAATTGTAGAAATTTTGGCTCATTCAGATTGCCTCACCTGTGTAGCTTTTGGTAGTAAACCTCAGTTTTATTACTCAAGAAAACGTTTCTGACTTCAATTGTCTCAACCACAAAGTTTATTATGTGTAGTTTATCTCTGACGCGGCTTTTTTTTTTTTTTACTTTTTTCTTCAAATGTCGGCTGATGACTGCCAATGGTGCCAGACTAAATTTAGTGCAAAATATATGGGAGTCCAGAGAGGCCACATAAAGCTGATACTCGATCGTAACCCCATCTAAAAACACTTTAAAATTGTGCAGTCAGCAGGATTCCAGTCAAACCAGTGAGTTTGGCGGTTTTGAGACATCATCTTACATTGAAAAAAAAAACGTTTTCATTTTGCCGACGCGCATGGCTACGGCGATGCGCGCGCATACCAGAAACTGGAGACTTATTTTTTTTTGGCCTTAGTCACTGTAACGCCCCAAATGTGCGCTGCCTGTTAGTGTTACTCCCTCATACTGCCCAAACTACCCTAACACTTTATGGTTGAACATGAATGGATCCAAGGAGTACATTGTGGTACAATGTAATACAACTATTCATGAGGTGAGCTGCTTACTTAAAGATGGTACCCTAGTGCTCTTCACAATATGGATTTTTTTCCCCAACAAATTTTCAAAATGTATGTTTTGTTTTAACAAAAAGAACTACTTTTTGGGCCTCTGCAACCCTCTGAAAAAGATATTTCATTTTCCACAGTTAAGAATACGTCCCGTTGTCTGGCAGCCAATAATTAGAGTTTTGTGAAAAAATTATTCAATAACAAAACGCTGGTGGATTTTTGTTTGTTTGATATCTCATTCAAAAGTGAATAACTTTTATATTTCTTGGAAAATAGCAATTGAAAAAAGAAAAGTTGATTTTCGAGGTGAAACTTGAAAATAGCACAGGGAATGCATCTTTGAGCATCCACTTGTTTGTATCAAATTCCCTTGTACCGATACATTGTACTAGTCATGCTTGTCTTAATATTATCAACATGGGCCAAGTCCCCTGAACTCCTTCCCTGCAGTGCAGGCTACACGCTTTCTTAGACCCTCAAGTCAATAACTCAATACTGTATGTGTACCTTAGAATTTTTGTAAGCCTTCCAAATACAGCTCCTGTGCTTAGAAATCACGTGGGTTCTTTCGTTCTTTCTAAGTAAACCGGATTCTAAGAAACATTCTGTAGAGTTTGTCATCACTTAGAGAAATGTAACCAAGTACCCAAGTAATTTTTCATTTGGTTTTTGCGTTATGGTAACCGACACCATAGTATCATGTCAGCTCACTCACACCATTACACCCCGAGAGGAACTTGATATATGCATTGTACATCCTGGGCACCAATCTGGAGCATTCCGCAGGGGTCAACAACCCTATCAGTCTTGGTTTTTTTGTCTTTTTCAAAGACATCAAAATATGTAAGGCTTTAGACTCTCTGTGAAGCTGTCAGTGTAATCAGTGCACTGCACCATTTCTGACATTTTTAAAACATTGCCCAGTTTCAAGCATTACCGAAATGAACGAGACAAAAAGACCAAATACTGTATAAAACTATACTATAAATTCTAGGTGGAATTAATTATTGATTAATAAAAAAAAAAAAATTGGGGGGGGGGGAGGGTTATTGTTTTCTTTTGTGTTTTTTAATTTTTTAAGCCAGGGAACAGAACATTACATTTAAAAGTTTTCCCAGGTTTGTCCCTTAATTAATAGGAGTGCAGAGGTTGAGATTTATAAACTTAAATGTGGCGGGAACATGGCAAATGGATTTTTAAACCATTTCCTTGCAGTTTAGGTAGAAGCCTGACTGGTTGACTGATTAGTTGAGATGCTGGGTTGACAAATTTGACCTAAGTCTATCATCAGCAATTTTACTTGTTATCAGTCGGTGAACACGTAGCTTAACAGTTGAGCATTATTTGTTTATTTCTTGTAATACATACACGTACGTCACTGTAAATATGCACTGCAGATATATTCTAAATATATACAATGTATGTGTGCTCTGTAAAACCCATCCTGATACAATCATTGGCAGAGCCAAGCCGAGCCAAGCTCAGCGAAATGAACATAATGCACATTCATTTCCTAGTTGCCAACTCTGATTTGACAACACCAAGCACTTCTCACGTCGTCAGCCTGCCGTATCTTGAAATTGCTATATCCGTGAACCCCCCAGACCCACCACACACAGACCAGCACCGTAGCTGCAGTCTCATTCTACCTTATTGCACACCTCAAGGGACATTGAACTCCACATGTCATAATTTATGTGTTAGTGGGCCGAGCACTCAGCGCGCCGTGATGAAATCCCACAGCACCTCGGTACCATCCCTTCCCCAGGCCTATACATAGGGTTATCTGTTCATATGTTTATCGGTGAACTGCGTAATATTTCATGCGGGTTTTGTGCCTGGAGGTTTAACGCATACGGTTTGGGCATTGCAAAGTTGCACATGGATGAGCCGAAATGCACAGTCGTTGGGAGGAGTTTTAAATGAGTATTTCATGTGTGAAGCAAAAAGTGCAAGCCTATTGTGCACCTTTAGTTAATGCTAACTGTGTTCATTATGATGCATGTGCCAGATGTATTCAGACTGCTGCACTGGAAAGTTCATGTACATTGTAATTGACCTATTGCCGTTTGAGAGTTAGCCACGCCCCTTAGAAAACCCTATGGAATTTTTGTACGCTAAGTTTTGTTTGTCTCGGATGTTGCGCGTTCCGCGTCTGTTTGTATGTAATTGGCCAATATTTCACAAGCTGCGTTGTCGCGATTCTAACGTGATTCTACCGCGATAGGTCAATTGTGCAATGAATACATGTAATGTTACCATGCACATTATTCTGCCCTGTGTTTCATATCAAAGTCAACTGTACATGATTGATGCTAAAAAATGTGCATAATGAGGGAATTAATAGTGTGCTGGAACAGTTTCAAACGTGTTGTTTTAAACCAGCTTGGGGTCTGGGCACTGATAATGGCCTGAGCCAAAGACGAGGGCTATTATCGGTGACCCGACCCCTAGCCGCTTTTAAACATCACATTTAAAACTGTTCCAGTGCACTATTTTCCCCATTCATAAACACCTTTCCGGTCAAAACAAGTCAAAACAAGTCAAGAATTGACATATTTTCAATGATTTTGTTCAACTATTTTACTTCATGTTCTATGAAAAAACCCTTCTGGCCATTTCTGTGGTAGGTTCCTTTCGCATCTAGTTCTAAACATCTCCTTATATGGAGATTTGTGCGCTTGGCGTGTACTGGGCGTACTACGGCGCGTATGTACCGGTAGGTGGCACAGAACGCAGTGACAGTCAGCAGTTTGTTACTGGTGGTTAAAAAACACCCACGTGATGGGCTGTCGACCAATAGGTAAACTGCTTCAGGTATAGTTTATGAATGGACATGTGCATTTACATACACATTAACTGCACTCTAATGTCTTTCTAATCTGCTTAATCAAGGCATGATAGTGTTACGCATGAATGCAAACATAAAACTCAGGTCATAAATGTGTATGTACTAAGATGACTTGTACAGACAGGACAAACATTTTCACTGAGCTACATGCAACTGTTTGATTGTTGTTAGCCCAGCTGCGGCTACACATCAGTACCCACTCAAATTGTTTGGCTACTCTACATCCATGTACATGTATCAACATGTATACGCATCAATCAGATAAATACCGGTACATGTACGGTACATGTACATGTAGCTGTCAAGAAAACAGTAAAGGAAAAAAGTATGCCTGAGACATGTATGTATTTTTTTGGGGGGGGGGGGATGAGGGGGGTTGTTTTATGGGGGGGGGGATTTCTTTGGTGCATTTAAAAAAAAACCAAATAAACCCCATTAATATCAGATAATTATCCAATCTTTGGGAAATTTATAGACAAACTTGTACACATGTGCATGCCTGTAGAGTTTTAGGATGATTTTTTGTGGAATGCCAATTGGTCCAGTGGTTACCATGTTTGACTCATGTATGATGGTACGTGGGTTCGAACCCTGCCAGGAACATGGTGTTTGTGCCCTTGGGCAAGACACTTAACTACAACTGCCTCTCTCCACTCCGGAGTATGAATGAGTACCTGTGAGGGTACTGGCAGAGGCCGAATGTGCGCTGATATCGACTGCTGCGTGGTCTTGTGGCTTGATAAACAGGGGAATAATTGTAAAGCGCTTTGAGATTGTGATACGATCGAAAGCACGCTTAGCATTACAATTTATTTATTTTTGTGTCGCCTAAACAAATTTTTGGGGACACTTACCAGTCCTAAATTATGTATGACCGTATAGGTCTCAGTATCTCCGTATCTCCATATGACCATATGTTGAAGTTTATCGGTAGGTTAAGTTTTTGAAAAAAATGTATAACTTCTACATGCTTTCATGGATTTTGATAAAACTTGGATGCAATGACCCTTGGGTGGGAATACACAATTTTTCATGGGATTACTGAGGTCAAAGGTCATGAGTCATTAGAGGTCATCATTCAAATATGCTTCAAATATTTGTTTGTCTACAGAATTTGATGGATTTTAATGTAACTTGCAAGTCTTCCGAAATTGGCGGTCAAAGGCCCTCTAGGAGTCAATTTAGGTCGTTTAAAAATGCACAAAATTTGACTTTTTTTAAGAACACAAAACCTATAGGGATTGACCGTGAAAAAAGGCGACGTGGACTTGCGGAACACTAGTTTTATTTTGCACTGTGGATCAACACTCCAGCTTTATATCGTGGGATGTTGTACACATGTTCATGTATGCATTTCAGGATGCCAATTTTCCCAAATGAAGCTTTTCCTCTCTCTGTTGAAGCCTAAGGCCTTCCCGTCTCCAGCATTGGACACTCATTATGGCGTGGTTTGTATGAGGCTGTACAATTCATGTCTGTGTTTAAACCCTATGAGGCTACATTGTACAACTTCAAAAACAAGGACACCAGGCACGTACTAGAACCGTGTATAAAAGCTGCTTGGACAATGCATCTGACTGATACAGCTGTATTATGTACTTAGAATTTAGACACATGATACGTAAACAGCCAGAAAATCTGATTTCTGAGTTCTCACAGCAATATTACCCTCTGCACATTTCCACTTTTGACAATCATGGGCATTGCTGGGGGGGGGTGGGGGGGGTGTCACCCCAGTTAGTCATTGTTGTCGGCAAAGTTGTCATTCGTGTCAGAGAAATCATATCACTTTTGGTAAATCTAGCACTAGATTACCGTATGTCAAGTCCTCCCCCCCCCCCCCAATGATTTACTGGCAACTGGTTGGGGATACATAATTTCCTGACTATTTTTGTGACCACACATACAGTTGTAGATCTGTCAGCATTTCGTGGTCAACGCACCCCACGTTAATTGGTCTGGCTTTACCGGTACCTGTGCCTACGGTACATGTACGATGTGACAGTTTCTCCCGTACTGGAAAGTTGTTAAATTAGCGATTAACCATAACCCTCCTCGAATCTCCAAAATCAACTAGGTGGTTTTGGAGGATTTAGGCTGTATACTATACTATACTATTTTATTTCTTGGGAAAATATCAACAAATACATGTAAACAAATGACTAAAGTTACAACACAAAACAACAAAAGCTTTAGATACATAAACAAACAAACAAAAACAAAATACCATTCAGCTCCCGAAGGATTGCCCAAAAGAAACGTTGTTTCTGTCTAGGGGTTCTCCAAACTGAATGGCATACGTGAAAACAACAAGCAATAAATATAAAAAGAAATTTTAACTATACAAAAAAAAAGTTAAATAAGTTACATTAAGTCAAGAACAAAGTTGGTAAATTATATAATTATTAGACAAACAAATCAACTTGTGCAAGTAAAAAATTTGGGGGGATGCATTGTGTCAAGGGCTTAAAGGGAAGATGCAACATTTGCAAACATCACAAAACGAAATGATCAAATAATCACGAAATACCTCACTAGATTGTTAGGGAATGACAGTCTAAAGCATCCTGTAAAATTGTGGCTCCTGGTGTGCTGTCATTTTCAAGAAAACTGGCTTTTTTCAAAAACTGCAATTTTTTCAAAATTAGTTATTCCGCGTTTTCTTTGCATTTGATTACACACCTGTGAAGGGGTACAAGCCTGCTAGACTGATTCTCTGACCTTACAATTTCCCAAAGTCATGATTGCTCCGTTTCATCGAAAGTGGGGTCAGGGAACCAGACTACAAGAACATGATTGGTTTTCATGGTTTTTCCAGCATCTACAAGCCCAAAACGTGAAACAAGTCATTTCAACAATATTTGCTATATCATACTAATCCTCCAAATCCATTTATTTCTAAAATTGCAGCAAAAGCAAATGTTGTACATTCCCTAAGCTCCACCTTGTGTTGCTTATATGCTCAGCCATCGTAAATTATACCATTTGGGAGACACTTTAGCATCAGAAGTTATACCTTTTGGAGACATGTGGCATTAGGGAGACATTTCAATGTCTCCGTAATGCCTCAGATTCTATTTAGACGCAAAATTTTACCATTGCAAATAAGCTAGATCGATTGCTCGTGGTCCAATTAGTAAAAAGACCAACATTTGTGGGGGTAGGATAGGGTAAAATTGGGGTTAGGGGTCAGGAAAGTCAGAAAACATTTTGTACACAATTCTATGGGAATGTCTCCCTAATGGTATATTTCTTAAGTATTATTAAATGGTTTATTACACTTTCCCATAGCAGCCCGAGGGCTGAATTATGAGCGGGTTTAATTTAAACATTAAGAAATAGACAGAGGTAATAAAATAATGCAATAAATAGACAAGAGGTAAAAACATAAAAAGGCATAATAAGGATTACACGACCAGTACAAAACACAATTAGGGAACTTAAACCAGGCTTCATTTACCGGTACATGCATAAATTATACTAGATACAGTATCATCCGCACTCATTCTGGAAATCATTGACAATTCCTCATTGTATGATTATTGGAGGATTTTGAAGGATTTTGAAGGATTGAGGCAGTGGTCACCCCTCCATGGAACAAATGCAAGAAATAACGGAGGACTTTGGAGGATTGAGGCTGTATCCAATTTTTTACTTGGAGGTAGTTGGAGGACCGAGGCAGTTAAGGTTACGCATAAACAAAATTGTCATTACAGCTTCTTTCCACAAAGAATTTATAATTTGAGACAATGTGCATCTCAAACATGCTGCATGTATGTTAGGGACTTTGTTATTTTGGTTCCAAATCCAATTGTGTCAAAACCTTTTCCGATTTCAGTCCTGCTACATATACAGATTTCTGAGAGTGCTTACAATGTATACATGTGTGTATTATTTTTCCTATTGCGTACATGTACATTGTCCCTGTAATTGATGTTGATGATTACCTATTCAGTGAGGACCCATGTTTCTTAATGATCATCTCTCCGCCCACGAGCTAAAATTAATCCAATGACATGTTTGCTGTAACATGAACAAAAGTCCCTGATCCTAGTACATTTGAGCGCGGCCGGCCATTCATCTGCTCGGTTCATCCCGGACAATGATGAATGTATTGATTCGGCCCCTTCAAGTACATGGCCCGTAATTGTTCTGGGTTGGCCATGCTTGTTCATGCGCTTATTAGTTTCAGGGGTAAAAATTGACTGGTGTGTTATTGGCGCAGGACAACAAAAGGTCTGTACTGTTATGAATGAGAAATCGCTCTACATTGTACAAAGGTAGCTTCCCGTTTCATTCCTCGTGTATTATGATACCTGGTCGTTTGTTGTATTCAGCTTGGGTGTTTCTTTTTAACCCGGTGGACGAATTTTTGCAAATTTGCAACGGACAAGAATTTGGGAGAAAATAGGAATTGTAAAAAGACAAATAGCCTTTTGGATATTTAGATGTTTGCTCATTTATTTTATTATACATTGTTTATCCCTCCCATGCAAACATACATTCTGTGCCAAGCTGTCCTTTCAGTCAAGTGACTCTTTTCAACAGTTAAGAGCTCCCATCCTACATAAAGCAGGATTGACTACCAGGGGTAGCTGTGGCTGTTTGTTACTTGATACAGCTTTGCTTTGACTGTAGGTGATTGATAAGCCAGCTGTGCCCGCAACTTGCCTGTTTTGTCTGTTCGTGGTCTGTTGACTGAGTTTGACTAGTCGCAGTGCTTGCTTGACATACCATATAATCTGACTGCTGGTGACTAGCCTGTGTTAAAAGTATAGCAGTGGAAGTGGATGGAAATTTTGACTGTCTGTGACTGCTTAAATTGCAGGAGGGTTAAATAGCATTGTGACAATTTCCCATCCTTCCACTTCTGTGAGCCAGGTTCGAATCTCTCTTAGGCTGACACTCGAATTGAGTTTCACTGTTGCCCGATACTACGGACCTACCTGGAATATCATCTGAAACCTTGCCTCCCACCTTAAAATCGAACGTTCCTTCATCATCTTTGTCTTTGTACCGTACGTCTCTTTACTCTTCAGGCCTATTGAGTTACGTATACATGTACATGTAGATGCACATTATAGTCTACTATTTAGAAACATTTTACTTCCATAAACCTCAAACCTCCCAGATCAGTCAAAATCCGTGAAAAGGTGAGGGAAGATTTTGCTGGATTTTGTAAAGTAGACGCCCTAGTTTACATTGGATTTGATACCCTAAGAGATTTAAATACAGAGAATGCACAACAGAGTTTCTGCATTGTCACGGATTGGTCACGATAAGGTCAAGAAAAGAAAAATTGTGTTTCCTATTTCATTGAAAACAAATACAGTGTAGATCGGGTGGGTTGGCTCTAAAAAAAATTTAGACAGAAAAGAAAATAGGGTGGGATGGTCGATTACTTATTAATTTTAGAGTACTTGTAATGTTTAGTTAACATTTGAATCAACTGTTCATTCTGCGTTTACTGTGCTGTTAAAAGGCTTCGCTGCACAGTACTGCAAGACTGCTCTGCTGAACATTTAAGTTTCTTTTCTTTTTTTCGAATAAAATGAATTAGGTCCTTCATGATTTTCTAGGTTGGGTACGGTTATAGGAAACCGAGATATTTTTCTCTTGACCTGCATGTACATGTACATTGTAATTCAGGATTTTCTCATAAAGAAAAGCTGTGAGAGGAAGGGTTAACATTTATTTCTGTCTTTTTACCTGTCAATTATAAACCTAAAGCAGTTGTTTTGAAGACACAATCCCTCTCCCACCTTCAAAAAAAAATAATAACAAAATTGAAAGGCACAAGAAGATAGTGATATGCATGTCAGTGCATGATGCATTTGCCTTGAACTGCCGTAATTGACTTTCCGTGTTCAGCTTGACTGTGTCCTCAGCTAGAGAGAACCTCTGAATGGGATACGATGACTAGCGTTCACTCTGAGGTCATGACATCCATTATCAGACAAACTGGTCGGTAATTGACGGAGCTGTGTGCATAAGAACAATACAAATGAATGGGAACTGATTCTTTGTTTTGCTTGAAAAAGTGATCAGATATGTGGATGACGTGCGATGTTTACATGTGTTTAAAGGCCCTGAAATACTCAAAATTTATTAACCTTGAAAATAAAATTTATATTTACACGGGCTATGGAAATGAAAGGCACATGTATGTAAATTGTGTAAGCAATGTAAATTCGTTTTTGTTTCTTTAACTTTTCAATTTTTTTTATTTTTTGTTATTTAAGTTTTTTAATTTAAAGTACTTTGGGGGGAAAAAAATCAATATTTTGCCTTCTATCCAACCCCTGGCCCACATACCCGGTGCAAAAAACAAATGAAAGTTGTAATCAAAATTTGTGGGTGGTTTTGTCAAAGATGAAGTATGTTTATAATTAATTGCTTTTGCTGTGTCATTTTTAGAAAAGAATGGATTTGGGGGGGGGGGGAGGGGGGGTAATATTTCATAGCAAATATTGTTTGAAGTTTTGTGTTCGTAAATGCTGGAAAAACCAAGAAAAACCAATCATGTTCTTGTCATCTTGTTCTCTGACCCCACTTAAGATGAAATGGAGCAATTTATTGACATCAGAGAACTGTAAACTTAGTGTAAGGTCAGGGAACCAGTCTAGCTGGCTTGTACCTGTTCATAGGTGTGTAATTGATTACAAACAAATTGTGGTCTAACTACCTGTAAATATGGTAAATTGGGGGTGTAATTTGAAGGAAAAAAAGCCAGTTGAAAATTGAACAAAAATACCACTTTTCTTGAAAATGACAGCACACCAGGTGCCACGATTTTACAGGATGATTTTTACTGTCATTTACTAACAGTCCAGCAAGTTATAGGTATTTCATAATAATTTGATTTTTTTTGGGGGGGGGGGGGGGTGAGATTTTTGCAAATGTTGTATATTCCCTTTAATACTAGTACATTATATTGCCTACTGGTAGATTTACACTTTATGACAATTGAGCTACGTGGATAAAACAAATTATATTTTAGGTATCATTAGGGAGGTTTCGCAAGCGAACGGATACGCTTACACTTACGCTTAGCTATCCGTATCCGTTTTTTACTTACGTGTAGCGAGCGAGATATGCGTGTCGTCTGCACGTTTAGCGGATAGTGAGTGGCATATGACGTCATACGTGCAGACGACACGCATATCTCGCTCGCTACACGTAAGTAAAAAACGGATACGGATAGCTAAACGTAAGTGTAAGCGTATCCGTTCGCTTGCGAAACCTCCCTATTATCTCAAGTTTACTCATACACATACCATTACAGTATGCGTACCGGTAGGCGCATACAACCTGTACATGTACAATGTTTGTCTGTGATCATCAAGATTGTACAAGCATGAAGGTCATGTCAGGTCATATTGAGCTTAACTATGGATTACTTTCATTTTAATAAGCACCGGTACTTTCACTCATAGAATTTATGGATGAGCAAGCTTCATTTTTGAAATGAAAAATATAATAACCAAATATGTTCACCAGCCAAAAGTATAAGGTCATGGCCACATTTTTAGTTAATCATCGCGATACTGAAAGTAATCGCTTGTTCAATTGTTAGATACACTGACCTGTTCAAAGTCAATAAGTGTGTACAAATATTCATTGATTTTTCTCATTTGTAATAATTGAAATTTGTTGTGTGCTTGTGAAGTTGATACAGCTGCATGTACAGGGAGTGTACTAAAATGTGAATATGAATATTATGCTACACAGTATCCTAATTTTAATTGCCATTTAAATGTCAATACATGTACAGTGTGTGTATATGTTGTTGTCACATGTACAGTATATAGATCTATACAAGTACCGGTACATGAACAAATGTACATGAACAAATGTACATGAATGTACATGTACATACATTTACAGTTGTATGTGAAGTTGAATTTACTGTATGAAGATGAATTACTGTTAAATTTCATCAATTGAAATTGAACCTTAAAGGGAATATACAACATTTGCAAACATCGAAAAATAAAACTACCAAGTTTTTACGAAATACCTTACTAGGATGTTGGTAAATGACAGTCTTAAGCATCCTGTAAAATTATGGCACCTGGTGTCGAGTCATTTTCAAGAAAATGGTATTTTTGTATACATTTCCAACGGTGGTCGGCCGACCACCGTTGGAAAAACCTAACTATTTTTCAACTACTGCTCCAAATTAACAATTTTTTTTCAGTCCAAATTTTGTTTGCTATTGGTTACATGTTCATGAACGGGTGCAGGCAAGTTAGACTGGTTCCCTTATCTTACAATTTTCCGACATCTATAAATTGATCCATTTTATCTTTAGTGGAGTCAGGGAACCAGACTACTTAAACCTTTTTGCTTTTCTTGGTTTTTCCAGCATTTTTTGAACACAAAACAATATTGTGTAACAATATTTGATATACATGTATTATACTAACCCCTCAAATAGTTCATTTCTGAAAATTACAGCAAAAGCCAATGATGTACATTCCCTTTAAATGTCAACTCATGTACAGTGTGTGTATATATGTTGTTGTCACATGTACAGTATATCTATACAAGTACCAGTACATGAACAAATGTACATGAACAAATGTACATGAATGTACGTACATGTACAGTTGTATGTGAAGTTTGTATGAAGATGAATTTACTGTTAAATTTCATCAAATGAAATTGAACCTTAATCTTCATTATATTTGAACTACAAGAAGGATCACTGTTTGTGTGCATACATGTACATGTACACACATGTACTTGTACACACACCCGTATGTACATTGTACACGTGTATGACCGGTGAGTGACAAGTAGGCCTACAGTAGGCCTATAGATTTTTTTTCAGAATGCTGATAAAATAAATAAGGGAATAAATGTGTGCTTGGCCGGTTTTAAACACTATGTTTAAGACCGGTTGGAGTCTGGATGCTGAAAATTACCTAAGCCGAAATTCATACATGTACCTATTCGGTCAAAAAAATCTTAACTTTTCGGTCCAAAAATCAAAACAAGGCAAAAATTATCAATTTCCAATGATTTTGTTCAGCAATTTTACTTCATTTTTTTCCGGACACCCCTCTAGCTTTATAATGGTTTGAGTAGTGGTAAACAACTCCTAATATGGAGATTGGCGTGCGCGTCGCGCGTATTGCACAGGGGCACAGAACGCAGCTGTGCCATTGTGTTGTGAATTTAGGACTATGAAATGCTGACTCTCGCACTCCTATGTGAGGATTGTAAACGTTCAACCAATAAAATGTTAAAAGGCACCGGATTTCGAGTCCAAATTTCATGTGACACTGGAATACACAGCCCTGTTTTAGAGGATTTTAGCGGATTCAGGATACCTCCATGTCAAAAAAGTTGGGGGATTTTGATGGATGCAGGACAGAAAGACTAGCAGTACTGCAGGATTTTGATGGATTCGGGATACCTCCATATTGAGCAGTAGGGGGACTTGATTGGTTCAGGTTCTCAACAGTTTTACTCCTTGGTATATGTTTGGTGTGTACGAGGTATATGTACTACACTGGTGGATTCTGATGGACTCACTGGTGGATTCTGATGGACTGAGGACACCAACATTTTTACATGGAAAAAATTGGGGGATTTTTGGCAGGTTCAGGATACTATCTAGTAAAAGTTTCTCAAGTGGTGTGGGTTAAACCTTCTATTGAACCATTTTTGCCTTTACTTTTATCAATTCGATTGACTTCAGTTTACTAATATCACTTTTAAAAAATCCACTCTTTTTGCTTTGACTTCATCTTCTTTTTTATGCAGAACAAATTCCGACTCTGCGCTGCACACGAGCGTGATGGCGCCCATCGATCCATTCCAGGGCCACGGAAGTATGTCACCGGGCTCCCACAGAAGAGGTAAAGAAAAAGGGGGCGGGGCAAGGGGTGTCAACTGAGGGGTCCGTTGATAGTAAACTTGAAAGCCATGGCAACATCAGGAATGGGAGTATCCCCATTTCTCTTCCTGCTTTTCTTTCCACAATAAGTAGGCCGACCGTCAGCCTACATGTACTTGTAACTCCAGCATAGCTTTTGTTCACAAGTTGTGAATGACAAAGATTGATTGATCATCTATTGAACTGTGGAACGCCGTGGTCCAATGGTTACGGTGTTTGACTCACGTACTGTGCGTGGGTTTGAACCCTGACAGGGAACACGGTGCTTGTGTTCTTGGGCAAGACATGTTACTACAATTACCTCTCTCCACCCAGGAGTATAAATGGGTACCTGTGAAGGTAGAGACCAGAATGCGCTGATCTCGAGCTGCTGCAAAAACTGGTCTCATGGCCTGATGAACAGGGGTAATAATTGTGAAGCGCTTTGAGACCTTTGGTATAAAGCGTTATATAAAACACAACATTGTTTTTTATTATTATTTACATGTGAAGTTGCTCTACATATTTTACATGTGTTTGTGGGACGGCAGAAAAAAATGCTGAGGCTAGTCAGAAAATAAACAGGCAAAACCTTATGATCAGACTATACCGTGATACTATAATCATTAGAACAATAGTATTGAACTGTGAAAAATGTCTTTGTGGTTGTTAGAAATCTAGAAAATTATGCCATTGTTTATAAGAACTACGAAAAAAAAATCAACAAATTTGTTTTTTAAAATGATATCAGGCCAGAAGTAGAATCATTTCTCAAAGGAGGAAATAATTACTCATACAGCAGTTCCAGTATAGGGCCGTAACAGTGTTTACCATTTCATGCATTTTCAGTGCATCAAGTACCCATGATCATTTCCTCCAATTTCAGACAGAAGTCAACACGTGCACGCACACACACACATACAAATTATTGTTCTGTAACTATTGGGACCACACACGTGTTGTCCAACGGTACAATGGGGACCGAAGACGCTATGGGGACAGCAGAAAGTCCCCATAACTCGGTGCTAATATCCCTAACAATAAGAAGCTTCCCCATATAATGCGGTGACGGCCCGCCCAGGCACACAACATGGCACTGTAATGAATTGTACATGTATGTACTCAAGACTGTGTAACCCCAGTGTAACCCCAATCAAATATACACAGTGTTAGTTGTTTCCCTGTAATAAACCGTTCACTGTATTATGTACATGTACAGTATCAGGTGTGCACATAGGCATTGGGAATGTGTGCTGCATGTACGTGTACGTGTACATACTTCCTAAATAAATTATATCCATGTGTACATTCAGTTTACACTCGAGGGGTTTCTCAGTTCTGGTGTGATAGTGTACACGTACAGTCAACTCTCGTTAGTACAAACTCTGTTAATACAAAATTCTGGTTATAACAAACACAAAGCCTTGGTCCCGACTTGTGCATTTATGTGCACAATGAATGGGACTGATGTTCCTCTTAATAAAAAATTCTGATATAACAAACAATTTGGCTAGGTCCGAACAAGTTTGTTATAACGAGACTCGACTGTATATACTTTACAGGCACATGTTGTGAATAAAAATCTCGTTAGAAATGCTCATCTTCTACTGAACATACATGTATACAGCCAGTGGGACATAAGCCATGAATTCAATTTGACAGATGCAATGCACAACGTGAGAAACCGTAGCAGGTGTCTATGCAGTTGACTTCATCACTGCTGCTGCACAATTAAAATAAACAGCTCGCAATATTAGGAAGTTTTGGCCCCTTGGGGGCTGAACTCATGAAAAGCTGATTGGGGCGCTGTGTAAGACTAGAACGTTACAGTGCTCATGAATGATTCAGAATGCTAATTCCACGCATTGTGTGGTTTGGTCACTCCTGTTACAACTCGGCCAAACTATTCAGCACGTTCTTGCTTATCTGCTGGACATCAAATCAAACTTAGCATTTCAAATACCAGAATGGTACATGAGCTGGCAGTCACTGATAACGCAGGGCCTTATCAATTTTATAATATTATTATCAGGCTTTTATTGTGTATACTAGCTAGAAATGTACAGGTAGGTGGTACCTAAGGGTCGTAATGGGTTACTTTGCATGGTAGATCCTTACTGTACCGGGGGTACCATCTCAAAACTGACTGGTTGATGAACTACACTATAAGAGATGTGCTTGACTGTAATTGGCTTGGGGAGTAATGACCAACATTACCCGCACATTGTACCAGCAAACTCATGGATCTACATCGGATATTATCCAATTCTGTATTCCATTTCTCTGGTCTGTGGCGGTTAAGTGATGTGCCACGTCATGGTTGGTGTTTACAAGTACCGGAAACAAAGTCATGAAACGTGGGAGTAGACGAGAAATACATGTAGGATTGTGCGTGGGCAATTCCAGAGTTATGAATGGAAGTGGAATGTCAGGGCGGAGCCAATTAACCATGATATCTTCCAAACTCAGTCTGTAATCTCCTTGACCATTACTAGATGATGGATGTATAAGATTTGAAAAAGACATTTTCAGCTCTATTCACGGAGCACTAACGAGCTCTGTTGTGGACATTACATAACGATGGAATTACCCACATGATATAAATAGCCAACTTATGAGGCGATTCTTTTCCTCAAAATAATTACATTGACCTAACAAATATACAAAAACATGATAGGAGGACAGAAACATTTGGACAAAAGGAAAACCTACATGTAAACCCCACGATTTGGGCGATTCACGATGCAGTTCGCCACCAAGAGTTTGCCATGGAGAGTCCATTTTTCAAATTTACCGTCGACAAAACATGGCCCACTGAATGAGTGTCAGTAGACAACTAGAGATAATTTGTTATAGATTGGGGCATATAGCGTTCTGCCACCTTACAAAAAACACGATATTGATAAAAAGAAACAAAAGGGCAAACAGATACCCGGTACTCGAATCATACACTTACAAAACTACTGACCGGAAAAATGAACAATTTCAAATGTCCCGCGCTGCGAATTTGTGGACCATCCCCCTCAATGCACTGGGAAAAATGAGCTCTCCGTGGCCAACTCTTGGTGGCGCACTGCGTTGTGAATCGCCCGAATTGTGGAGTGTGTGGTTTGACAAAGCCACAAATTAGCTGTCGTCCTATTTAAAATTAAACACAGATCTGTTAGCCCATTCAGAAGCATACACAGTGTCCTGTGCATAAGACCTTGAATTAATGATGAACATGTACCAGTACATGTACATGTAAGCATTAAAAAATATATGCACTTTCAATCTCACATTGTTGTCAATGCAAGGTCAAGTTGGCACAGAAGACAAAAATCAACATCTGAGATAAAGTAAAAATGCAGAGATTGGGCATGCTGTGTATTGAAAAAAAAAATGGACAGAATTATGTTCCGTGTTGGAAATGAATTCCATTGTGTAGAGTCCAAGATGGTTATCGTTGATAAAAGTCTGGCCAGACTTCATTCCTAAATTGCAAAGCTTATCTGGAGTTTTCATCTTTGATGGCTTCATATCATTGAAGAAACTGACTATACGAACTGAGCTTCCTTCTAAGGAAGTCAGCTTCTTAGATTATATTTTTTGGGGGGGGGGTGGGTACATGTGTAGTGCAGTTTCTAGTGATGATAGTACATGTAAAAAAAAAATCCAATTTTGAAAACTACACTTGTTTGTTTTGTTGACATAAATTGATTGGATGAAAATTTGTAGAAGGCTGCTCAGCTGGGAGATTTCCAGTATATTATACTGAGAACTAGTTACAACTGCACTACGTGAAACAAATTGTCTGGTTACATCTCATCACGCAATTTGCTTAAAGTCTGACTTTTTAAGATATTGAGATATTTATTTATTTGGATTCTGCAGAACAAGAGCTTTCCAATGGGATATAACTTTTAGTGGAACTGAGTTCAGTCATGTCAGTAAAGGAAATGTAGACCACCAACTTACTTTAAGTTGTAAAACCGATTCTTGAGAAAATGGCATTAAAAAATCCTGCAGTTGTGTTACAGTGAATCAACAGTCAACTAATAAAATGGGATGAAAATTAGGTTTTAAAGATGTTTGACAGAACAAAAAAAAATCGGAGAACAGTAAAAGAAGACAAACAGATCAAGGTTCACCTGGAAACAAAAAAATGACCACCCCTTCAAATTTTGGCTTTGTCCCACTGTACTGTAAAATGTAAATTTCCGACTTTTGTGGTGACAGGTCTCATTTGTGCTTAATATCTGTTCCTCTGCACAGCAAATGGTGTGCCTAGTAATTTCATGACTCTGAGCCAGGTGTGGCTTAGTTGATTTAAACAGTGTCTCGTCTATGCTCGTCTTTTTAACATTACTTACTCTCTGAATTAAATTTTTTTTTTTATATCTCATTTCAGCTGAGATGGTGATGGATCACTCAGGTAACACATTGAAAACTCCTCTGTGGGATACAAAGAAGGTAAGCCATACATGTATATATACGCCCATATGTGCTTGCTATCCGTTAATTACCTGGCCGGGGGTTTTACGGGAATGACTTCCGTTCCACTTCATGCTCATGTCCTTTAAAACAAGGAACTTTCATCTGAGAGTAATTGTGCTCCAGTATCATTAGTGTTTCGGAAGTAAATGTCATCTTAATATTTTATCAGATCCAAGTGAAAAGAAAAAAAAGATTTTTTTTTTTTAATGATTGGACTTAGATTTGATGTGTTATTGGACAAGCCAGCGTTTTCTCCAGGATGCACTTTTTCATGTATAAGGTGACACCACAAGATAACCATTTTCCCCCTATAACGTCATCACTAAGAGTGCGTTTGAGTACCGTAGCTCACCCGGATCGACTGGGTAAAGGCAGACGGGTTAGCCACAAAAGCTGGGCTAGTCGAACTGATCGAGCTAATCGACCGCTCAGATGGGGGCCACTATGATCCTTACGTGATGTCCGTAGCCACGACCGTGGCTGTAAACATTGATAAAACGCCCTTTTCGGACTGAGTCTTACCAATCCTTCCTCCATGGCCTTACTTTTTTAGATTTACTGCTTTTCCGTCAATCGCAATTTCAAGTAACAGCTGTATTAGCGGCCTGTAAAGTCACAAAGAGCTCAATAAATAATTATGTTTAGTCTTCATATGAAGTTGATTTTGGGGTCCACTTGATCTTTACGCTGTCTGGCCGCCATATTCGTCCATTTGTTGGAATGAACAACGCATGTGTGTGACGTACATGTATATCCACCACTGACAGGATCTGTGGTGGCTGACCCGGGTGAGATAATAGAATGGCACGGGGCTAACCCGAGTCGACCTGGGTGAGCTAATCGAAACGCTCACATAGAATAATATTTTAGTCTCAAAAACAGTGCCATTCAAAGTTGGTCCATTTCCAAACATCTTTTCCTTAGTCGAAAGTGAATTAAGACTTTACATGTAGTGTTATGCCTTTTGGAAAGCATGAATATTTCTGATTTTCTGAAACAAGGACTGTTGGGTGATGTTTTGAGTCCCCTTCGTTTCTCTTCTCCCTCATCCTCTCTAAATGGGCAGTTTCACGGCATCAGACGCACAGTTCGGACAATTCAACAGTGTGCATTTTTAAAGTTATAATCCTAAAGTGGATATTAATTCTGATAAATTGTTTCAGTTAGGTCCTACAATGATTTAAAAAAGACATTATTCATCTCACTTTCTTGCTGAAGTAGAAATTGGTTTTGAAACACCATGGTGTCTGACATACTCAGACAAATTGAATTTTTTTGTGTGTAAACATAATAGGTGAACATAATATCGGTAACCCACGTTACATAAAAAGCACATGGAAAAAGTTAAAAACCTAGTATTTGAAAGTTTTCCTTATACCTTGCACTGATGGACTGTTCTTTTTAGTGCCCTTGCATCATTTGGGTATAAGTCATATTCTAACTTTACAATTATTTAAAAATAATCAATCATAAATATCTCCAGAGGGTTATATTTTGGTAACTCACGTTACGGTAACTCACATTACAGTTTGTCCGCCTATCTTGGTACAAGTTTAAACATTGAAGAAACTAACAACCAAGCAAAAACCTCCTTTGGCATAGAACACAATCTGTTTCTCTTCCTTTTAAAACAAAAAGACACACTTAGGTCAAAAAAAAAAGTCTCCGGTTTCTGGTATGGAGCTTGCCAAAAAAGTGGTGCGGCGACGCGGCTTTTTTTTTTTTTTTACCTGACTTTTTTGCTTCAAATGTCGGCTGATGACTGCAAATGGTGTCCGACTAAACTTAGTGCAAATATATGGGAGTCCAGTGAGGCCACATAAAGCTTATTCTCGATCATAACCCCATCTAAAAACACGTTAAAATTGTGCAGCAGCAGGATTCCCGTCAAACCAGTGAGTTTGGCGGTTTTGAGACATCATCTTTCATTGAAAAAAAAACTTTTTCATTTTGCCGACGCGCATGGCTACGGCGACGCGCGCGCATACCAGAAACCGGAGACTTTTTTTTTTTGCCTTACACTTGCATTTTGCATGTAAAAACAAGGTGCCAAAATAACTACCTAAAATCCATAATTTTATCCAAAAAAACCCAAGTGTTTTGACCCAAAAAACCACACTTACATTCTGACTACCGGGTACATTCCATTTCACTGGCACACCACTCAAATGAAAGGTCTTGTTGTCCCCTTCAATTTGATACCACATTTGAGGTGGTGATGCTTTATGTGAAGATTTTCTTACATTTTCCATTTTTTTTTACCATGTCCACATTCTCATGGAAAAGCCCAGCTATATTTCAATAAAATACAGACAATAAGCTTCAAAATGATATAAATGTTTCATTTGTGGCATTCGGACCATTTTGAAATTTTGGCTTTGAGGCTGGGGAATTGTTTAAAGGTAAAAATGTGATTACACCTGCCTCATCATATTTCTTTCTCGTGCAGCAACGAGAAAGCAACGAGCGGTGGGGCCCTGTTTCTATGACCTTACCCCTTGTTCCTCTTTTTAGCTTCCTCAAGTACAATTCCCTTGTTCCTTTGTCTTCATCTTACAGATGCAGCCCAGGCCCAGGTCTTGCGAGGTTCCCGGAATAAAGTGAGTATTTTTTCCCCTCCACACCGCAGCGTCGTCTTGCTATTTAATCCTGGACGTGTCACAACATGCGATCGAATTATCTGAAAAGCGAGCTGGCCAGATTTGCCTAATTGAAAAATTAGCTTACTTTGCTATCCGGGCTGTGCATAACACCCAGTCTGTCTGATTTAAGGCGAGGAGTCAAGACGAGAGGTACTTGCACAATTTACGTGTACTGTGTTTCATCGCATTGAAACTGCTGATGGATTTTTTGCTGCCTGATAGCATAAAAAACAGGGTGAAATCACACAGCTTTATTTAAATAAAACAATCTTTTTAAGTAATCAATACACTTCCTTCAGTTCTCTTTTTCTTGGGGGGAATAGCTGGAATTATGCCAACTTGAGGATTTTAGTCGACCACTAGCAGTGCACAAATACTATTCATTAAAATGGCCAGTTTGCACTTTTTTGTGTAAAATTTAACAGTGTTCCTGTTGTGTTGAATTGCTATAAAACAGTATCTATTTTTATGCAAGGTGTGGTGTTCAGCGTACAGTATATTGGTTATTTTATAAATTTGGGGTCCACTTTTTTCCTGTCCCTGTTACATCTGATATCTGTTATAATTTTGATGCACTCATTAATGCATTCATCCTCCAAGAGTGATTATGAATGGCAAACTACCTACTCAATAAATATAACTTATTTGAAGTCATTCTTTATGACACTTGAATGGCAAATTACAAAGTACCACGGTAACAGGGACAGGAAAAATGTCACACTTTGGACCCAAAATTTATGGCATGAAATCAGCGGCTGCGGAAATGCAGTATTTATTGTCAGCATTTTAGCATCGTAACCATTTCCCCCCAGTTGTTCTTAGCATTTGAGTCCACCCTTGTGTATGTAACAATGGTATCCAAATGTATTCTTGGATTTTGCACAATTTGAATGGTGTTCACGTTATTCCCATTCAAGTGAATTGTGCCCTTGATAAGCCCGTGAACAACACATAATCAAAGTACCTTTTAGCTCTTATTGCAAGGCCATTTGCTGCCCTCTATAGGCAATGCACAGATCCAATACCGGGACAATTCTCTCCCACCGACATATCACCTTAATGAAAAAAAAAGTTTAATTAGAAATTTTGGAGAACTGCCGTTGTGAGGAGAATTACATTTTTCCTGTTGACAGTCAGAGCTTTGTGACCGAAAAGTCAGGTTAACACCTCAAGTTTTTTCAAATTTTGCGGATACACTCTACCTATAATATCTCCTCTGTGAAGCGTTGTGGTTCTGAAAAGAATCGAGAAATGCGAGAATCATTCTTGACGTTTCAGACATTGTCCTCTGTCGTCATTCTCCTGAGGATGGACAGAGTGCACTGTCCAAAACATCGAGAACAATTCTCACTGCCAATTCCGTTCAGAACCTTGCTTCTTCACAGAAGAGATATAATTTGGTATATTGGTAAACATAGATCACTTATTTGTACCTTTTTCTATCTTACAAAACTTCAACCTCCCAATTGAATTACAACTGTGTTCTTCATTGCAATCACTTAAATCATCTCTTAAAACCAATTTGGTCACCTCATGTTTTTCAGTTTGAGATATTCATGTTTCGTAGATTTTACAGTTGTTTGTTGTAGAATGCACCAAGAGCTTCCTTGGCGGAAACCAGCGCCATATAAGTTTTCATTATTATTATTATTATTATTAAATTTGAGTTTTCAAGTCCGAGTCTGTTGATGTTATCCTGTTTCTCTTTGCAGTATTTGTCCGTCCTCAGACCAGACAGAGACGGAGCAGACCAGCGATCCCATTCCCATCTCCAACAACACGGGCTCCCTGCCAGACCTCACCAACCTGCACATCCCTTCACCGCTGCCCACCCCTCTGGATCCAGAAGATCAGCAGGTGTCGGGCTATAACCATGGCGGAGTGGGTAGCCCCAGTAACCTGTCCAGCAGTATGCCCTCACCAACTCATCTCAGTACGTCGCCTACCAATCACACACAGGTAGGTTGTGCATTTCAGTTTCTTAGAATGATTTCTTGCAATACTTTGAATTGTTTTGTTTGTCAATAAGGTGAATGCTTTTTGAACATTAGGCAATTATTCAACGTAATTAAAACTTGTACTGTGGAAGAGATATATACATGTATATATGTTTGGTCAAATTTCAAAACTTTGTTGCACATTGAAAGTTTTTTCTCAGAAAACTAAAACAGGCCACAAGTGAAAATGTTCTACAATGTATACTTGTAGGGCTGTGCATCGGAACTGGGTACCTGAGTACATATACCCGACCGTTGACATGGTTGATGTCGGTAATTGGTTCCAGATTGTAGGATCGGGTAACCGGAACCAACTTTACAAATTACTTGCTAACTTCTCAGACGATGAAAAAGAAACATGGGGAAACAAAAAACACTTTGCGTTTATGACGCTTGCGAAAGTTGCAGTACACACTTGTATCTTGCTGTATTGACGCAATGATGTAGTAGTATTATCATGCAGACCTTTATGAACATCTGAACAGCAACTTCTGAGATTTGAATTTTGGGGTGGGTTTCTTTAATGATTACCGGGGAACCTTTGTTGTTGATTTTCAAAGGGGTACCCGGTTCCAATGCTACTCGTGTTTGTAAGTGGTTCTCATCTGATTTTGTAAGCAAAAAAGTTGGTTTGTTGTTGGAGTGAAGCCGTGACAACTTGGCAAGACAATGACCTATGATTCGTAAAACCGATTTTTAATCTACCGGTATGCATAAGATATAAAGATAAATGAGCACATTAAGGTACGGTACATTGAGTGTAAGAATGAACACAAATCTTTTTCTGTCTGATTAAACCTCTATCTGACCCCTGATCAGAATTTGACAAGAAAAGTTATTACTATTTGTAACAAGATCTGTCATTTTGTAAACGTGTTCATTTTCAAGTACAAAACGAATCCAACGAAAAGCTGTCCCATATCTATAGGCCAGACAGGCAGCCAAAGAAGGGTTTGCTAAAGTGCGTTGATTCGCAAGCGGATACAGGGGTTGTGGGAAATATGCAGGGTTGAGCCTCGGAAACGTTCTTGATTTCATCAGTGGGGAAAGTGCAGAGGAAAGGTGTGTAGCCTGAGAGTAGCAGATTGTGTAATAAATATTCAGGTGAGGAGACGGTTGCTGTAATTACTGGAAGCACATGTGCATTTTAAAGTTCAACATACATTCAGTGCAGGTTGTTAAAACCTTCCCTCTCGTGTGGGCAATTTCAACAAGGCCAGCCCAGCAGTCAAGATAAATCAAGTGACTGTTTTTAACAGTTGAGTGCTCCCTGCCTTCATAAAGCAGGATTGACTGGCTGTGATTGTTATGAAACCTGATGTAGCTATGCTTTGACTGTAGGAGATCGATTAGCCAGCTGTGCCTGCCAGTCACCTGCTTTTGTCTTTAGATGTAAATTGACTGTCACAAGTGCCTACAAGAAACATGACCTGACTGTTGGTGACTAGCCTGGAACAGGATTGACTGTCTGTGACTGATCAACAACAGTAGAGTTAATTAGACCCCTGCGTATCATTTTCAAGATTGTCTTAAAAATGTATTCAGCGAACAAACTTAGAAGCCACATTCTTACAGACAAGGTGCGCGTATCTCGGTAACCCTATTGGTCAAAGGAGCAATAAGTGCGTGCGTGCCACCTGTATGCAAGCTTGGTTCCACAATGAGTAAAATATCATTGACCCTAATGTTTACCTTGCACAGGTGGTGGGTCAGCACAGTCCACAGATTAGTCCACAAGTCAGCCCACAAATGACGAGGCGGCCTATGAGTAGTCCCAGCAGCCCCTTGGGGATCCATGCAACCAATGAACATCAACGGCGGCAACATCATCAACAACAACAACAACAGCAACAGCAGCAGCAACAACAACAACAACATAGACAACATCAGCAGCAGCAGCAGCAACAACAGCAGCAGCAGCAACAGCAGGCCCAGCAGGCGCAGCAGGCCCAACAACAACAGCAGCAGCAACAACAGCATCAACAGCAGCAGCACTTCATTAGGCAGGTCTGTACCCGCTCTGACTTACTTTGATCCTTTAGTTTTGTTGGGAGTGTGGCTTAGTGGTTAGGGTTAGTGACTCGTGATCAGAGAGTCAGGGGTTCAAATCCAGCTGCTGGTCATATGGTGTGTCCTTGGGCAAGCCACGGCTCCCCCACTTGCCTCTCTCCACCCGCCTCTCTCCACCCAGGAGTATAAATGGATACCGGCATTAACTGGGGAGTAACCTGAGATGGACTAGCATCCCATCCAGGGGGAATAGAAATATTCTGAGTCTTTTCATGCCACTGAAACCGGAGATAAACGCTGGCCTGATGGGCCACATTGGCTCGTGACAGACTTTACTTTTACTCTTACTTTTGACATATAAGATCAACAAGGATCACCAATTATTTATTCCTGTGTCCTTTTTTAGTATAACCAGGCGCTACTTCTGAGTTTGTTCTTGATTATCATTTTTATGTGATCTCAGCAACATATTTTACCCAAGAGCTGCATGAAATTACAAAACAAAAATGTAGGTAGGAGTCTAAGAAAGAAAAAAAAAAGGTCTGACACTTCTTTCTCAAGGACCAAGGCACTTTTATCATGGACAAATTGACTCTTGATTAAAACCTGTAAGTCATTGTGGATGCGAATGAGCAACTGAAAGAATCCACCGACAGACGAATCCAGGCACGTGATCACCGTACACTCACGTGGCCCCCTTCAATGGAGAAACCATTGTGCATGCTATTGTACAAAGCAACTACCCTGTGACGGATTATCTGAACAATAGCTAGCACAATGCTTTCGCCATTGAAGGGGGCCTTCGTCATAGAATTGTTAGCGTGCCCGGATTAGTCTATAAATTTTTAGACTCGGTGTCTGGTACCCTTGTCTATGCATGTTTAATGAGTGTGTCTAGACAGGTTGCCGGTGAACGCCCTCAGCTTTTGATCCAGCTGGTTTCTTTGCCTTTCATTTCGCCATGTCATGTTGTAAGCATTGATCACCCCTCCAGTAGACATCCATTAGCCATATCAGATTCCTCCTTGCTCTGCCTAACCCATCCCTTATCTCTTACCTCCTGGGAAACGGATCTCAAAGGGCAAACGTTTCCATCGTTCATTCCATCTCTCAGGAACTGTGTCGCCCTCTCTCTCTCCGCAGGCTGGTCCCAACGCACTCCTATTTTAAAAACTGTTCTTTACTGTGTAGTCGGTACTGTGACAGATCGCAGGAAGATCGCAGGGTTTCAGAAGCTTACTTGGGTGGGACTCGAACCCATGACCTCCCACTTACTAGGGCATGATACAACCCACTCCCGTCTGATTCCTAAATAAGACCCTGAAGTTAAATGTCACTGTCAGGTGACTGCAAGCCTACTCACTGTCTCCAGTTGTACTTGGCGATAATACGGCCAGATACAAAATGCCACTGAGCCGCCCCTTGTGCCACCCACGATATTCCGCTTTAACAAGTCCGCATTTTGTTGTGGCCCTTCCCCCTCACCGTGTTATTACAGGGTATGGCTGTGGATGCCTCAGCCATGACACTGGAACATCAGGCCCATCATCAGCAGTATTCCCAGCAGATGTACACGCAGGGCCAGCCCCAAGTAGGCCAGGCGACACCTAACCTCACGCTGGATATGTCAAAGGTCGGTTAGGACACTCGCCCTTGGACTCTCTTCCTTGCTGTGTTGTCACTTTGTGGCCCTTGCCCCTCCCCCTCCCTCCTCCTCAATGGGGTTAAGACCTTGCTTCTGGTTTTTAGTCCTTGCTGCTGGGCCTTGCATGGAGCTCCCGATTTGTTATCATATCGAGAAACTTTCCTGAATACTTTTTTTTTCATTGGAACTTCCCATCAGGCTCATTAGTAAAAGTTCCTTAGACAAAACCATCCCAATCATAATTTCTTCCTTCCTCCCCCAAGCTTTGCTGAAAATGTTGCAGAAAAGGTACAAGTTACTTTCCTTTCAATATCGTACCTATCATTTAATCCTCCACAATATCCCAGGGTTTTGATTCTGCCAAGCTTGGTGCTAACCATTATCTCAATTTTGTTCATTCCTCATCTTTCATGGTTTGCCCTTAGGTATTTTACGGGGCTTGAGCTCACTTTGGATAAGATCAGAGTGATTTCTTAAGTTGTAGTCTAGTCCTACACAAGTCATTCACAGATCAAATCGCAAGTGCATGTGAAGTTGCCTTTCCATATGCACGTTTAAGGCCTTTTCTAAACTGTAGGCGTAACTGTGCACTGGGCACAAAACGAACTAAAAATGCATTTGGAGAGGTCGCTTCAGGCTGATAGTATAAATGGAAATGCCTTTATCACAGTTTGTCTGAATAAGTTGTTACTCATGACTACTTGAGACTGGTTGACTTGGGATTGACTTCCGCTGGACTTGTGATGACTTACAATGACTTGCATACATCTCACTCTGTTTATTTCATCTGTGTCTTTCCCCACCCCTAGGGAGGCCTGCAATACCGGGATGGCACGTGCGTGGTCAGTACGTCCTGTACATCACCTACCTCGCCAGTCTCCAATCCCCAATACTCGCCCTCCCCTGCCCACTCCCCCTCGGCCACCTCGGTACCCCAGGGTTCCCCCAACAACAAGGCAGTCAGCGATGCCTACTACCAGCAGCTGCAGCATCAGTTTGAGCAGTGTAGTATGCTAGCTCAACAGGAGGTAGGGTCCCCTACACACGGACAACAGATCACTTACAATCCGCAGGTAAGTTTACTGTCTACAGCCGTGTTCGCATTGGACTTTTTTGGGTAAAAGTAACGGAGGCTGTTGTCAACTTTACGGAGACGGTTGTCAGCTTAAAACCAAATTGAGTCCAGTGTGGACGGACAGTCGGTAAACTTCCCAAGTTGTCAAGTGTCGATTTGTTAGTTTTACGGTCTACAGCGGTACGTTTTAAAGGGCCAATGGGATCGCGGCAGAATTGCATTGTTAGTTTTACATCACTGAAAACTCCTGTGCGGACGGCCACTGCTATGCAAAAGTTATGTTATTGAACTCTGTAATTCACACGCATAGGTCTACCGGTACATAAACTGTAACTGAGATTTTACCGTATTTCTACAACCACATCCGGTGTAAGGTTAAAAAGTTGCTGGCAGGGCGCGCTCATAAGATTCTGAGAGAGCAAGGTTTGGTAAAGTTTAAGCAACCACTGACTTTCCACTGACCAAAATTAATCCAAAGTGCGGTCGCACGGCAGAATAACTACAATGGAATGTTGACAATCACTCGTGGTAACTTATTAAAAATCAGGTCCAATGCGAATGCGGGTAATTTCTTATAAATTCCTGTGTTGTCTGTTGTCTGATTTGGGAAGCTTATTTTTAACTGAGGGCGATGCTAGAACTGCAGAGTGCATTGAAGGATTAATCAGAAACGGCTGTGGTTCTTCCTCATTCGTACAAGTATCACTTGCAGTACACTGAAAATGTCTACTGCATCTGTAGACTAAATCCAGTTATCATAACTGAGCTATTACCATGCTCACATGCAAGTTCCTGCATGTCCACTCTATGCTGCTATAGGCAATAGTTTGTTTTCAAAACTCGGTCAAAATGCATGGCCAACACGAATCCGAGAAAGCTTGACACAACCTCGGCCATATCCTACATAATCGTACTCACTGGATAGTCTACTGTCAAACAAACCTAGGCACAAATCCTATCTGAAGAATTCTAAATGGAATAGGACTGTTGTGAGTTTGGAGACCTTCCTGTCCCTACAGTTTTGGATGCTTAAAGGTAATATACATCATTTGCAAAAATATAAATAAAAAAAAAACTACCAAATTATTTATGAAATACATTTCTTGACTGTAAGTGAATAATAGTCTCAAGCATCCTGTGAAATCATGGCACCTGGTGTGCTGTCATTTTAAAAAAAAAAATTGAATTTTTGTATCAATTTCCAACGATGGTCGGCCGACCATCGTTGCAAAAAACTGACTTTTGGTTAGTCCACATTCTGTTTGCAATCGGTTACACGTGCGTGAAGGGTGCAAGCCAGCTAGTCTGGTTCCCTGACCTGACAATTCCCCAAGGTCTATAAATTGCTCTTTTTTGTCTGAAGTAGGGTCAGGGAACCAGACTACAAGAACAGCATTTTTTTCCTTGGTTTTTCCAGCATCTATGAACACAAAACTAACAGGTCAGTGTAACCAGTAAAATACTTAACCCCCGAATTCATCCATTTCTGAAAATGACAGCAAAAGCAAATGTTGTATATTACCTTTAACATTTCTCATCCGTCAATATTGCTTAGCTTTAGATTTGCTTGTCCCCAAAACCCCGTCCTGCAGGACCTCTACACTCAGAACCTATCCAACCACCAGATGAGCGAGGTGGACCAGGCGCTCTTCTTCCCCCAAGGAGCCTTCTACGGCCAGGCCTACATGCAGGGCCTGACAGACACCCCCGACCTGTTCCAACCCAACAAACCGCCCCCGGCCTACCCCCACTCCCCCTTCATGCAGTCCAGCGCCGGCAACATCCCCAATATCATCTTGACAGGTGGGTTGCCTGACGGTAAGAGAACTGCGCCTCCATCTTTATCTTTCACTTCTTGTACGGCCGTGTCTTGTGAAACGGTAGCATTTTGTGCAAGATGTGTTGTGATATGTGTGGCCTGAGATGAAAATCTGTGCCTAGTCCTGATTTGAACTGGTACGTCAGATATTATTCATTTGGTGGGTTTTTTTTGGGGGGGGGAAGAAATCGGAGTGTGCACACCTGTGATCACCCTGTTCTCCCAAAACTTTTTCACGATGGCAGTTTTAAAATGAAATACCTTAGTTGAAAAAAAAATATTGAAATCTATTTTACCCTTGAAATGAAAAGAATGCAAAATGTACAATATGTGAGTTGACATCCCCAAACTCTTGAACTAATTTTACTGAAAAGCACCCTTCTTCAAACCAGAATAAAATTTCGACGAAATGTTTTCAAATTTCGATTTGAGACCAGGTACCACGTGATTTTCATCTCAGGTTTGGTGGCAGTGTGCTTATCGTGGTAAACATTTTTTGTCGTTAATATTTTTTATCAGGTTACAGTCACTGTTAGTTGTTGTGACTGAAATAGCACTCTTAATGTTAGATTAAATGCTGCATCGAAGCTGTCATCGCAAATGAATGAGAAAATAGAAGAATGAAGAAATATTGTGAGCATTGTTATACAACGCCTGAATAAATCCCCGTCGTCTGATTGGTGGGTCCTTGATCACATGTCATTGAATTATTCGTCCCAACGTCACGGCCCGGCCGCGCCGCAAAAATTGAAGTTCTGTTCCACGGTCATATGTTTGGTGGGTTTGACCAATCAGATGACGAGGATTTATTCAGGTGGTGTACATGTATAAACAAATGAATGTTGCACATTCGTGCAGTGGAAGGAATAATTTCATTCGGTGACAGATGGAATGTTTCATTCGCCGAGTGGAATGGAATATCCTCATGAAATTATTCTGACCGTTGCACTCATACATTCACTTCGTATATGAATGAGTTCAGTATATGGTTGTTCATGTGTAGTATCTTAAAGACATAGTCCATCATTTGTAATTTGTGCATTTTGTTCGTTTGAAGCAACAAAAGTGTTCAAAATCTAATGAAGGATACTGAACAACTAACCTGATGAAGTTTCAGCTCGGCTTCAGCTGTATATTCCGAGAAAAACAGCATTCTAGGATCTCAATTTCAAATCAAAAGTTGCTAAATCATGTTTTGAATTGTTTTGAATTGCAGCTCTACGCGATGTCGCGCACTGATCCGACGAATTATAGCAACCGCGCGCGCCTGTGCGTCGTGCAAATGCTTGCGCGCGCTGCGCCGAATAACAAAACGAACTACTAATTAAAATTTTCCTACGGTGCTTCTTAAGACGCACCGTTGGGAAGGCCTTCTTTCGTTGATTTCTTCAAAATGAGAGCTTGCCAGAAAAAATAATTTCACAGGGAGTTTAGTTCCCTTACTATCTTTCAACCAGTATGTATTTCAACAATAATTACGCCAGTTACTTTTTTGGATAGCTGCAAATGATGGACTCGGGCTTTAAGTGGACATTGTAATTTAAGCTCTAATTGTTTTTTTATGTTGCAATGCCAGATGAACAATTTATAACTTGCAAAGTAAATTACATGACACTTGTCAATGATATTCTCACTTTGTGATGGTAGGTTTCGTAGGTAAATCACATGCGTCAGTCATACATGTTTATAAGTGTGGCAACTAAAAAAACACACACACACAAAAAAAGCTTTGTTTCCAGTAACCTGAACGGCCCTAAAAAATTTAAATGTACATAAAGTCAGCATTTAAATTTTTTTGATTTTCATTTTGTAGTTGATTCCTTCCAAAAACACCACAATGTACTTTTTAGAAAGTCGTTTTTTTAATGTCAGAACTCAGTTGAACAAACAAATTGACTTGAGCGGGGTCTGAACCTATGACCTCTGGAACGGAAATCTGTTCTAGAGGTCGTAAGTTTCTTTGTTCGACTTTTAAAGGGAAGATACAACATTTGCAAACATCAAAAAAACGAAATGATCAAATTATCACGAATTACCTTACTGAAATGTTAGGAAATGACAGTCTAAAGCATCCTGCAAAATCGTGGCTCCTGGTGTGCTGAGATTTTCAAGAAAAACTGTATTTTTCCAACGCTGGTCGGCCGACCAGCGTTGGAGAAAACTGGCTTTTTTTCAAAAACTGCTCCTAAGTTTTCATATTTAGTTATTCTGCATTTTCTTTGCAATTGATTACACATCTGTGAAGGGGTACAAGCCTGCTAGACTGATTCTTTGACCTTACAATTCCCCAAAGTCTATAAATTGCTCCGTTTCATCTGAAGTGGGGTCAGGGAACCAGACTACAACAACATGATTGGTTTTCTTGGTTTCTCCAGCATCTACAAGCCCAAAACGTGAAACAAGTCAGTTTAACAATACTTGCCATAATATACTAACCCTCTGAATCAATTTATTTCTAAAAATTGCAAAAGCAAATGTTGTACATTCCCTTTAATAAAACTTATTATAATGCACCTAGTCAGTTTCCCTTTGTGGTTATTTAAAAGTCTTTATTGGTGCATAGGGTTTTTATGAGAACTGAATGTTCCAGAGTTAGATCCTAGTGTTGCTGGTACTTCTGTAGTGGTTTACACCAAGTAAATGTGATGTACATGTACGCTTGTGTTGCAGTGTTAATAGATGTTGCATGTATGATATTGATGTGTTAAGGACAATGGAAGCTCCATTTCAGCTACCAAAAAACCCCAAAGACTTTGGAAGTTTAGCCCACCCCTTCAAAAATCTAAATCAACCCCCTCAAAAAAGAAAGATTTTTTTTTTTTTACAGAATTGTAAATTACAAAACCAAACTAAATGAAGAATAGATCTATTTTGTTGACTTGAATATTGCCCTCAAGTTGATTTATATTACCTGAAGATTTAAGTGACGAAACAGAAACTATATTCTGCAATTGCCAACAATTGATTCTTCATTTTACTCAATAGACACTTTTAACAACAGAGCATACATGTCCAAGAAATTGGAACTTCAAAAAAAAACCTATATCTACCGGAAAGGAGAAACTCATGTGTTGAAGACATCACTTTGATTTAGGAATTCAAGAAGTAACGTCTTGAAAAGGACATTTAGAAAACCTTTTAAAAAAAAAAAGGTAAAAGAAATTTAAGAATTGGGGTTTGAAGTTGGTTTCCTGTCTTGATAACTGTTTATCAGACTCGTTTTCCCTTCTCTCTCCCACTGTGTCTCTTCCCAGGAACTGGTGAATCTCCACCCAGACAAGACTTTGCCAAAGAGATCAGTAACGCCATGGCCGGCGTAGACAATTTTGACCCTCTCTTCTCGGCCGACAGCTTCAAGTTAGACCCGCTGGACCTGGACAGCCTGCAGATGCTGACGGACAATGACGTGGTGGCTGACCAGGCCACTGAAGATTCATTCCGACTGGATAGGTTTGATGCGTGATAGGCCCGCTTGATCAGCCCAGACAGTGTTTTTGGAGTTTTTCGTCTTCGGGGAAAGCTGGGAAATATAAAAAAAAGATGGAGGTCAAGGTTGATGAACGATCAGAAAGTTGGATTGATTCACGTTTGCTGCAGTCTTAGATTAAACCTCGTGCAAGACCAGAATCAGTGACATCGGTGGCCAGCCCAGCACGGGTCGTTGATCACACTTGTGAAACAGGTCTTAGCAACCTTGGCAGTGGTCCCACAGGGAACACGCAAGTTCAGCCCAGGTGATTTCAAGCTTTTGAGACATACTTGAAACTTGGTTGACTTCATACCACTTCCAGTTTGGAAGGTGAACTCTTATGTGACAGGAATGCTGCTGAAAGAAACTTCGGTGTTTTGTAAAAACTGGACTGGGCTCTGTGTTTGACTAGTGTCTCTTTCAGCAAGTTCTTGCAAGTGGTAAGGATTTGTTCATGATGAACAGCTAAAGATGAAGACAGTAGACCTGTTACTCTCTGACGGAGAACATCCAGGAAGGTGAATCTTCTACAGAGGGCAACAAATATTGCATCTTTCTAAGAGTTTCACTCGGGAATCGTCAAAGGAAGAAAAGATAAAACTGCCTGTGGAGTTTTGGGAATGAAATGCTGAGGGAGAAACACGACAGTTAGGCTGCGAGATTGAATTAGATAAACATCCTGCATCGATGTCATCAACAAGATTCGGAGAAACTGACACAGACATTTGTCAAGGCCGTTTCACAGAGAACATACATGGGAGTGTTGAAAGGAGAAGCTTCGGTATAGGAAACAGGAGGAAGGTAAACACCTGCTTTTTTTCAAGAAAGGATTCTGCAACGGCGACATTCCTTGGAGTCTTGGTGTCCAGTGGTCTGCTTGGCATCAGGAGGGATTCCTACAACTTTCAACAACCTGATTGTCACTCTGGAGAACAAGTGGAAGTCTAAACAAAAATCATTGCTTTATATTTAAAGAAAAGTGTATCAAAAAGGTTGCAGTTTCGATAATGCATTGCCAGATTTTTTTTGTGATGTGTTCATTCCAGGTTTAACCAACACACTGTTTCTCTTTGTATATGCGTTGTTCCCCAGTTGTTGTGTCCCTTTTTTTGAGTCGCACGCCCTTCATCACATCCAGTAGCTGGTGGTTTGGTAAAGCAATGAAGTCTGGTCTCCCAGAGTCCTCAAAATACTACTTGTGCTGAGAAATGCTTTTTACACTTGATTGTGCTTAGGCACCAGTCTACAAGTGCAGCCCAAACTACTTGTATTGGATGTGGTAATGGCTTAAATGTAGGTAATTGGACCAGGGCCCAATGTCACCAAATGTCAGCAATTTTAAATTGCATTGTAGCTTAACTCTAACCGTGCTCAAATCAACACGATTCTGCATAATTCAAATGAACCATAAGGGTAGGGTTAAGTTAAAATCATTTCTGGTCCCAACCATGCTGAATTTCAACCAATTTTGATGGCATACAAATGGGGAGAAAATGCAGGAAAAATAACCCGTGCATGGTTTTTCTGTGTTTTTTTGTTATTGTTTCGTTGCACAGTTTTGGAAAAGGTTGTTACAACCTCTCAAAATACAGCTGGGTTATGTTCCAAATTTTATAAAACTTTTTTTTTTTTTTTAATATTTCCACAACAAGACCACTTGCCACCTTTGTGAAATATTTGGTCACCGTTTGGTGGCCTTGAGCTCTGGTCCGATTTAGAAGAAAAAAGTACAAGTATTAAGTGGTGCAACTGTGCTGTGGTTGAAGCACCATGCGTCTTTCATTTGTTGTGTTGTTATATGGTTTGTGTAGCAAAACACTTGATAGCAATGCTATCACGAACATGGATTATTTTTCTCGTCCAAGCTTCACGATAGAAGCGCCATTCATAAAAAAAACAGGATACTTTTAAGAACAGCATAAGATACAAAATATTTTCGCAGGCAAATTTCTTTTTTGTCAAAGTCAGATCTGGTTTGGCAGTTTGCGGTGCAACATTTGGTAATTGTATTTGGAGCAACGTTATTACAGTATATTAGCAATGTTATAGTATGCGGTGTACACAAATTGTCTGAGTATTTTTTAAGTAATGCTGCATTGCTGATTAGCCAGCTTGTCTCGAAACGCTAGATGGTAATTTTTTTTTGCCTGAAAAGCGAGCTGTTTTCCCATTGTAAAATCAGTCAGTAATGTTCATCATCGGTGGCACAAACAGCAAAATCTGGCACCCAAATGCTTATTGGCATCAAATTATTATGGTTTGAAAAGATTGCACTGGTTTGACACATTAACCCTAACTCCCTAGGCCTTTTTGCTAGGATGTAGCCTCAATCCTGCAAAATCCTCCAATTGGCCTCATGGAAAAATAGCATATAGCATCAATCCTGCAAATTCCTCCATTATTTCCTTGAATATGATCCGTGGAGGGGTGGCCACTACCTGAATCCTGCAAAATCCTGCAGCAGTGACTGTCAACATGTTGAGGCTTGGCCAGTGACATCCTGGAGCAGTGCAGAGGATTTCAAGCATAATCCAGGCCTATATTTCTGCACAGCTGAGCAAAAACAACACAAGGTCCGGCCCAAGACCTTGACAAAGTGCATCCTCCAAAATCAGTAACGCACTTTTGCCATGTAACCTCAATCCAAATTCCTCCACTGTGGCAAAGAAGATTTGAAGGATTCAGGGCGGTTAGGGTTAAGGCTTAACCAGCCAGTTCCCATCTCATACATCAAAGTAGCTTTGCACCAGAGAGTAATAGCTGGGGAAGGCCAAACAAATATTGCAAACCGATTTCTGCCTGTGTCTAAAATGACAATTACGACGGCAGAATATGGGTTTCCGTGCACAAGTATCCCCTACAACGCTTTCAAAGGGAGAGTTGGGCGAGACCACTGGAAGGACATTGACACCCATTGCTGATGACATCTGATACTTACGTGAAGACACTGTGGGTTTGTGCAGTTCAGAATTAAGTTGTGCGTACATTGCGCCGTATACATGCGAACCAGTACACACATGCAGTATGTTCCTTCTACTGGAGCTCTTGAAAGTGGTCGTAACGCCCCATCTAATCTTGGTTCCAAGACGTTACTATCTGGTGTATGTTACGCATGAACATGCATACACTTTCGCACTTACAAAAATATTCCATCAACAGAGGGTGCAATTTACAATTCTGAGAGAAACATGCCACAGGCATGCAACGTTTCCTCGGATCAGCTGATTTCCTCGTTTTTCACTTCACATTTATGCCATTAAAAATTGAAAACACTGTACAAAATCTTTTTAAAATTTTGAATGTCCTCTTTTTTTTGGGTTACTTCCAAGTTAGGCCCCCCAAAAAAGTCTCCGGTTTCTGGTATGGAGCTTGCCCCAAAAGTGGTGCGGCGACGCGGCTTTTTAAAAAAAATTTTACCTGGTTTTTTTTTTTTTTGGCTTCAAATGTCGGCTGATGACTGCAAATGGTGCCCGACTAAACTTAGTGCAAATATATGGGAGTCCAGAGAGGCCACATAAAGCTTATTCTCGATCATAACCCCATCTAAAAACACGTTAAAATTGTGCAGCAGCAGGATTCCAGTCAAACCAGTGAGTTTGGCGGTTTTGAGACATCATCTTGTATTGAAAAAAAAACTTTTTCATTTTGCCGACGCGCATGGCTACGGCGACGCGCGCGCATACCAGAAACCGGAGACTTTTTTTTTGGCCTTACATGCCTGATACCAGAAAAACCTCCATCACAGAATTGAGTACAATATAGCATCGAAAACAATTAAACCTTGCCCACGTGTAACAAAAAAAATTTTTGAGAAAAAAAAACACGAAGGCCTTGGAACCAAGACTGCGCGCCATTATACTTGAAGCCCATAGTGTGTCTTACTACAAGTACATTCACAGACTACAAGTACATTCACAGAGAAGAAGTTGGAAGAAAAAAGTTGTAAGTGGAACAACAATGTTTAACGTAAACGAGTGATAATTACTCACAGAATGAAACTGTCTTAGCCGTGGGTCTGGGCAGTGATTCAGTTCATCTTCCATTGTGATTTTTCCAGTACAAATCTTCAGTCAGTTTGATATTTTCCTAAAAGTAAATCACTTCCTGTCTAACTCAATGTTTGTTCCACTGAATCAACCACTTTTTTATGTACAGATATAAATACACTAACCTTGGATGTGTTAGGGCGTGAATCCAAAAAATCATGTCCTTTTTTGTATTAATATGCTGCATTTTCCCCTTTTTTGTGGTCAGGTAGGAGTTATGAAATGAATAGCTTGTGTCTGTTGTAAGAGTGTGTCATACCTATTTTCTGGATTGCAATTGCTGTTTCGTGTTGAGACAATCATTTTTGTGCTCGCTGGTAGGGCATGAGATTGTGTAAGCAAAAACCATTTGATGTAGTTAAAGACGTGATCCTTCCCTTTCCGATTTGAAAAAAACCCTTCAGATCTGCTATCTGTATTGAAACTCTGGCTTTTAACTTGAACTCTTTTAACTTGCTGACGAGAACACTAAAAAAAAGGCTAAATACAAACTTGCAACTTCTACCGTTCATGTAATTCATTGTAGGTATCTAGGTTTCTCATTCAGTTACCCTCTAATTTTCCTTTAAAAAAAAAACCCAATTGCTTGAGAAAACAAGGAAAATTATCTGGCAAATTCCAATTATTGACGGTCTGAGATGAATAAGGGAAGACTTCAAGTATGTTGCTGTGTTGTGAAGTTCGGTCAAACACTGACTCACACATTATCTGGAAACGACGTGATGCTGACAGTTCACATCATATCCCCTTGCGTAATCTGGGCTGGAGAGGGGGAATTTTAAAAACCATCCAAGTTTGCTTACTGTTTGTGTCGTAAGGCCGGCTCCACATGAATCATATTTTGAGGGAAACACCTCATCAGAAAACTGTTGCTTCACATCCCCTTGCACAACTACGGTACAAAAAGGGAAATGTTCATATTGTGTCAGTCCATAAGTGGCTTGCTGCAATGCCCCCCTTGACAAAAAAAGATCCAATGTGTTTGTTTTATTTACAGGGTGTTTAGTTTATTTATTTACTGTTAGCAAAATAATATAACTCGGTCCTGATTTTTATTAAGTCATAATTTTGTTTCAGATTTTTGTGCTATCTGCGTCTCCACCACTTATATATATATACTGCAGAAAAGACATGCATAAACATGATACCCAGCAAGTGAATATCTTGAATTGAAATGGAAACTTTGAAAAATATCTTTTGCTTTTATCATTTTGAAGTGAAAAAAAAATACACAAAAAACAAAAAGATGTTTGAACAGCAAACATGCTAAAATTATTGCCTGTTATGGGGAAAAAAATCGGAAGTACTTTTGAGGCAAAAATGTTTGTAAAACTAAAAGAGAAATGAAAAGTATGAAAGCTACATAAGGGAATCATGAAATTAAACAATACAGTTCTTAAAGGCATATAAAATCATTTGCTTCTCCTCCATTTTGTTCGTTTCCAAAAATAATACCACTTGAAGTCCACTGAATAGTGTTCAAAATCTAACCTGTTGAAGTTTCAGCTCAGTGGATATTACACTTTTCGAGAAAACGGTGAAAAACAAAACACGATTTCGCCAATAGCACTCTTTATTCCAAAAATCCGTTAATTTACTGATTGTAGAAACTCGCCTATATCTCTTGGTTTCTTCTGAATGACAGCGAGCCAGACTGAATCATTTCACGGGGTGTTTAGTAGCAGTAACATCTTTAATCCAAGTAAGCTGTTGGATAATAATTTGGTTGGTTACTTAGGGATAAATTCCAGTGATCCTATATGCCTTTGAAAGTCATGATAGTTTGTACAGGTATATTTTACTGAAATAAGGAGGATTCACAAGTAACCAGAATTTGACAAATTCAACAATTTGATCTCTTTTTGGAACCAATGACCTGCTGGTCAGGTGGTCGACATTTTGTGGGGCTCAGACATGATGCAGGCTTTCAAGTATAATTCCTACTATTTCTACTTTTTCCCATTTCGTTTTTTTTTTTTTTTTTTTTTTAGCTTGCTCCTACTTTTCCTACTTTTGTCTGTAACTCCTACTTTTTTCCCTACTTTTTCTTACTTTTTCCCCCCTCAACTCTGAAAAATGGAATCACATTGAATAGTTTTCATACAATGAAGGTCTTGAGTACAGGAGTACTGCAGCTGTACTTCCAAGAGCTTAGTTGAGGATGGAGCACAAGTGTTGTGAGTACAGAACATGCCAAATGAGGCTTATGATGCTGTGGACATGGACGAGTATCAACGAAAACTGCTCCTGAAAGCCCGCAAAAGTCTTGCTTTTATCCTGATTTTGTCCTCCAAAGGTTTACTTTTGTCTTGTGTTTTTGAAAATTTTGATCCTACTTTTCTCCTACTTTCCTTCTTCTTTTTCACCTGGGTTTGCTTGAAAGCCTACATGATGTCTTATCCTGAACCCGTGTCTAGACAGTTCCACTTTGGCTAAGGAAAGAATGAAAATCAAGATAACGAACACGTACAGAGCAGCGACTTTCTTTTGGGGTTCTCAGACAAATTTTTGTATTACTTGCATGGAGTATATTACAAATTGAATTTTCTCCTTAGTTTGCATAGAAAATTATTGTGACCGTTGAATTGCTAGCTTTACACAAAAGACGCTTGTTTATAATCAGCAGTGTTTTGCCACTTAATGAAGATAAGATAACGTAGAACTATCGAATACTTTCTTCTTGTGGCATTTTACATGTTTTGTACAAGAGCGGGAATGGGCAGGTATTTTTTGGCAGAATGCCAACTCATTATGTCATATCATATTTCATGTGAATTAAGAGCCAAAAAAAATGTAAAGAAAACATGAATGGAATGCATGTTGCTATTGTTATTCTCGCATTTGCCTGAAGCTGGAATTCGCTATTAAGCTAGAAAGAAAAAATAATAGTAAAGCACTGAAACCATGGTACAGCAGTATCTGGTTAAGTTCTAGAACTAAGTATTCCTCAACACAGCCAACTTCTTTTAATTAAAAGAATTTCAAAACTGTTCTCAGATGGGCAATTTTTGCAAATGGACCAAAGAGCTAGGCTCGGAACAGCAACATGTCATGTCGCTCTATCACGATATCACTATAAGCACTTACTGTACATGTACATGCATGATAAAGTTTGCCCATATTTGTAGCTTCTACTATGGGATATTTGAATGATATAAAGAGTACAATTATTAGGATAATTTTAACCGGAAAACTTATTCAGACCCCTCTATGCATTTGGAACTCTCTATTGTCAGTTTTACCATTGTACAGTTATAAACCTCACAATTCTGGCACTACTCACCTCGTGTCTAACTATCTGTCTGTCTTCTTGTGGCCTTTTTCTAATTCGTGCTTTCACTCAAAATAATCCAAGTGTTGTATAGATTGTGACGACTTTGAGATTGTGCTCTAACTTTTGTTTTTCTTTTTCCAATTCTTGAGATGTGTAAAGAAATTAAGATAAAGGAAATTGAATTAGACATTGTTCGTGATCTCTCACTTTGTGGTTGGACGACGAAATTCTTGTTTGTGAATTTCAGATCGAGAAATTTGGATGCAGGCTGTGAGCTGCTTACTCGGAAGAGGTTACAGGCCATTTTCCAACTGTCAAGAGAACTTACATTTTGTAGAAAATTGAAATAAAAATGGTTGGTTCAGATGTTTATCGTCTGCACATTCATTTTAGAAGTCAACATTAAGCTTTTTGTCCTCGCAGAGAAAAACATTTGAAAGAAAATAACAGAACATCCAGTCACAGAGGGAGAGATCAACGACTTTACAGATTTATGTGTATAAAAGATTATGTAGAAAAAAAAGATGTCTATTGAATAAAAAAAAGAAAAATTGTATAGGTATTGTACAAATTTTAATGTAATTATTACACCAGATATCCCAAACCATTGTTATGTAAATCTATACATTTGAATTTTTGATGAGATGCAGTATTTGAAGAGACAACAAATTTGTTTTGTAGATTTATAAAAAAAAAAATAATAATAATGCTCAGCTTTTTCTTCGCTCGCTTGCAATGACTCAGACGATGTTTTTGTGTTTCCTGGAATTAAGGGAGGGGAGAAAATAACGTTTTTTTCTAAATACTGACAGCTAACTTTACAGGCTTTTCTGTGTGCAAAGTGTTTGTAAATAGTCTGAAAACAATGAATTTGCATCAGTGTAAATGGGGAATCATTTTTTCCTGCTAGGCAAAATCACTCAATTCATGTTCGATAATCACAACTTGGGACTTATTCCTAGTTGGGATAGGTGCCAAATCACATGGGCCTGCAGTCCCAAGTTGGGACATTCTCAATTGGGAATGAGACACCAGATTACAGGGATCCCTGCTGAGTGTATTGTCTGCTATTTTGATGATTTTGAATTGCTCCAACTTTTCCCCTCTTTGGAGCTTTGTGCTTTTTAATGAAAGTTGCAGCCACGAACTCATACAAAACAATCTAATCGTCATCATTTTCAGCTTAATCAAAAAGTGTACACAAAAATACTGTCTGTTGGCCTGGAAACATAAAGAAAAATGTGCAATTTTGTTTTCCACTGTGATATGAATTTTTGAATGAAATTAACATAGATATAGTGAGTTTTATGGAAATACTTTTCATTGTGGATATGCACCGAGTGGTTGAAGTCATACAGTATGTAATTATTTTTTTATCTGCTGAATTGTTTTAGTACATGTTTTGCTTGATTTCCTGTGATCTAGATAAAGAAGAAGTAGCATTTGTAGATGAAATAGAATTAGTACACTTAGATGAATGAGTTGAAATTAGAATAAAATACTCTTTGATATACAATGTACAATTTTCGCCCCCAGAAATTCAAAATTTGATATGTAGCCTACCTCACAAGAATCAGTTAATCAATTCACATTGACAGTTGGTCTTTATGTTTTGCCATGTGGAAGTTTGTAGCAGCTTGGACAAAAAGTTGAAGCAGTTGACTGTCTTTGCATTAATTGCCATGTTAACAGCCATTCATCCTGTGCGTAGGCATCTTTCTGTCAGCAGGTTTGTTTGATACACACCAGTAAAACTGGTTTTCATTGGTTGCCCAAACTGGCCAGAACCGGCCAGAACCGGCTAGAACTGGTTTCTCTTGAACCAGAACTGGTCCAGTCTAGAAACTCATCAAAGTCCTTTGAAGTATCAACAGACACCTTGATTTTCTCCTGAGGGATCCCTATCTAAACAAAATCAGAATTTACCCGCCAAAAAACAAACAAACAAAGAAATGGTACAAAGATTACTGAAGGGATCAACAGACAAGTAACAGAATGCATTGAAATGAAATTAGGCAATTGTACACATGCCGATCAAGACTGAAAAATTTGGAGGGGTGAAATAGCAGTTTATGAAAACACTACTACTTGGAGGACCCGATTTTGAAACATTTTCAACCCTTTTTTTGGGTGTGAAATTAAGCTGTTAAGCTCTTCTAAACCCCTCCGAACCAGACCTAAACTTGCAGGCCTTGAGTTGAATGACTCTGGAGGAGAGGGTTACCACAAGTTTGATTTCTCAAGTCCCTCTTACTTAAATTGTTTTTAAGCTTTTTTTTTTTTGATGAGACAAAAGTTGCAGCTTTGAATTTCTCGTAATAAAAAAAAACAATGGTCTTAGCTCTGCTGTGTATATAACTTTTGCAGATATGTGGAAAAAAAAGTGTTACGGCCAACAAAATTGTCAAATTTATAATGACAGTATTGTAGATACTAAACGCCAGACGATATGCCTTTACTAGAAATGTGTTATTGTATAGAGAAAAACATATGTATTGTAAGACTTACACAAAAAACTGGTAAAAAAAAAGGAAAACATTCAAAAAAAGACAAAAATAAACACAACAAAAAAGAGTAAATGTTGAAAGAAAGGGCACTTTAGTATATAAAAGTGTAACTGTAATATTGTTTGGAAAACAATTTTTTAAAACTTTATGATGTAAAATCAGTCTAACAGTATTTCACATAATGTTCTGAGGATCGAAGTCACCCGAAAAAAAAAAGAACTATTGCAACACATAGCTCTGTATTCTGGCTAATTACATGGAGACATTTATTCCTTTATTTTTTAAAAACAACAGACGAGTGATGAGTAGCTTAGAACTAGAGGAATCCGGATTGTGTGTATTACTGATTGAAATTTGATATTACTGGACCAGTCAGTGGTCCAAGATATGTGCCAGGTGGATTGTATATGATGTTGTTTCTTATTTTACTATGTTTTGCTTTTTAAACATTACAATAAATGTGTATACATGAACATGGATCTGTGTCTGCTGATGTCAAGTTGTGTTCAGTGATTGCTACTTTGTATATGTGTGGACTGTTGATCTGTGTTGATTTTTTTGTCCTTCCAAATGTTTGGTTGTCTTCTTAACGTTGCATACCCTTGCCAGCCAAGTCATCAGTTCCTGGCAAGGGGGGGGGGGGGGGGGCACAGTACAAGCTAGGGGGTACATCACAAAAAGGTTAAATAGGGAAGTCCAATTCTGTATTTCTCTGTCAGAGAAATACAGAATTGGACTTCCTTATCTGTATTTCTCTGTCGGAGAAATACAGAATTGGACTTCCCTATTTAACCTTTAAACAATTTTTTTTTTGTTAAATGTGCCCTTAAAGGGAATGTACATCATTGGCTTTTGCTGTAATTTTCAGAAATGAACTATTTGAGGGGTTAGTATAATAGATCAAATATTGTTTAACTGACATGTTTGAAGTTTTGTGTTCGAAAATGCTTGAAAAACCAAAGAAAAACAAAATTATTTAAGTAGTCTGGTTCCCTGACTCCACTAAAGATAAAATGGATCAATTTATAGATGTCGGAAAATTGTAAGGTAAGGGAACCAGTCTAGCTGGCCTGCACCCGTTCATGAACATGTAATTAATAGCAAACAAAATTTGGACTGACAAAAAATTGTAAATTTGGAGCAGTCGTTGAAAAATAGTTAGGTTTTTCCAACGGTGGTCGGCCGACCACCGTTGGAAATGTATACAAAAATACCATTTTCTTGAAAATGACTTGACACCAGGTGCCATAATTTTACAGGATGCTTTAGACTGTCATTTACTAACATCCTAGTAAGGTATTTCATAAAAACTTGGTATTTTTATTTTTCGATAATTGCAAATGTTGTATATTCCCTTTAAAAATGGGAGATTTCACAATTCTTGAGCACAATGTAAATATTCAATTCTAGCCCAAGGTAAAAAAAAACTTCTGCCAAAATATTATGGAACATTTATGATGTGTATCCAATATCTGAGCACTTTTTTGGGGAGGGGTTTATTTACGGATTTTTTTTCAAAAAGAATCTCAAGAGACACTTTTTTCACTATTGACTTTCATGAAGTGCGCCACCCTACGGCAAATTATATGGGCGATGTTTTTTTGGCAAGTTTAATGGCAGATGGTACCCAGTAACCCGTATTGTTATCGTGCGCACAACTCGCCGGGTACCACGCACTGGTAGCGGTCCAGTCAATCAAACTACAGGCGCGCATATTGCACATCAACGATATGGTGTGAAAAAAATATGGGTTTGGCTGGATTCCATCCAAAACCACCTGCATAAAGTTGACTTTCGCGATGAAATTCAACATCGAAAATTCCCTTCTGTGAGAAAAGTTTCTCGGTAAATACTTAGGGGAGCTGTGGTAGGAAGTGATGAATCGCTAGGGATGATCGTGTCTGAATGCTTCTGGTGAATAAATACAGCAGAAACTGGAGTGAAGTTTATTACGGAAGTAGCTTTGGAAGTTACCGCGCGTGAGAGCACTGCTGCCGCTGCAGTAGAATAGAACGGGTCTACGTGCGCTACGCCAGTATAATCGAACACCGTGCCGACGGTTTGGGTCCGTGTATCGTGCCTGATTAGCAGCATTTTGATGACTGTTTAGCTTGCCAAAACAACTTGGAAGATGGCTAGCACTACAGGAGATGTTGTGAACGGAACGGAAGACGTTGACGGCCGAGTATCGGCGGAATATGACCGTAAGTAATGACTGTATAAACGCAAGTTAAATTGTCCGTGCACTGCAATGACAAAAAATCTCCTTGCTTATTGAACGTGTGTTGCCTCGGGCATAATGCCATGGGCATCGGCAATTCAACAAGGCACGTCATAAAGAATACCATGGTGGAATATTAAAGACATCCCACGCATCATGCCCATCATATGGAGGAAGGAATTACCACTCCCTCCCAACCCCGCCCCCTTGGCCCCTTCTCTTCGTAATTTGAAATTGCATGAAATAATGTTTAATATTTTGGGAGTTGGTTAGACCATGGAGGAATAAGTGTTCTTATTCCTCCATGGTTAGACCCCCTACATAAGTCAAACATGAGCTGTAACTTATCAGTAGTGTTACTTGTTACATTGGAAAAAATGTTGCAACCTGACGCCACTTCAGCGGTTGTGTACAATTTACAAAGTCTATGGAGAGTCAAGAAAATTTTCTAAGTATTTCCTAACAACATTGGAAATGTTTCTCAGTTCCAGATTTATGTCATCATTTTTGCAATGACTGACCTTCATTGAGATGATGAAGAAAACAGTGGTATCAGGTTGCAAAATTTTTTGCAACCAATGGTTCTTTGCTTCCTTTTTATTAAATCAGTGGACTTTACTTTCCTTTCAAAAGAGTCATGAATCAGAAAGTAAACTGATATCTGGCTTTCAACAACTGTTTTAACTTTTATCGCATTTTTAATATAAATACTAAAGCACGAATCCCAAGTTAGCACAGAAGCCGAGGCTGTCAGTGTAAGCCATTGTATGAATTGAGGACGTTTCTGTTTTTAATCGTCTCAACTAAAGATAGCACTGGGGCTCTCGTTTTCAACAGAAATTCGAAATTCCTCTATAGCTGAGGCGAGTTCAAAACATGGAGGGGTCCTAAAAAGTAACTAATGCCACATTAAAATTAATTAATGTATGGCAGTGTATTGTTTGTGTAGACATGTAGGTTAACCTATAATAGGAACAATCTGTATTTTTTTCAAATAGAAAACTGTTGATGTGCCATAAGAAATAAGAACACGTGTACGTGTCAAAAAAAAAAACCAAAACAGGCGCGGGTCTAAATTCTTGAAAGAATTTTCATAAGATAATGCGGCCATTTGACTGGGAAAGCTGAATTGTTTTGGGAGCTGTACAACCTCAGTAATTATGTCTGGTTATGTGACATGACAGTTACACAGTGTGTAGCCTATGTCTGGTATCCCATGGTTTGTTTTCTTTGTAAATGTTTACCTTCTAATTAAGCTATCTATGATTGACACGTGGTTGATTGATATTAAAAAGACAACCTGCATGTCTAGGGACTGATGTTGTTTTAGCCATTCCTTATGCATCATTGTGTATTGTGTATGACAGTTTATTATGTTTACAATACATGTGTGTGATTCTAGGGGAATTTACTTAAAACTTTAAAACAAGTTGTATTAAAAGGTCGCTTTTTCAATATGTCGTCGTTTACCGAGAACTGGAATTTTTGTATCCCACACTTGCTAAATTTAAAAATACTTCAATTTTTTTAGTTGTCAAATGAAGAGTTTGAGTAAGGATTTACCGATAGAAGAATGTAAATCTTCACAGAAATTATTATTTTTTAATTCAATTTTTGTATGTAAACATAAAAAGTGTGATGTGTTTTTGATGCAAAAATATTACACAGTTTTTTATCTCAACAATTTTTTTCCCATCAGAGATACAGCAACAAGAAGCTCTTACAAAATTAATCTATTTCTCATGTCAAGGTCACGCCTCATTGCCTTCACAGCTGGCTTCAACCGTTGGTCTGTTAAAATTGTGTTTAATCTGTATCATGGACATTGCATGCACCTGGCCGTATTTGCATTTAAAAAATTGGCAAAATGCAGTCCTTCAGCAGACGTGTGCTCAAGCTCCCATGGCTAACGGTTGAAGTGCACAAAGTTAATCATTTATGGTGGTTCTAATTTAGGATTGCATGTAGTTGTACAAAGGCATATAACTGCCTTTATATGAGAAAAAGCAGTTTGTTCGCAGTATGGGAACCTCTGGCCTGCTAAGTCTCCTGACAATTTAATAAATAGGTCATTCCGTGTCAATTCAACACAATTTTTTTCACCCGGCCTTAACAGATTGAAACGAAATTTGGTGGGATGATTGGCCTGAACATGTGTGAGAAACCTCCAGAACTGCAATCTTTTGTTATTTGTTTCGTTAGGTTTTTGAGATACAAGTCAACGAACTTTTGACTAATTAGCATGACCTCCGAACTTTGAATGCTTGTATCTCCAAAAGTATAGCACCTACCAAGACAAGTTTTACGTCATGATTTTGTGGCTCTGTGAATGGCCTCCATTGCATGAAATAAAACCTAAATTGTGGCATGAAGCGCAGACAAATGTGTAATTACATGTAAATAACCTTCAAAGTTCGTAAAATTTCTTCAAATGGTAGTTTATGATGTAAACAAAAATCTTTCAAATTTTTGTGATGGGTGCTCTTAAAATTCTAAAGTTATGATTTTCTGAAAATATTTGGTGTTCAGTGATGTATTCTATATATTCTAGGCCATAATTACCTTTCCAGTTAAAAGTAATAACGCTTTTTAAAAAAAATGAAATGCAGTAGGATGTGTAATAAAGATCAGTAGGGTGGACGTGTAGATCGATCTTTGAAATTATCACAGGGGTTGATGGGGTTGCAATAACATGCACAAAACATATGGTAGCCTTTTTGAATTTCTGAGATGGAAGAATCCATTGTAAAATATTTTAATTTTAGTGAATTGTTGCCAGTGAGCACAAGTAAGTAGACAAACATGGATATCCATTGACAACGTCATTAGGCTAGTGTTTAAGACATACCAATACAATGTGTGATCAATTTAGTAATACATGTACAGTTACATGAACCTTTGTTGCAAGTTTTTACTGGTTGCAGTTTTCTATCACAGTTCACAGACTTTCGTAATTTACACACTTTGTAGACGCACTCCTCTGTTTTGTTTGGAAAGGATTGACAAGTTATGATTATATTTGATTTCTTTTAATTTTTTCTTATTTCAACACTTTAGTTTTCAGTGACAACTGGGTAATTCATCATATCATCTGGAATTGCTTTCAGATTTAGAGATCAGATTTCACAGTCTGTTAAGTCACTTCGTGGAGGAAAGTGCATCCAAATCTGAAGAAGATACTTTTGGAATTTTAATCTGTGTACCAGAATAGACCATGTCTGGCCTTTCAAACTTCAATGCTCCAAGGGCTAGTGGTATGCTACATGTACAACCCCACTGTAAATTTAGACATGTGTAAGCCGTTTAGGTTCAATGTTAATTTTGGGTACAGTTACTTTTTCATTAAAAGGTACAATATACAACATTTGCTTTTGCTGTAATTTTCATAAATGGATGGATTTGGGGTTTGTGTTTTGTAGCAAATATTGTTACAATGACCTGGTTAAAGTTTGGTATTCATACATGTACATGTACCGGAAGATGTTAGAAAACCAAGAAAAAAATACTGTTCTTGTAGTCTGGTTCCCTTACCCTACTTCAGACAAAACGGAGCAATTTATACTTTTATAGACATCTGGGAATTGTTGGGAAAGGGACAAGACTATCTGGTATGCACCCGTTCATGGATGTGTAACCGATTGCAAACATAATGTGGACTAACTAAATTTAATAAATTGGGGGCACTGGGCAGTATTGAATTTTGAATAAAGGTCAGTTTTTTTTTCCAACGACCATCGTTGGAAATTGATACAAAAATTCCAATTTTTCTTGAAAATGACGTACAGCACACCAGGTGCCATGATTTCACAGGATGCTTGAGACTATTATTCGCTTACACATTACAGTCAAGTAAAGTATTTCATAATAATTTAAGTCTGCTTTCTACATATCTCAAGTATTACAATTTTTTATATAATTTAAGAATTTTTGCAAACAAACAGAAATGTGAGGGGAAATTACAAGCATGATGGATGACAAAAGCCAACTGGAAAGTAAAAGTGCAATTAATATTGCGTTTTTGGACTTCCCCCTTATTGCAGGAATGAATGTGTACATGTACTTGTACTTCCAGCACCTGTACTAGATAAAACAGTCTAGTTTATGTTGTGTCAACAGTCCTAGAAAAGTGTTTTGCAAATTGGTTTCCAAACCGTACTTCATGTACCGTAGTTGAACTTATAAAAGTACAGTCTCATTGTCAGTACTACATGTACATCAATTCAAAAATAGGTTATCAGCTCTAGAGTGGTGGGCGATTGTGCTATGCATGTACTGCACACATGTGCTTTATTCTGTCTCCTAAATGTATAAAGTTAATTTGTAACTCATTTGGCTGGAAAACTAATTTGCTTTTATGTGGAAACTGATACCAAGACAATTTTTTTTGCAAATGAAGTTTCTCCCAATTTGTCGGTGTTTTTCACATTAATAGTAAAACATTCATAGTAAAACATTGAGAGTCATGATATTTACTTCCAAAACGAAATCTCACTTCTGTAAAAGATTTGTTTTTCTTCAACCTCAAAATTCCTCACCACTGTTTTGCAATCATTCCGGAGGTGTGTAGTACTGTGAACCATGTTCATGTATACACGTACATGTATGTATAGGTTGTTTCTATTGGAAAAGTCAAGGTGAACGGGGGAAGTCATTCAGATACATACAAGTGCATACACACATACAGACTTTGTATAGTTTCTGGTCACTTCCCTTCAAAATAAAAGGCTAAACAGACGTGGAACTTACAGTTTGAGGTGCATATACATGTACCTGTACATAATGCATCTTTTAACCATCATGTCCTGTTGAATTCCATGGACTGCAATCCATGTACATTGTAGCACCTGCTCTCATCCTTTGGGTCAGGAAGCACAGCTTTTTGTGAATCCCCAGACCCCCACCTTTTTTGAGCCTGGTTAAGTGGATTTTGTCAGGGTACTATTATTATTATCCAGTCTTGCATGCTTTATACCACTCCTCTGTACATTGTACATGTACATGTACCATGATAGGGACAGCTAATTTTTCTCAAAGTTCCGCCTTGGTGTTCCCATTTTGGGTATGGGGTGGGATTTGGGCTGCTTTTTCATATTGTGTTATTTGTGAGTAATATAAAATATTGCAAATAAACAAACATGGTATACATGTATGCATGTTGTTGGATGATTGAGCCACATGTACGTTTTGTCACAGGGTACATTTAGCTTGGCCTTTATATTCATTAAAGATGGCCTTTATAAATATTCATAATAAACAAATTGAAAAAAAAAATATCAAACTGTCTAAATCCAAAGTTTAATCTGTATATATTGAATATTATCATTTTTTAATTTTTTATTTTTTTAAATTTTTTTGGTGTTTATAAACCCCAAAAGGAAACTGACTAAGTACAGCAGTAACAGCACTGCTCATTTTGCTAGCATCGTGGCTTTGGGCTTGATCCCTGGCTACATGGCATACAGGCTTATGACTTCTGACTAGCGCCCTTTGAACAAAGACATCAATTGGCAAAATGGGGAACCACCAACATACAACGCTGGAAAGCTCAGCTGGCTAAGCACCAGAATGGCAATCCGGAGGTCGCAGGTTCAAACCCGCTCCGGTCAATTTCTTTGTCCAAAAAAAAATAGCTGTATATCCCAGGGTGCCTCTGTCGTTTTTTCTCTCTTTACCAAAATCCATGTCTCTAACCATTTTACAATTTAGCCTCTAACATTCTTCCGCATTCCTTTCCTAGATGAAAATGAAGTGATGCCGCATCGTGCATCTGCTGAGGAGATGGACGAACAGCGAATGAAGAACATCGCTTACCAGTATCTGTGCCATCTGGAAGAAACAAAAAAGTAAGTTAAGGAACTACATGTATCTTCATACTTCCTTGATCCCAGCTTTATCCCCAGATCCTTAAAAATCCAATCAAGGTTTTTTACTGGATTTTGCAGGATTGAAGAAGGTAAAGCTCAGTCGCTTTTACTTTACTTGTGACTTTGTGCCCAGTGAAAATAAAAGTGCAAAAAATGGGCCATATTTGTTTGTCCTGCATATCAAAGGTTTTTGGAGGCTTCAGTGGCAAAAATGCTGTAGGGTTTGTACCCTGAGTCGATCCAGACTGACAAGGTTTTGAGGCATTCCCAATGATTCAGGACCCAACAAGCAAGCTTAGATAGGGGTAGTACAAAGAATGGACGTGTACCAATGAGTTACTGTGCAGTACAATGGGCTCGTAATACCCAATACATGCAATATGGACGTGTAATGATTTAATGTGGCTAAAACTAAACCTGTAGTCTACTGTCTAGTGGCTTTGCACACTTCTGATCATAATTGAACACAAGATGTTCCATTTAAATTCAAATTTGACCAAATCAAATGTTCATTGTAATTAATTGTTTGAGTTCCATTTACCATTTGTACAAATATTCTGGTACGAAAAGGAAATGTGTGTGTGTTTTTTTTTGGTTTTTTTTCCGTTAACATTTTCACATAACCTAACTTTCAAACTGTGGATATCTTATAATATGTACTGCCTGGAGTGCCTGGTAAAATTCGTGAGCTACTGGTGCTGTAGCCAAGTGGACTTGTAGCTTAAAACCCTAACTCCTTGGGTGATTTACTAGGAACCTTCCTCACTCTTGCAAAATCCAACACCATACAGTAAACTCTACACCCAAACTGTTGGACTCTGATTATGGTGGTACATGTACATGTATGCCTGACTGCATGTAAAGCATGAACAGTTTTCTAGTGCAGTACTCCAACAGATTCCAACAAATCATGCAGTTGGATTTTGAAGGGTTGAGGTTGATTAGGGTTAAATTGGAGCCCTGCTTTGCTATAAAGATATTCTGTAAAACTATTTCCTTTTGTCAATGACATTGTTTCTAAAAATAACACTTGATGACAACAAGTGGTTTTCGTCTAGATAAAAGTATTCAAGTTATTACTAAACATTGTATGAATGTTGATGTTGTATTTATATATAAACAAACTGCACATCAACAGTTCCAGGCCGGCCAAACTTATTCTTGATCCCCTGCAGCGATCTGAAAAGTCAACCAAAATAAATGACTGTTGACCTCTGTTCCCCAGGACACCCCATGGTAGCCTTGCCAAGTGTGGCACAGTGACTCATCCAATGTACATTGTACTTGGAAGGTCATGTGGCACAAATCAGCCCCAACATATGATGCAACGGTATTTGGAGTGAGATTATTAAAGGGGATTTTAGTTTTTGAGATGGGGGGGGGGGGGGTGTCCTGGTTCGCAGTGTTGTTGGGATTTCAGGAAATTACTTGTCCTTAAAGAGGAAGTTGGAACAGGTTGATGTTATAGGGCTGTGTGAACGACCTTAATAAAAGATAACAGTCATCAGATTTTTTTTTCTCTCAAGAAATTTTCTACTTGTATGTTTTATTCCAACCAAAAAAAACCCTGCTTTTTCTTTTTGACTCTTGAGACGTCTGCAACCCCTTTGCGAGCAGACTGGCCCACGGTCCATACATTATCAATACTGATTGTAGGGCAGGAACCAGCCTATCGTGCGAGAAGAAAGTTACATCGTTGAGGTGCAAGCAACTCAAAATTTGTAAAGTAATACTTCATTTGATAACTTAACATTGGCCAATTTCTTTTGGTCGATTATTCCAAATTGACTAACATACATTTGTTTTGCTAGAAAAATAGCAGTTTAGAAAAGGAATCTATATTTTTTTGAGATGAGACTAAAAAAAAAACACAGGGAATGCAACTTTAATGAATCGTGAAGTCATTACATCTCTGACCCAGCCAATTTTATTATACAAACATGTTCCTACATGGCAGCTGGTGTCTGGCGCTGGCCCTGCTCCCAATCCAACCAGTCTGGGTGTGCCGTGTTTATCAGAACCACACTAGTGCAGGCCGACCTTATATGACCTCCGGTAGGAAAGAAAAAAATGGTTGCACTGTAGTTTCATGAATTCCTTCCTCTATACGTGCAAGTGGTTTACATAGTATGTACATCACAATACATGAATTGCAATGTTAGCTGAAGCCAATTTCCTGTTCCAATGTGATTTTTGATATTGAAAAAGGAAGATGAACAAACAGTGTACATGAATCTTGTTTTTTTATCTAAACAGAAAAAATAAATAGGCACGGTTAAGTTTTGTTTTCATTTGAGCAACGAAAACATTTATCATTATCATAAGTTGCCATTGTATATTACGTACATGTATGGTACGAAATCCAACCCCCAAATTTAAATCTCTGAAGTTGCTGTGTACAGATAATGGTCTGCATGATAATACTTGCACATTGGTGAGTAAATGCAGCAAGGTACATGTGTGTACTGCAGTGTTTCTCCTGCCCATTCAAACGTGAGAAGGCCCACCTCGCTAATTTCAGTGACCACCTCGCTCAATTTTTGCTAATATCACCACCTCGCTGTGAAGATTGCCAATAAAGAAAATACTAACTGAAAAAGTTTCATTTTGTGTGATTAATGAGCGTTTTCCCTGACCTCTCTGTATCGAGAACTCACAAATTGGATGTGTGGAGGGAATCATCGCGCATTTTTGTGAGCACTGCATTCTTTTTAGTTTGCAGATTGCGTAAATTTTGTTTCAAACGTCAATTTTAATTTTTACCACCTCACTCAGTTCATTAGCCAGGGGAAACACTGGTGTACAGTGAGCTCAATACATGCATGTACAATGTACACGTAGCTTTACAATGTAAATTGCATTTTTCGCAAGCATCATAAACTTGAAATTTAGTTGGTTTTTCTATGTAGCCTGGTTTTCAGTTTGAAAATTCTCCACACACAAATGACATTCAATACCTTTCTTTTTCATTGTCTGAGAAGTTACTAAGTACACGTAATATGTAAAGTTGATTGCGGGTACTCGATCCCATAATCTGGAACTGGTTCCTGACATCAGCAGTTGGGTACTTGAGTATCCGGTTCGGATGCACAGCCCTATTTCAACGCCCAATTCCTCATTGTCTTTCATCACTGAAATCTGTTGAGCCAGTCATTCAGTTAGTGCAAGCAAGCATGTCTGAAAAACAAAACAGATTTGGTTTTGTTCTCACAGTGCTCACAGAGTATCACAACCTCAGACAACCTTGGAATGACATGTCAATCCCACAATTTATTCTTGTAATAATAAACAAGTGTCGCTTAATAGCCCAAATCATTTTCACGATCTGATGTCAAGATATTTTTACGGTTGAACTTCCCAAAACCCTTGACATTACATGGACATTTTGTGTTGACATACATGTAATGGTATCAGAGTACAAAAGTTACTGTGGTTCACTTACATGTACATGTACATGTAGATGCACCATTCAAGGTTTGATACTAGTTTGTGTGGGTGTATGGGAATACATGTAGATGATGGGCGTGTCTATTGACCTGTCTCTGACCTTAACCTTGACCCTGACCCTGACCCTGACCCTGACCTCTGCATACATGTATAGTACATGTACATGTATACATGTGTACTCCATGTACACTTATACTTGTGCAATTTGATAATGTACAGACATTTGTTTCAGGTGCTTTGTTCCAAGAGCAAATTGTATTATGGTAACCAAGGAATTTCCATGAACTGTCAGAAAAATGTGCATTGTTTTTCTTAAGGGTTCCTTTAGCTTGTAACTGTATTTGGGTGCTGTCAAGTTGTTTGTAAAATATGCCTCGTGTAGGTTGGCTTTTTGAGATCCAGAAAAAACATCTGTATGTTGTTCTTTTATTTTTGTAAATCAAGATGTGGTGCTCAGCAGTTTTTATACCTTTTAATTATAAAAACATAACTGAATTGATTTTTAAAGGTGTACTGTCTAAGTTTCACCACCAACAAAACAGATTAGTTGTTTTATTTGCTATTTACCTGTGTCTAGCAATACTAAAGTTATTCAATTTGAATGTGACATTGATCGTAAATACATCGACCAATGTGTAGCTATGGAATAACGAGTCTCGCAGAGTAGCCTGCCCCTCATCCAAGCTGATAATGTAGGGATTGGGACCAGTCTAGTCTAAACACATGGTGGATCTGTCTGTGTGCAAAAGCAACCCCCAAAAAACAACATTTTGTCAGAGAGATTGCGGAAGCCCAAAGTACATACATGTAGAAAAAAAGTTAGTGTTTGTTATTTTGTTACAATAAGAAATTCAAGAGCCCTAAGTTGGATTCAAACATGTATCTTATTCGGCGAACAAAATTAAAAGCCATTTTTGAGGTAGACCCATGATCGCACGCATGCCTCACGTGTTCTTAAATACTAGGCATGCACGCATTTTGGTAAACCCTATTGGTTGAGGGATCCCGGAATGCGTGCGTAATACTTTACCTCGATTTGCGCCAGCCTGGTGCTACCTCAGAAAATGGATGTCGCGAAGTCTATTCGTATCTCAATAAATAAAATTCCTTGTCTTCCTTGTTCCCCCCACTTGTCAGGTGGATAGAGGCCTGCATTAACGAGGAACTGCCACCAACCACTGAACTAGAAGAGGGGCTGAGAAATGGCGTGTACCTGGGAAAACTGGCCAACTTCTATGCCCCGAAGAAGGTGCCTCTCAAACGCGTCTATGACAAGGAACAGTCCCGATACAAAGTAAGTTCTGTCGCCAGACCTAGGACCCAACGACCCAACGACCTAAGGTTCTACTTACTGTAGACAAAGAATCCCTGCTAACTACAATGTACATGTTCGGAAAGTAGTAGGAAGTTTGTATCTAAGACTAGCAAGGTAGGCCTACCGGGTATTTTAGCATATGAGCATGCAAACGTTTCAAAGGTAAAATACAATACACATTTGCTTTTGCTGTAATTTTCAGAAATGGATGGATTTGCGGGTTAGTGTTTTTTTTATAGCAAATATTGTTACACTGACCTGTTTAAAGTTTGTGATCATAGATGCTGGAAAAACAAAGAGAAAATGCTGTTCCTGTAGTCTGGTTCCCTGACCCTACTTTAGACGAAAGGGTGCAATTTATGGACGTCGGGGAATTGTCAGGTCAGGGAACCAGACTAGCTGGCTTGCACCCATTCACGAATGTGTAACCGATTGCAAACAGAATGTGGACTAATTAAATTTGGTAAATTGGGGGCAGTATTTGGAAAAAAGTCAATTTTTTCCAATGATGGTCGGCCGACCACCGTTTGAAATTGATACAAAAATTCCACTTTTCTTAAAAATGACAGCACACAAGGTGCCATGATTTCACAGGATGCTTGAGACTATCATTCACTAACAGTCCAGTAAGATATTTCATAATAATTTGGTAGTTTTGTGTTTTGATGTTTGCAATGTTGTATATTTCCTGTAAGGATTCTGTGCTTACAGGGTTAGTAGGAAAAGGTCTGTACCCTCCACCTTTACTATCACAGAGTGGTGACTGTTAAGGAAAAGGGCCTAGGTGAAGTCCTGTTGGTTCCATTAAAATGTGACTGTGTGAATGTACTTTCAGAGTTTTTCACTTTCAATAAATGTTACAGGTGTAGTACCGGTAGTGTTTGAAGATTTGGTTTAATAATCAACTACATTTAGTTTCCCAGGTACGTGTGAAAGTCAACCTAATATCCTTCAGTACAGGATGTTTGTGGGTTGACCCTGTCTTCCTCAAAATAAAATACAACTTGAGAAAAGTTTGCGGATGCACTGCGTGGAGTGACTATTGCTTAAAGAGACTGTGGTTCTTAGAGGAACGTGAAGTGTTAAAGGCACTTAAAAACATCGGTAATTTTCCCGAAGATGCATCCTCTGATTTAATGAGGAAAACCTTTCTCAGAGTGAAGATAGGACTGGTACCACCTACCCTGTGAAACTGTTCTTCCAGGAATCATTTAGATCCAAAGAAAACGATCATAAAAGTTGGTTTTAAAAAGTTTGTCCGTGGGCACACTTTTTTTATGAGTGCTAGCAAAGGTACAGTATCCACTATCCAGTTAATTCGAGACCCCAAAAATTGTACATACTGTACAAACATAGTTTTTGTGTTTTCTCAAAATGTATAGTAGCCATTGAGCTAAAACTATGGTAGGTACATGTACCCTACTCAAGATTTTGAACATTTTTGTTGTTCCTTCAATTCAAGCGAAAAAAAATGCACAAAAAGCAAAAGATCCTACTTGTTTGCATCTTTAATTTGATGCGTTGGTCAGTAATGCTCCGACCATTACAACTAAATGCTCAATTACACAGAAGAGTTTAGGCGTATGAAAGGCAATATACTTAATGCCCATAGGGTACTGTGTAATCGGGTAGGACTCTGTAGGAGGGTGCTCAATAACACTGGATATGAGAACTCTAAATAGAAAGGAATTCCTGCTTGGTTTATATTTCACCCCTGAGTGAGTCCACACAAAAGGCAGTGGTATGAATACTAAGGTGTGGGCTGGCAAAATCCTGGCAGTGTACAGTAATATACAGGCACTGTTGCACTGTTCAAGCAGTGTGCATATATATGTACAATCAATTTTAATTTTAGTTTTTGCACTTCACCGACATTTAAGCACTGTTAACCCAGTTTAAAAAGATGTCTGTGAATGTGAGCTTGGCAGTCAATTCAATTTTTAATTCATACTTAATATGTAGCGGCAGGCACCTCAGTCAAAATTCCTTTCAATTAAAGATAGAGATGTTTACTACTTGTCAAAACTTTGTGTTTGGGTTATTGTGACCATGATAATGAAGTAAACTTCTTCCATGCTAAAAAAGTTTGGCAAACGAGAATTGGGAATGGTTTTATTTATCAGTCTTTTCACAAGACAATCTTGATGCACATTCCTGTGTTTGTAGGCGTACAGTTTCAGCATTTATTGAACCAGTTGGCATGTATGTGCAAACCCACTTTAAAGCAGGACATTGTAACATGTCTAATGGTCTAAATTTTCATAGAGCAATGTTCATTGCGCTATTATGTAATACAACATGCACATCATCAGGGAATTTCCTTAAAAGCTTCCATCAATCTGTAATTCAACTGTAAGCAGATCATGGGAACCAATTGATCAACTCATCAGGCTAGATGAACTGTTTCTACTATTGATTTGCATCAGTCATTTCCTTATTTACTCTGATGACTCACACTGCACAGCGGTACACACAGTGGTCTCAATGAATAGTATAAAATGTTCTAATACACACAAATAGGACTTTCAGTACCTGGTTGGGCTGCTATGTTTATTGTGCAAACATTAGGGCGTATGTTAAAATATCATGTACTGTAATGGTAGAAGATATGTACAGACATCAAATAACATTGAGGAAATGACATACCGGTAATGATGATAAACTTATGTACATGTACAGTAATGGGCCATCTTGCTCACAGCCCATTTCGGTGTGTTACTATGTACGCATTGTCAGTTGAAATCTTTCGCGCTATCCAAGTCATCCTGTCTTATTTCAAGATGCGCTCGCACCCAGCAAAACGCGTGTTCTTAAACAAGATTGCATTTATTACTCTGAAAGTGCTCATTGAAAATAGGTTATCCAGTCGTGCCGGATTATTTTGACAGTGACCGGACCCAGGCGCGGGATTGTTTTTCACGAAACCTGATGCCAGATATGTTCAGGCCGTCATCTGCGGTTAGCACACCCTGATATTTCTGGCCTCGCTCGCTGCGAGTGGGTTGCTGACACATATTTCCGGCCTCGCTCGTTGCGTGTTTATCCGTCATCCGTTCCGAATACCGCAAAACCTTTGCGTGTATACACGTCATCCAACGTGAACTGGTTAAAGCCAATCCAATTTGATCCTGACTGTTACGCCAAACAGTCCGTCTTCAGGTTTTTTTTATTGATTGATTGATTGATTTGTCACAATTTTAGTATTTGTTAATTGTTATTGATCCTGAGCGTTTACAATGTTTGTGATCTCATTTTCTCCTGGTCTGATTGGTTGGTAGTCAGAGGATCAGACATTCATGGTGCAGAGCCACACTATGATAGTCTGATATATCCTGGCATGCAAGTTTTATGCGATCCCGTGCGCCAGCCAATCTGAGTCGACTTAAGAAATTGTGACGTTGTTTAAGTAGAAATTCGGCCTGAGATGTTGATTGGTCAATTCGGGCGATTCACAATTCAGTGCGCCGCCAAGAGTTTGCCACGGAGAGTTCATTTTTCCCAGTGCATTGTGGGAGATGGTCGACAAATTTGCAGCGCGGGACATTTGAAACTTTGTTAGTTTTTTCCAATCAGTAGTTTCGTAAGCGTATGATTGGAGTATAATGTTCGCCTTTTTTTTTCTTTTAATCAATATGGTGTTTTTTTTAATGATCTGGCAGAACGCTTTGCCCCAATCTATAACAAAATTAGCTCAAGTTGTCTACTGACACTCATTCAAATGGACCGCGTTTTGTGGACCGTAAACTTGAAAAATGGACTCTCCATGGCAAACTCTTGGTGGCGCACTGCATTGTGAATCGCCCGAATTGGCTGGCATGTTTTTGTAATACAATGGGTTAATACCGAAGATGTGATAGAAGGCACCCGCTGAATTGTCAGAATCTGTAGGTCAAGTCGCAGTCTTGTTCTGCATATTTAATTGCTGGAGCTGCGCGAATACATCATAGACGCTTGTTTGCAAGCGGCTGTTTTATAGACCGATTGCAGGTTGGAAGACCCAAAAAGATTCTCAATAAACATATCGTGGAAGTTAAGGTTAGAACAAAATGTGTCCTCTCTTCTTTTGGGAGGGGGGGTGAGGCAATAGAGGAAAGAAGAGTTACATACATGGAATAGATTGAACATTCAGACTTCCAAGGAAGTATCAAGTTACTCTGTAATCATATGGAAGTTTGACTCAGCACTTTTTGTGGGAATGACATCATGAATAAACACTTCAGTCTGATGTTAGCTTTAGCAGTCATACCCAAGTTGCAGAATGTCATCTCTGGCATTTGTACTTCAAAAAAAGCCTGTCAAGTGTCTCCATCATCTTTACAGTTGCTTTGCTTGTGAATGTCTTTTGGAGGAAATGGGATTTGGAAATGGGAAGGCCACTAAGGGTGCACCCAAGTATACAAATAAATTCCCATGGACAACAGTGATAAATGCCCATACTTCAAAATTCTTTCAAAAATACTCAGAATTCTTACAGGCGTTCAGGCTGCACAGAAAAATGATGATCAACATGTCATCTTTCATTTTCTTTTCACTTTTTGGTGGGTTGACCGATGACTTCGCGAGAAATTCTCTCCCAAAGAAGACGACCCCTAAAACTATTCATGTGTCCCAAAGTGGAAAAAGTAGCTATCTTGAAGAAAAAAAAAGGATCCCTCTAAAACATGGCTAAATAGCGCCACGTTCGGGCCCCATTGCATCCAAAATGCTCAGAATTGGAAGCCCCAGGTCCGGGCTAAAGGTGTATTGCCTTATCGTCAATATCTTCAATTTACCAATTCCATGGCTCTTAGAACTCTCCTAATATAAAATAATTTGAGTTTATAACTTTTATACATGAGCTCGGCGGGCGGATTTTCTGCCTACATGTATATATCGGTACATGTATTTACTTGGGTGTACCCCTAAGGAAGTTTGAATGGTCAAAATAGGTTTTTTGTTGGAACACCACTCAAATGAAAGATCTTGTTGTCCCCTTTAATATGACACCACATTTGTTGTTGTGATGCTTATAGTTTGGAATTGTTTTTAAATTTTGCGTGGATTTGCCCAAAAGTACACTGTTAGTAAGGCAACAGTGGACATTGTTTACATCTGATTTCTTCATGTGAGTATTAAATAACATGCACAAAATACCAGGGGATATCCCTGCTCTTGGACAAAAGCTGAACAACAAACCTCAAAGAAAATATATTCTTCCCCCCAAAAAATAGAAGACTAGAAATAGTAGAATGAACCATGTGGTTTTGTATTGCTTAATTTTGTTTCACTTTTCAATTTCACTTTCATTTCAATTAGCCTACATTTGTATTATTGTTTGCACCATATTTTTAGCAAGTTTGTATCGGGGTTAATTTGACTTTACAGAAAGCCATTGGTCTAAAAAAAAAACCAAAACTACCAAATTATTATGAAATACCTTACTTAGCTGTAAATTGCCTCATTTCGTCTGAAGTAGGGTCAGGGAACCAGACTACATGAACAGCATCTACCGGGATATTTAACACAAAACTTTAAAACAGGTCAGTTTAACAATATTTGGAATACTTGCCCCCAAATCCATCCATTTAAAAAAAAAATTACAGAAAAATACAAATGGTGTATAATATTAACTTTAAAAATGAAAAGAAAAGAAAGTAAAGCCATGGATGCACCCTGACATTTTTTCTTTGAAAGATTTGCAACCTACCCTACATGTACTGTACATGTACTGTATGCAAGTAAACTACAAAGTATTATTATATGATAAAACACAATGTGTTCACAGCATCTGGCTTATTTTGTCCTAATGTACAGTAGGCCTACATTTACATGTACTGGTACATACAGTAGGAGTCAAAACGAAAGTAACCGAGTTTGAAACAAAAATACAATATTGAAAACATATGAGGCTTGCTCCATTTAACCTATGAATAAATTACATGTTGTTGACTATTAACTGTGAAAATTTCACGTAATTTACATACTCTATTTACAAGATATATACCACATAACTCGGCTGTCCACCACTGATCAGTTACCGATATGCATTGATGAATATAAATACAATGGCGAAAACTTCCAAAGGAAAACGGACAATCTCACCATTCTCATTTCAGAAAAAAAACCTTAAATTGTAATCTAAAATACAACACACAAAATCTGACAGTAAAAAAAGGTTTCAGTCTGGACTCAAATGAACATCGCGTTTGCATTTGAATGCCTGTATGTAATATTGATAACTTCAAAGCATTTACAAAAACACATGTAGCATTCCATGGACAGCTGAAAAAAATGGTCTCATATAGTAAAACATGAATAACTGCTCATAGCATGGATCAATTTCAGTAATTTATTCTTTTCAGATGAGTAGAAAAACATGCTTCATTTGTGTATCAAATTTAATTGCATTTTAAGGTGACAAATTGTTAATCCTGGTCACTTTTTTGACTCACAATGTTTACCCTTAACAAGCCATTTTTATTTATTACAAAGGTCATCCAACTGGAAGAAAAAGTGTACAAGGTCACTCCACTAGAGCGTAACATGCCAAACTCAATGAAAAAAATCAATTGTCCATGCTTCAGCGATTAATGCGTATTTCTATTGTTCTTCCACAGGCTAGCGGTCTACATTTTCGCCACACAGACAACACAGTGCAGTGGATCAGATCAATGGAAGTTATCGGACTGCCCTCGGTATGACTTTATGCGCATATTAATGAATTAATAATGAGCTATTGTGGTTCTAATTTAAATCTAATTAAGTATGCTGTTTGCATATATATGTGTACACATAACTATCATAGGGTTGTGACTAAGGCCATCAAATAATAATGCTGTGTTTCCGGTAACCTGTTCGATCCTAAAAATGTTGGGTTGTGACTAAGGCCATCAAATGATAATGCTGTGTTTCCGGTAACCTGACCGACCCTGAAATTTTAGGTAAAGAAACAATGGGCTTTTATTTATTTATTTTATTTTTTTTTATTTTTAAATTATAGTTTTTATGTATTTGTTTTCATGTATATTTTTTTCGGAAGGGGAAAAATATCTCAAATACAAGTCTGGACTACTTGTAAGCATGCAATATCGTTCTTACAGTTGTGTCCAGTTGTCTTTCAGTATGTACATACGCGTAAGATCTGTAAGTACTATAAGTGCGACAGTTCCAGATCACTTTTTATACAGTCAGCTGTACATGTTGGGAGTTTCCGTGTCTGAGTGACATCATTTTATAGTAAAATCCCTCCTCTTCAGGTTAAAACCAACTATGTTCACACAGACTCAACTTAAAGGGAAACATATCAAGGCTTCTGTACAGGACTGAACCCGACAGTTGCAGATCACTTTCGACAGTTCCGGATCACGCGTGCTGCACTACTTGGTACATGTACTATATTCATCATTCACGGCGCACTCAGCGCGTGCGTCGTGGGTCACGCCTTCATCATGTAAACTACACACAAAACTGCATCGTGTGCATGGGTGATCCGCAACTGTCTCACACCGGGATAAAAATCTTTTCCCCGACTATTGCAAAATGACCAACCTTCAAATTGGTGGGAAGAAACTTGAAAAAGTTTGCTTACACTTGAATTAATTTTTATTTAATCAAGTGATCCGGAACTGTCGATGATCCGGAACTGTCACACACTACATATTCACAGACAAAACTAAACAAAAGCTAAAGAAAAAAAAAATCCCTATGTACCTACTGACCTTACCAGTTTTTGGCAATATTACGAGAAAGACAACCTTGGTGTTTTTTTTTTGGCAATAGAACCTTTTTTTTTTTGGCCTAGCAACCAATACCACCTGGTTGCATTTAAAAGCTGTACATTAGTTAATCATTACGATATATATAAGTACAATCATGTGACAATGTACTATGCAAGACCACTCACAGAGTATATTTGGTGAACTACTTTCTAGAACACAGACCTAACTGTGAATGAATATAATTGAAATGCAAGGAATATAGAGGATACATGGGCACATGTAAAAACAATGCCTGTGTTTGTAATTTCATGAAATCAAGCATCAGTTTGAATAGTTGATCACGACACACTTCATTCCTACCAGGATATTTACCTTGTAAGTGTATTCAACAGGATCAAAGGCATCCATTAAAATATAATGGAGTATGACAGAATGCAAAAAAATGAAAAACGTGTCAATAAAAAGCACATTTGATGAACTTTCAGTTCATTGGAGGAGAAAGAACAAGATTTGCTGAAAAAATACGAGGAGAAAAATAAAAATTGGCTGATAATTATATCGGCTGATAAAAGAAATGTTAATTGTGCCAGTGTAGTCTAGTTACCAGACCAGATACATGCACATGAGATTACCATTTCGGCCATTTAACACAGCTCTTCCAAACCAAGTTTTCTTTGTATCAGTGATTTGAGGTCTTTTTAACCTCCCAAAATCTTAATAATTACAATTAAAAAGTTCAATTCAAAATGAGAATTATTTCTTGTCTTTGCCAATTCTTCAGATATTTTACCCGGAAACCACAGACGTCTACGACAAGAAGAACATGCCCAAAACTGTCTACTGCCTCCACGCTCTCAGGTAAGTTATTCTTGGTTCTACTTAGGATTATTTTAAAATGACTTTCATCATCCTTACTCGACCTAATGAAATTTTAATTCTTGTGAGTATTAATACTAGTACCGTTTGTATACTCATGGACACACGAGGTGGCACTTAATTCATATTGAGAACTATTTTATTTATTTTATGTGCACATTTAAGACATTTATACAAGTTTTCAATTTATCGTTAAACCCCTTTGGATTTTCTTTGTAACCTCATGAAATCCTACAGAATGCAACAGACAAGTATGGAGCCTGCTAAATCTATCAGCTGGAAAAAAAATCACTGCTCAAAAATAATGAAAAGTTAATGGAAATAGCGCACACTTTGAAGATGTTGGATTCGTCACAGTTGGCGTGAACTCATAAATTTGACCAAATTATGCTTCACGTCTTCTATAGTTAAAGAGTTATGGTTTTAAACATTTTTTGGGTCAGTAACTTTAGATCGTTTTCATCATTATCAAACGAATACATGATAGACCTTGTGCGTTCAGGCGGAAGCAGAGGGCAATGGTTTTGTATCGCTGGGATAGGCATGAGTAAACCTTTCGTGCATTCATTGTATCAAAATTAAGATTATGAAAGAACACCCGCGGAGATACCTGCAGTGCATAAGGTCTATTGTCCAACAGTTCTGAACTTTCAAAATGATATATCTTAATTATTGATGATCTTTTTCTATTTCCCTGTACAGTTTGTACCTGTTCAAGTTGGGCATCGCACCCCAGATCGAGAGCTTGTATGGCAAAGTGGATTTCACTGGTAAATTAATGTGGTGACATTTGTATGGAATAGCACTTGTGCACGTTTAATTTGATTTAATACTTGATTGTGTCCACATTATAAAATCTTATACCATTGGCATTAAAATAAACAGTAAGATAACACAAAAACAATTCCCTAAAAAAATATTGTTAAAGTGATCATTTCAAAAATACTGAAACTAATTTAATTGATAATTAAAAAAATTGTAAAACTATGTGAAGTCCTAAAATTTCTTCAAATTAAGTTGACTTACCTAAACTCGTACTTACAAATAATAGTATTTCATCATCAATAAAAAAAGATAAACAAAAACCATTACATTATAAATCACAGAAACGCCTCTGTTTTAAAGTGATAATTTCAAAACTTATAAAACTTATATTTACGTGCCATGAAGCTTCTCTCCGTGTTGTGATTTCTTCACATTCCATAATTCTATTGACACACACTGCACTAGGGCAGTAATTATGTAACTCGACACAGTTCAATGACAGATCAAACGCAGACAGCGTTGTCTAACGACTCTTAAAACAGAACTTACGACCTCAGCCTTTCAGTGACTGATGGCCGGTCTATAATGATATTGATTGTTTTTTGACACCCCCCTGTATAATCCATTTCTTCACTGCACCTGTGACCGGTATGTCTGCTAGCACCTTAGCCAGCCATGACGTACTCAGATTTTGGGAAAAACTAATATTAACACAGGCTGTTCAAAGATACAAACCGTCTGTGCTATTTTTTGAAGTTTCACGCCTAATAATATGCTTTTGAATGAGCCATCAACAAAAAAAATCCATCCCACGTTGAGTTATGGAATAATTTACCTATCACGGTTTGCGAGTTAGCCACGTCTCTTAGCCATCCCTATGGCATTTTGTACGTTAAAGTTTAGTTTGTCTCAGATTTTGCGCGTTCCACGTCCATTTGTAAATAATGTAATTGAACAATATTTCACAATATGCGTTGACGCGATTCTAACGCGACGGGTTAATTTCTTTACAATTTTAAAATTATTTGCGGCCCAAAATAATGCAATTTTTGGCAGGATAGACTAGTTTCCTCCTTCCCATCATAATGTTTGAACAATGTGGGTCCAGGAACTAGTCTGCTTGCTAAGCGGAAATGCTTGTGCAAAAAAGCAACCAAAAAAATGAAAGCTTTTTTTTTGTCAGAAGGTTGTAGAGGCCCAAAATATAATGGAAAAATAATTTCATTAAAATAAACGTACACATTTTTTTCTTTTGGAGGAAGAAAATGCATTTGTTGAAGAGCACGACAGTACATCTTTAACACTTTGAAAAGTAATTATCAAGAAATTGGTGTTAATGTATGGGAGTCAGGCCTGTGAAATTGATACCTGGCCAATTATGTTGAGTCACACTTATGAAAGTGATACGTTCAGTTCACTTAGCTATGTGATGACTTTGCAGACATGGAGACTGCCATCATTTGAACGGACATTTATAGGATGTTGACATTCTTTGTTTGTGTGAATGGTTCAATTACATTTGGAAAATTGTCCAGGGCAGATCCAGAGAGGTTACTGCCGGTTTGGGGGGGGGGGGAGGCAGTGGACTCGCCACTGATTGTATATCAAGCTCACAGTGCCTAACATGAGCAATGGCAGAAAATGCACAAACAGGTCTAGACAACAGGAATACTAACAACGCCAAAAAAAAAAGAAAACATTCAAAAATGGGTTTTCCATATTTTTTTCTTGACAGAGGAAGAGATCAGTGCCATGCAGCAGGAGCTGGATAAATACGGAATCAACATGCCGGCATTTGGCAAGATTGGAGGGATCTTAGCCAACGAGGTATTGATGAGCAAATACTGACACATAAATGTGTATAGCTCTAGTTTTTATGAACCAGAGTGCTCCGGTATCATTAAAGGCCCCATGAAAATATTTTCACTGGAACATAATTTGTTCAAATATCCATTCTTCTGAAATGTGTGAAAACTGTAAGCCATCTCTTTTTTGGTTAAAAGGTTTGTAACGTACACATTTTCAACATTTAAAAATGTTCCATGCTTTTTCTGACAACTGCGGGCACTGTTGCTGTGATGTCACTTGAAATCACTGTTTTGCTCATGAATATGAAAATTCACATCAGCATGAAAACCAAAAAGGTCCAGAACACCTTAAAAGGGTAATGCCAAGATTAAAATTAGAGTTAAGTCGGACACCAATGTGCATTTCCAGGATATTGCATTCAAAATATCAATTACATTTGCCCTTAAACCCTTGTCAATCTGGTAATTTATTCCTGAGTCTGTTGCAACTCCTTGGGAAGCACACACAGCTACATGTACCGGTATTCTAAGCACCCTGAGGCACTCCACATGTGATCAACCAAGCATACAATTACGCACAAACGCTGTCATCGTCAAGTTGATTAATAAGCCTAGATGGAGAGAATGAAGGACGGTAAATGAGGTTCAAAGCTCCAACTGTGAAACAAATCTCTGTGACTGTGTCATTAACGACAGCACTGCTTAGATCTTATTAGCGTTTTAATCTTGACAATTTCACCTTGACAAAGTTATGCATGTGGGCACTGAGCACTAGTTATTGTATTTATCAGCTAATTTCAAATTTTTGTTTTCTTGTTATTTTGACTTGCAGCTTACTGTGGACGATGCGGCAAGTAAGTTGAATTTTGAAAATTGACAACCATAAAGAAACTCAATGTCATTCATTAAGTATTATTTCTAGCGAAAATTGCTCCTGGGTACTATTTCACATCTGGAAATTAAAGATATATATCTTGAGAAACACCATTCAGATTTGTGAATTTTTTGGGGAAAGCAGATTTGTGAATTTTTGGGGGAAAGTCCCAAGGATTCCCAAGGTTTGTTGCCAAACTTTGCAAGCCAGAGTTGATTCCAAGAAAGCCAGTTTGATGTGAGCCAGCCAAGGTTCTTCATATCCTTTGATTTCCTCCCTCAGTTATCGAGGGTTAGATCATCCCATTTGAGTTATTGATTCTCCTGTGGTTCACTGTCTGTCCTCGTTAACGTCGGGGACAGTGAGGCAATGTGGTAACCCCGTAGCCCGGCTGAATATCGGGATAATTCAGGCTTTGCTAGCATGAAGATCCCACCAAGTCCGTTCTGATTCAAGCGATTGTGCCTTCTCTTCTAATTAAAGTGTGCATGCATTGAAGCATATAGTCTTCACCTTTTGGGCACAGAATTTCAATTCAAGGGAAAAAGAACCCAAGAATTAATTCAGGGCAAAAGTACAGCAAATGGTGAATTTAGTGAGAGGTTTGAAAGTAAGACAGTATATTTGACTCACAGATTTTTTTTTAGTGATTTAGGAAAGTGCCAAGTCCCCTTTTTCCTGACACGTTCAAGAGTTTTCCTGAGTTCAAGCGACTCTACGTGTCAGTCCAGTTGAATAATATAACCTGGGCCCAATTTCATGACGATGCTAAGCACACAATTTTCTGCCAACAGAGTGTCCATCCATTTCATGGATATCGTCCATCTTTTTAAGCAAAAAGGCTAAAGTCACTAACCTTAAGAGAAAAAAGTTGCTTAAGTTAGTGCCGTTACAATTGTAAACTCCACGCATGAGCAACCAAGTGCTCATCTGTGAAATAGTTTTCAAAAAAATGTAAACAGAATTTTCAGCTTTAAGCCATTCAAAACTGATAAGTTTAACTGATCAAGTGTAAAATAGGGAAGGATTTTTTTTATGATTCTTAGGATAATGATTAACCTAATCGTATTTTTATTTTTTTTAATATTTTTTTTCTCGAACACAGTGCATGCTGCCGTGATTGCCATCAACGAAGCCGTGGATAAGCAGGTGTCGGCTGACACCATGAAAGCCCTGCATAACCCCAACGCTATGCTGGGGACACTCATCAATGAAAACCAGGATCTGTATCAGGAGATCTTGTACAATGCTAAGCAGAGCAAGAACCAGAGTGCCATGAATAAGGTATGGAAGCAGGTTTCATACAGACCATCACACAATGATACCAAGGATTCCAAACCTATGTTAATTTGATGCTAAATTTTAAGGTATATTACTAAATTGAAATGTAAGTTCATGTGGGGTAATTTTGTTTCCGCGTCCACAGAGCATGCGTGAAGGTGAAGATATGACAGAGAGAGACATGTACGACATGTTGCTGACACAGGCTGAGATACAGGGCAATGTCAACGCTGCTAATGGTAGGTCCAGTCAGTTTATTAACTGATTTTTTTTTTCTATGTAGTTTTCGATGGAAGAGTTGTGATTGTGTCGATCACTAGTCTGTCTTAAAGCTATAGTCCATCATTTGCAGCTATCCTAAAAAGTAACTGACGTAATTATTGTTGAAAAACATACTTGGTTGAAAGATAGTAAGGGGACTGAACTCCCTGTGAAATTATTCTTTCTGGCAAGCTGTCATTTTGAAGAAATCAACAAAACAAGGCCTTTCCAACGGTGCTTCTTAAGGCGCACCGTAGGAAATTTAAATTAGTAGGTCGTCATGTTATTTGGCGAAGGGTGCGCAAGCATTGGCACAACGCACACGTACGTACGGTTGCTATAATTCGTCTGAGTAGTGCGCGACATCGCATAGCTGCAATCGGCTCAGTGAGAACGTGTCTCAGACGCTGAATTCAGGCCCAATTCAAAACATGATTCAGCAACTTTTGATTTGAAATTGAGATCCTAGAATGCTGTTTTTCTCGGAATATACAGCTGAAGCTGAGCTGAAACTTCATCAGGTTAGTTGTTCAGTACCCTTCTTTAGATTTTGAGCACTTTTGTTGCTTCAAACGAACAAAATGAACAAATTACAAATGATGGACTACAGTGCGTGAAATTACAGTCGGACATCGGACATTTTCCGACCACTTTCATGGTTTGTCCGATCAAATGCAGATGTGCTCGGACAAAATGTCCGAGCGATTTATGTATTCTTTGTGGAGTTGTCTTTTTCAGAAGTAAACGCTTGCACTCAAAAGTATTTTGTTGTTTATTTCCGATGATCCGGTCTGCAATACTTACCGTACGCTGAGCGGCTGCTAACTACATGTACGTGTTGTCTTATATTCACGCAATAGATGCAACGCGTTTACACCCCAATACATGTAATGAGAATTTAGCAAGATCAAAGTACGTTGTGTTGCGCGGTATGCTTTAAGTGCGTGATTGTTACTAAATTCTCACAACGTGGCTTACTACAGAAACGAGCGCGTGAATGCCCGGCGCTTGTCATTGCAACTACATAGTGTGTATTATGGATACGTACGTACGTAAACATACATACTGTACATGTACACACGTGTATGTATGAACTTTATGAAAGTTCGTCTCGCAAGGTTTCACAGAGTAATTTACTTGGGAAAAAGGACGCATTTCAAGTTTTCAATCATGAAGAGAGCACTATGTAAGTATGTTTTAACTAGTCCTCGACTGTTGATAACCTATTTGTTTGCTCATGTGGCCTTCAAATTTGGAACGCTAAATGGCAGATCAAAACTTGACAATGGCAGAACACTTTTGATTGTGCTCGGACATTTTGTCGGACAACTTTTTTTGTCTAATTTCACGCACTGATGGACTATATCTTTAAGTGAAATCAGAAGTCACGTCGCAAGGAAGCAGTTCAGTCCATCACAAGTCCATCTTGAGTAATCCAGTCTCAAATCGAGTCACAAGATATTCAAATGAACTTTGAAGAAGGCATCCATTTGTCATCGTTCATCCCCTGTTACTTGTGATGGAATTGACTACATCAATGTAATCAGATGAGCAGTGACCAGGAATGCCTTTGTTACACCTCAGTAAAGCAGCTGGTCACTTGAGACTGGATGACATGTGCTTGACGTGCGATGGACTTGCGATGGACTTGCGATAGACTTGTGACAGACTTTGTGGATTGTTTGTGATTGCCTTGTTTTTCTTTGAATAATAAATATCACAATATCACAAACTTAATCTTTGCCTTGTCTTTTCATGTGCTTTTTTTACCACTCATTGATCATAGTGCAAAACCAGATCGTGGTGATCAACTCAGTGCTGGATACCGGCGATCCCAACGCCTTGGTCCGGGCCTTGGAGAGTCCAGCGATCGGCCTGAAGGATGTCAAGAACGAGAATGGACGCTGGTATCTGAACACTCTATCCCAGGCACGCAAGAAGAAGGCTGAGGTAACGTGTACAGAGTGACCGTGGAGAAAGTTACAGATACACCATGTAAAAAAGGGTGCATGGCCTACTAGTTAGTGCTCGGACTCATGATTGAAGGCTCAGGGGTTAGAATCCATCTGCTGGCATTGTGTTATGTCCCTGGACAAGGTACTTAACCCCCACTTGCCTCTCTCCACTCAGGAGTATACACCCGTAAATGCGTACCAGCATTAGCTGGGGACTAACCTGCGATGGACTGGAATGCCATCCAGGGGGACCTGCTGCATAGTGGACCAAAACAATAATCCAGCCTTGAAGTAAAACCATACAGAACATAGCTAGTGACTCTGTACTGAAACAGTTAATTGCCTACAAATAAGAGTTAAGACAGAACACATCATGCCCTTTTGCACATGGTTGAATATGCAAATGCTGTAGGGTGTGCTCAACCAAATTTGTGGTGTTCCCCCTCCCCGTTAATCAGCAAGGTTTTTTATTTGAATCAGTGATCATTCTTTTTGTCTTGCAGATGGCGGGGGAGGAGGATGTATCCTTAGACAAAGACGAACTCCAACTTGGCGTGAATCTAGCCAACGTTCAAGCCGAGGAACGCAAACAAAGTATGTCACCATCACTTGTTGAAATGGTTTTCCATGGCGTGCACATATCAGGGCACCAATGGATGCATTTTCATGAAAGGAACTATGTACGAGATGTGTTTCAGATAGTTGCATCTTGTGGCTCTAGTAAATTATAATATTTGAAAGTTGAACGAAGAAATTGACTGGAGCAGCGTGGGTTTGGACCTGTGACCTCTGGATTGCCGTTCCGGTGCTCTATCAACTGAGCTTTCAAGCCCTACATTGGCAGTCCCCCGGCTTCTGACTAGCACCCTTTGAACGAAGAAATTGACAAACTGGTCAACCTCCAACATTCTGCTGGATAGCTAAGTTGGTAGAGCATCGGAACGGGAATCAGGAGGTGGTAATCCGGAGGTCGCAGGTTCAAACCCCGCTCCAGTCAATTTCTGTGTTCAACTTTGAAAACATTATTAATATGCACCTAATCAGTTTCTCTTTGTGATTCATTTTAAAAATATCTCCAGTAAATTGATGAGTATCACAGAACAAGTGCAGATTTTTTCTTAAATTGCAAGTGTGGTCTTGTGAAGAACTTGGATATCTCATTCAAATTGAAGCTACGTGTTTTGTCCTTTTTTAGTGCAGTGCTGCAAGCCATTCCTCATCTCGATGCCATTTTCAGGGTTTGTACCTCAGCAGTTGCTTGTGAAGAACTCAGACTTACACTGACATTAAAATTGCAAACATTTTATCAATCGTCCTCTTTGTGCCTGACTGACCGACTGACCGTCACCAGTGACTTCTGTTTGTAGTCTTTTAAAGAGAATCAGGCAGTGCTATTGTATAGGATTACCTTGGCCCATTGGTACACCAATTCATGAAAAGACTTCCAGTGTATAGCCATTCAGAATCAATTGAAAAAGTTTTGTGCACTCTGCTTTACTGGGCCTGCTTTGTCTTGTTTTATACTTCAGTGCTGAAAGCCGTCCGTGACATCAACGCAGCCATTGATGGAGGCAGTGCTAAGGAGACAATGCAAGCCCTGAGCAGACCAGAAGCCAAGCTGCCAGCGGTCGACGCCCAGTGGGCGGGGCTATACCAAGAGGAGTTGTCTGGACTCAAAGCTTCTAATGAAGCGGTGAGAAGAAGTTTTGGATCTGCCAAAACAGATATACTATCCTTGGTCTCTAACAAAAAGAATTTTTCTGGAGGTTTTTTTTTTGGTAATTTAATTTTTTATTTTTTATTCTGGGTTTCTTTGCTCACAATCAGATCTGCCTTGCGAGTAGACTGGTTCCCATCTCTAGGTTATTGTTTCTGAAAGTAGGGGAGGGGGAACCACTCTACCCTGGGAGAGCTGAGTTAAAGTCAGGCTGAAATCATTAGAAATTTGTAAAATATCATAAATAAATGTAGGCCGATTTTTTCCCCCATTCAGTGTCTCATTTAAAAGTGAATAACTTTTATGTTGTTTGAAATATTGAAATTAAAAACAAATCTATTTTTTGAGGGAAACTCGAAAATACCATGGATAGTCAATCTTTTAAGCGCTCAACATTGATTTCATGTTTACAAACTCATTCAAGAAATATATGGTCAGAAATTGAAATGACGTAAACTTTCAGAATGAAAATTATTTCACTATAACTTATATTATGGGAAAACCGTTTATCTTCTTGTGAGCAGCTTTAAAGACTTCCATAGGCATTCCAAATTACCTCGTTAAATGTTATGTTTGTTTTTCATAGGATCTGACACATGACCAACTTTCAGAAGCTCTGCAAGGTACGTTGCCATTAAACATTTTAGCGTCTTAAAGCATTTCCTGTACCAGTGTTGAAAATCAAAGTTTTTAAATTCAGTTCAGTTCAGTTCATTTATTTCCACAGTATTCATAAATAATTCAGAGTATTACAATATAATGTGCATGTTAAACAGAGTCCTGAAAACTGTAGAAGGACTTGTAAGAAAGAATAGCTTGTTGGCTAGGGCTGTCCCAAATATACTGAATATTCGAATATTCGAACATTAAATGGATATTCGAATAGCTTTTTGCCGGTTTGAATATTCGAAAAGAAAAAACTACGCACGTGCGCACATGACTGTGGAGTCATTGTAATCGTAAAGTTGCATTTTTATTGTCAGATGATACTTTTTTGTCGATGCTTACTATCGTGTCGACACGTACGTGTATTTATTGGTTCCATTCTTTTAGCTGGGTAAAGTCCCTGGACAGTTATACATTACTTACTGCAATTGCAAAATACTCCAGCATTCCGAAATATCCATCGCCACATGCAAATTTTAACCGGCGTGCTTTGTATGCAACTTTCCACCAGCGAGGAAGGCAGCTTCAGTTGGCGTGTGTAAAACTTGATCGGCACGTTTCGAATATTTGGTCAAGGGCAGTTTTGAATAATCGTATACCAAATTATTCAAAAAAGGACAGCCCTATCGTAGGCATAGGCCCCTTATGCATACATTTGCTTTGACTTATAAAAGGAGGGTAATGTTAGACACCAAGTGATGTTAATAAGCCCAAAGCAAATGGTGCATTCTGTGAAAAGGTACATTACCTCAACCTCATCTGCCAATGTTTTCATAGTTCTGGGTGTGGTGGCAAGCATCAACCATGCAGTAGAGGCTGGAGACGCAGACAAGACGGTCCAGCTGATGCTGCAGCCTCAGTCCTGCCTAGAAGACGTGGATGAAGATGAAGCAGTCAGACAGAGATATCAGGACAAACTAGCCTCCAGGAAACGGTCCAATGCTGGGGTCAGTTTCATCATTAAGATCAACTTTGATTTTAGTTCCTAACACACAATAGCAGTGTTCTTGTTCTTTACTTGACTTCAACCTTTTTGATGTAAATACCTTTTGAAATGCATGACTGCCAATGTGTGTTTTTCATTTCAAGTAATAATGATATAGAGATTTAGTAGGTTCAAAATTGGCGTCTGTGATACCTGTCCTCATTTCACGTGTGCATTCTTCTCATATGTGATTTGGGAATGTGGTACAGAAATTAAGTGTTGGAGTTGCTTGATATAGACCCGTTACATATCAACTGTCATTGATGAAATCACACAATTTCTGCCCAAATAATTGTTCCATCAGTCTCATCTTCTACTTTGTGAATACAAAACCTCTCAGATTGCAGAAATTTTTTGTTGGACACATTGAATTTGTTTCTTTTTGCAATTCGTGCATATTTGCCTGCACGTGTGCACTGTTGTAGGCTTGAATGAACTCAACATTACATATGCTTGCAAGTAGTGTACACTGGTATAATCATATGTAACATATTTTTGTCTGGTTCTGAAAAGCATCTGTTTGTGGAAATATTTCTTACAGACGGGAGCAGACTATATCCTACAAGAGCACATACAAGACTGTGTGGAGAAAGTCAATGCAGAAATCCAGGAGGAACACGAACGTAAGTAACCAGAGACATCTTGGCATCTTTTCCTGGTGTTGCTTAGCACACAATATTTATTGGCATACAGTGGAACGCCGCTATAACGAACATCGTGGGATCCACAGAAAGTGTTAATAACAGGGGTGTGAAATCTCCGCTATTTAGCGGATTTCCGCTTTTTTGTTCAGCGTGCCACATTTTGTTTTTCGCTATTTTTCTTCCGATGTTCCAGATTTCCCCCCCGCTTTTTCCCCCGCCGCGCGTAAGCATTGATTTTATTTCTGTTTATTTTATTTTCCGCCACCGCCGAACGCACGCGATCCGCTCTCTACAACATACACGTAGCTCTGGGGTGCGTGCAATCGCAAGCGAGTATTCAATGTACATTGTACACATACGGTTACGTACATGTACATGTACCTACGTGTGTACAGTACTATACGATGCCATGTGCATGCATTTTTCAGCTCGAAGCCGCGTGTGTACAATGTATTGTACACAACATGTAAACAGCATCCGGGGAACCAACAGTCATTGCGCTGTGATTGGCTGCAGATAAATATGAATATTCACACATGCGCCATGAAGCGCGTTTGGACTCTTTGCGGCCGTTCCTGTGTCTATGCATGTAGTGACACGCGATGATCTCCACAATAACTCGCTGTAAAAATCGTCTTGTTGAAAATATAAAGCCTTGAAATAAGACTAGTAAATTGTCGCCGTGCTGCGCCAGTAGAGGGCATCATGCGGGGCAAAGTTCATGTGTGCATTTCATTGCATGCACGTCACACGCATCCTGCTGCATGTATTCCGCTGAATGCTGATACGTACGTACGTTAGGGTGTCGTTTCAAATGTTTCGAACGTATTTTGACATTATTAATTCCGCAAGATGTCAGTGCAACACAAATGTGTTAATAACTGTTATTATCCAAAGAGGTTCGGAGTTTGATACGGACATTGACAAGACCGATCCTCAGGTTACGAATCCGTGGTTAATGGGCAGAAATTAGGCGACTCGCTCAGAAGCCGGGACACGCGATGACGATGTGTATCATCTGCAGTAAGGTCACTAAGGAGTTAAAATATGGAAAACGTGGTCGAATTTCCCAGTTTTCATATACAAGTTGGCCATTTAGGCAGTTTCAAGCCAATATGAAGGAAAAGTTAACTTAAAAACATGCATAAATTGCAAAACATTTTCGACTAATAGTTGGCCCAGGCATGCCAGGAGGCTTTAAAATGCACCACAGAGCATCTACATTTCAAAATTGTTGACCCCGGACCCCACGCCGTAAGGGCTTCGCGCTATGCGCTCGCAGGTTCGGTTATTTACAGGTTCAGCTATTTTCAGCTATTTTTTTTTTCCTCCACTCACACCCCTGTAATAATAACGATCGTTCGGTATAGCGATTTTGAACCGCCGGTACCCTCTTTTGATCAGTGAACTGGCATTTCTCACATCCTGCGGCTGCACGAGGAGTCGTCAGGAAACTTTAGCAACGGGTGGTTTTCCCTTTTATTCCTTGGGGAAATAATCCCAATCTATCGCTCTTCAACATTCAAACACGATGTTACTATGGGTCATTTGATGTTCGGGAATTAAAAATGGCCCAAACAGTTTTTAATACATGTACAACTGGTAAATGTTTTGTTAATCTGTTAACTTTTTCAACAACTATGTTCGGTACATTTTGTACATTAAAACCGGGAGCCAAGGATGATGTTCGGTATAGCCGTGTTCGGTACAGTGGCGTTCCACTGTACTTACATATGGATATATATATTTATAAGATAAGATGATGATGGAGAGCCGTGGCCTTGTGGTCTGGAGCTTAGAATTCTTGGTCTGCGGGTAATTCCGCAGGTTGTGGGTTCAAGTCCAGCCTTGGGTTGTGGTGCGTGTGCCCTTGGGCAGCTGTAAAAGCTGCCATGCAATATGAATGGTTCATATTATTAAGCACACCATCAATACACCTGTAGACAATTAGATAATTGATTGGTGGCCCCCTCTTGCTTAATGCATACCTTAGGCATCATGGCCGTGGCTAAGATCAACGAGGCCTTGGATACCGGTGATCCTAACGAGACACTCCAAGCCTTGCAGACCCCCGCTGCTAAGCTACGGGAGGTGGACCCGGAGCTGTATATACTCTACCTGATCACATTACGAGGAGAGAAGGACCACAAAGCTGAGGTAAACTGAACGCTAGTGATTCTTGTCGAGAAGAATGAGAAAATGTAACAAGCAGGAAAATCTGTTTGTGGTTATTGTGCTTTATTGCTTTTGGAAAGTAAACATTGTTTTATTGTGAGAGTGCGGCCTAGTGGATAGGGATTGTGATATTTTATCAAAAGGTCAGGGGTTCGATGCTAGCTTCTGGCTATATGGTGTGTCCATGGGCAAGCCACTTTACCCCTACTTGCTTCTCGTCACCCAAGAGAATAAATGTGTGCTGGCATTACCCGGGGAGGAACCTACAGTACAAAAATTGAAATTCATGTGAATGAAACTTTTTTTTCTTCCCTTTTTTTCAGTTGATGGAGGATGATGCGGCCGTACTTTGGCTGGATGAAATCCAAGATGGCGTCGACAAATCCAACAACAAGAACGTCATTGCAAACAAACGTGAGCTCATTTTCTCTCTAATCTTTGCCAAAAAAATTACAGCGATGCAGAAATATAAAACAACTGTGCTTTATTTTGAATCTAGTTAACAGACACACACCCAGTAGTATTATGATAAGTTAAGTATTATTCTAAAATAGTAATATTCTATTTTTAAAAATGGTGTTCTGGTTTAGTACTTGCTAAAAACCCAGTTTTTTAAAAAGAACTTACCACTTTGTATTCATATTATAACCATAGTAATCATACAATTGGCAAATGTTTGTCCTTATTTTGACCAGTTGCCGTGAGTGTTGCTAACGTCAACGTGATGATCGAAGACAAGAAATCGTCCCCTCTTTTGGATGCCTTGCGTAACCCCGACCTGAATCTACACTCTGTGGTTCCTGAGTGTGAAGAAACCTACATGGAGAAACTCACCCAAGCTAAGGACGAAAAGACAAAGAGTAAGACAATCAAAGTGCTTTAAATCTAGAATAAAAAATGGCAAATGAAGTCGGATTCAATTATTTATTCAAAAGGTGTTGTAGTTTTTGTTCCCATCAGGTAACATTGTTCTCACATGCCTGATGTCATGAGTGCATGTAGCATGAAGTTCAGGCTTTTGTACAGAGTGAGTAAAAAAAATGAAACCCAAATGTCGGGACCATTGTTTTAGAAAAGTTCTGCATGTAGCACTTTCAAAATCTAGGATATAAAAGCCCAATTCATAGGCTTTCTTTAAGTACAAGAATCATTCAAATCACTCATGTACTTTTCAAGTTACGGAGTTTTAAACTCAACCACCGTTTTAAAATTCTGTCCATGGATCACACAAAAGGTGTGCGTTCTTTCAGCAAAACGAAAACAATTCACACACATCCGTATGTGATTTGTTTTCGTTTTGCTGAAAGAACACTCAACTTTTTTGGTGATCCGTGGACAGAACCTTAAAATGACGGTTGTGTTTAAAATTCTGCAACTTGAAAAGTACATGAGTGATTTGAATGATTCTTGTACTAAAAGAAAACTCATGAATTGGACTTATATCCTAGATTTTGAAAGTGCTACGTTGAGAACTTCACTAAAACAATGGTTCCGACATTTGGGTGTTTTTTTTTTACTCACCCTGTATTGTCACCATTCCATTCTGTGGTCCACAACAGAATTTCATGCTAGCCAACAGAATAACCCTTAGAAAATTATACCTCAGTAGTATTCAGAAGTTGCCGAATGACCATTGACATTGATATACCTATCTGCTCTAATCAACACACTTGATTAAAATTGAAATTCTATTATACAAAATAAAACCTGATTTCCATGCTCCTGCATCAGGTTGGAACTGACCAGCCAACACTTGATATTGAACAGTTTATGTATTTGAGGCAATTTCCCACAGTTTTTTTTCTGATGACTTCATACTCTCCTTTTTGTGTCCATTTCTCTGTAGCTGGGGCTCCGGGTAGCGTGGTCTGTCACAAGCTGAGAGACGGAAGCAGCTTTTATTTCAACTTCCTGACCATGGAGTCTAGCTGGATGGAACCAGAGGACTTCAACGACTCCAATCTACAGCTCAACAAAGAAGAAATCCAGGCAAGTCAACACAGAAATCAACTGAAACTAAATAGCCATATCTAAAAGTTTTCCATTGGTCAAAATCAGTGATCAGTGGTTAAGACGTCCTTCCCAAATCCTCTTTGCAAAATGGAGGATTTTGCAGGATTGAGGCCATATGGCAAAAAGGTGTGGCTGATTTTGAAGGTTGTACTGTGTCAAGGTCTTGGGCCGATCCTTATGTCGTTTATGCTCAGCCATGCACAATTTAGGCCTACATTATACTTTTAATCTTCCGCACTGCTCCTGGACGTCACTGGCTCTGCCTCAACACATTGACAGTGATTGCTGGAGGATTTTGCAGGATTGAGGCAGTGGTCACCCCTCCAAGGACCACATTCAAGAAACAACGGAGGATTTTGCAGGATTGAGGCTTTATGCAAGTTTTACATGGAGGCAATTGGAGGGTTTTGCAGCATTGAGGTTGCATCCTAGCAAAAATGCCTGGGGAGTTAGGGTTAACCAGCAAATGATGGCCTCACCAACCACTACAGAATGGTGTGCCGAACGGTTCACGCTGCACCACTCACAAACTACCTGGCCTATTATTTCAGTGCTTGGTTGCACTTGAACTTTTAATAAGTTGCACAACAAGCCTTGACTCTGGGGGATTAGTGGCGGTTGAGCCTTTGAAGTTGGGGATTGCACACACGCCTTTGTTATGGGAATCCAGGGTGAAAATGTCCTCCTTTGTTCCACAGCTGGACTAGTTGACTTGAGGCTCATCACTTTAAGCCCAGCCCACACCTTTCTGATTTTACCGGTTCATTGGGCCATCGTACAGAGGTGTGCGCTGAAAATTCGGACCGATCTGACCTTACACTGGGTGACAGGATGAAATCAAACATGTTTGAGTTTTTTCCGCATCCGATTTCACCGGATCCGACGTCACCAGAAAGGTGTGCGGGCAGCACTGCGATTTTCACCGGACGCGATATTTAGGTTAACCAATCAGATTCATGAAGGAAGTCACATGATTTAAAATTGACGGCTGCCAATTTGTCGTCATGTTACTGGTCATCATGTGACTGGTCATCATGTGACCGATTATAGAACCTAATCGGGCTTGTGTGCGGGTAACATTGCAGCCTAACCGCAACGGTGACAAAAACCGTACCGGTGATGGGGTGATCTGGTGAACCTGTAAAATCGAAAAGGTGTGTGTCGGGCTGTAGAGGGCCTGAAATGGCAGAAAGAAAGTCCCATACTATTTGACTAATCGTTCGGGTCAATTATTTGGCGGTTAGCGAACCATTTGTATTGTGACGTCGGCCCTAAGTCACAAGGGACAAGTCAGTTGGGGAGTCATTCAGTCAGTGAGTCAGTCAGTGAAATAGGTCCAAAGAGTACACTGACCAGCCCTCAGGTACTAGCCAAAAAAAAAAAGGTTGAGAAAGAACTGAGTTTATAATTGTTGTAACCCTCTCCCCTTGCTTTTTGTTTTAAATTGCAGAAAGTAGTGACGGGCGTAACAGCTGAGTATGATCGGGCTCTTCTGTTCCAAGCCAACGAAGACAAAGTCGTCACGCTTCAGTCTCATGTCCGAGGGACCATCGCCAGAAAGGCTTACAAGGAGAGATTGGACTTCATCAGGAGACAGCTACCTGCCATCGTTCTTATACAGGTAAGTCGGATATCACATGGAGGAGATGGGTACCAGACTGGTTTCCATGGTTTCTTAGGAGGGGATGGATGGGTTTCCTAAAGTAAGGCCCTGAACGGTACAGAAACCTGTTAAAGTATTTTCTATAAAAAATAACAATAAAATGGATTGATGTAGCGTACGAACAGCGCAGTACATTGTTCTTAATAACCCTGCTCGTTGGGCCAGTGAAAACATTCTTAAGACCATCTCAGCTCCATTGGGATTATACAGCTCGATGCTGCCATATCGGCTAAATCAAACACACAACCATCTCTGCCCTCACAGGTACCCAGTTACTCCTGGGTGGAGAGAAGCAAATATTGATAGAGTGTCTTGCCCAAGGACACGTGTACCGCAACCCAGGCTGGACTCGAACCCCCAACCTGCAGAATTACCCACAAGAACATGAGTTCAGTGCACAAGATCACAGAGGCACAGCATTCTTCAGACTTCAGCAAAGGACACAAACAGCACTCTTAGGAATTTAATGGACGACCCAAACCACACCAACACTATCTTTTATTATGTATGTGCTCTTCATTCTTTCTTCCAGAGTTGGCTGAGAGGATTCCGTCAGAGACGAGCCTACAGAGAAAGACTGGAGTTCCTCAACAAACAGGAAGAAACTTCAGTCAAGGTATATATTTCGCGAGAAAACAACACGATCAAAAATAATTTAGAGGGTTTGCAGTAACATTTGAATTTATTTTGAATGGTTTGTGATACATATAGGTCAGTTTAAACTGAATATCATTGACGTTACCGAAAGCTTGCTGCAAATTTGTGGAGTTGAATTTGCAGCAATTTGTTTCAATTTGTTTCATTTTGAACTGGCCTTTCATGTTACTTATTTCCTTCATATTTACAGTTGCAATCTTACGCTCGGATGCACAAGGAAAAGAAGAAATACCAAGGAAGGCTGAATTTCTTCAGAGATAATGTAAGTAGGAGCAGAATTTGACCAAAAATGTAAATAAAATGAAAAAAAAATGTAAAAAGGGAAATTGTTTATATAAATCCTCAAGACAACCGCTACCAACATCTTAAAGGGAAAATACAACATTTGCAAACATCAAAAAATAAAACTACCAAATCATTTTGAAATGACTTGCTGGACTGTTAGTGAATGACAGTGTAAAGCATCCTGTAAAATCATGGCACCTGGTATACTGTCATTTTCAAGAAAAGTTGTAATTTTGTGTCAATTTCCAAAAAACTGACTTTTTTTTCAAATACTGGCCCCAATTGACCATCGCACTTGTTTGCAATCGATTACACACCTATGAACGGGTACAAGCCAGCTAGACTGGTTCCCTGACCTTACAATTCCCCAATGTATGTAAACTGCTCTGTTTCTTCTTATATGGAGTCAGGGAACCAGACTACATGAAAATGATTGTTTTTCTTCGTTTTTATAGCATTTTCGAACCCAAAACCTCAAAAAGTCAGTGTAACTATATTTGCTATATATTTCCAACCCCCCCAATTCCATCCATTTCTGAAAATTACAGCAAAAGCAAATGATGTATATTCCCTTTAACTGGTGTCTATAACGTGTGAACATATTTAAAAATTCGATACTGTTCAGAAGGAAATTGAATAATACATTTTAAGAAAATCAAATTGGACGAGCCTCACATGTCAACCCCATTACTGCCATTTTGTCAAACTGACATTTATTGGGAAGATTGAGGATATTTATTCTTTTTTAAATGTTCTTGATCAGGTGAACTCTGTGATCAAAATGCAGACGTTCTGGCGATCCAACAAAGCAAGGAACGATTACTTCACTCTCAGTAAGTGATCTAGAAGACAAAAAACTATTAAGATGTGTAGCATCACTGCACAATAATTTATTACATAATTGATGCAGTTCTTGCATAATTGATGTAATTCTGTGCCTTTGACAAAGCTCTTTCCAGGATCAAAACGAAGGCCCTGTAACTTTTTGGAGTTGTATATCAGATATTTCAGGTCAAAGAGGTTAATTCCTACCTTCAGTTTTCATGAGTACCTACTCTTCTTTTTTATTTCTCTTGAAGCCCTGTACCTGGAGTGGCTTTTAGCCTAGTTCAGGACGAATATGCATGAGAAAAGAAAAAAAGAAAATCCAGTCGTTTTGCAGTTTACAGCAGCTTTATTCCTTTCCATTTTCTTGCATAATTAGTTCATTTTCTGCACGTTGTAATTTCATATTATTAATTTTTTTTATCTGGATCGTTTACGTTTTCGTATGTACTGCCTACGTTTAAAACAGAAACTAAGTGGATTTTGTAGGTTCTGGGATGGTTAAGTATTGATTAGGTTTTGACATTTGTTCCTGTCATTTTTCTAATTCTTGCCGCCTTACCATTGCAGTCAAATCTGAGAACCCTCCCGTCAGCGTGGTGTCCAAGTTTGTTCATCTCCTGGAGAGCAACGAAGTAGATTTGAACGAGGAACTCGGTAAAGCAACTTGAAAATTATGTCGACTTTCCATGTTTTCCTAATGACTCAGAACTTAAAAAAACTTAGAGGCATATAGGATCATTTGCTTTTCATGCATTTTGTTCGTTTCCAGTAATAACACCACTCAAAATCAAAAGAAGAATTTTGAAAACCTAACCTGTTGAAGTTTCAGCTCAGTGGATATTACACTTTTCGAGAAAATAGTGAAAATTATGCACAAACTTTTGATTCCCAAGTATGATGTCGTCTATAGCACACTTTATTTCCAAACATCAGTCCATTGACTGATTATTGGAAATCACCTACATTTCTTGATTTCGTCTCAATGACAGCAAGCCAGACAGAATAATTTCACAGGATGTTTAGTACCAGTATGATTTTTAATCCAAGTAAGCTTTTTGATAAAAATTTGGTAGGTTACTCTTGGGATAAATGCAAATGATCCCATATGCCTATAATCCATATGTCCCTGTACTGCCCCAAACCGCCCCGCCTGTTACTCCCTGTACTGCCCCAGCACTGTATGGCTTTCTGGATTCTACAGGAAATAAATACAATGTAATGTTATCTAATACAAGTTCTAACTGTTTACCAATTTGGTTGACTTTTGGAAACAGAACTTCAAGAGCTGCGAGAGCGAGTGGTCAAGAAGATCCGTTCCAACCAGCAACTGGAGAATGACCTGAACATGATGGACATTAAGATTGGACTGCTGGTCAAGAACAGGATCACGTTGCAGGTAAAAAATCTGAGCTTTTAAGGATACTGTTATTTATTTGTTTAGTTCTTGTAATGAAACAATTCCTCAAAAGCACCTAAGGCACTCTAGCTAGCAACCCTGAAGAAACCTGTAGAGAGATGACAAAGAAGAAACTAGAGGTTTGCGATTGAATTTCTAACAAATGGGGGGTGACGGGGCTCTGAACTATTTCATTTGGCATTGTCTAACTCAGTTGTAAAAATGTTTAAGCAAAAAAAAGAAAGTGGCATCAGAGTTGTATTGCAGTGCAAAAAAAAAGCACTGCAAATGTATCACTAACAATAAAATCTGAGAGGTAATAATCTTGAAAGATCAATAAGAAAGGGAAGTTAAATTAGAATACTCATAAATAACATTTTAAAAAAGGCATTTGTGGAGGATCACAATTTAGTCATGGAAAATCAGTGTTATCAGGAAGTCGCAGAAATATCATGCGTGGTCCTAAGGAAATCTATGTACGCCGGGCACAAGTACCCCTACATCAGATTGAATGTAAATCAACCGAATAAATAAAAATAAATAATTACTGTTGTCTGTTTCAGGATGTCGTGTCCCACGGTAAGAAGCTCCGTCGTCAGACCGAGACCAGCCGCACCTCGGGCCTGAAGGCACTGAGCCGAGAGAAACGAGAGATGCTGGAAGCCTACCAACATCTCTTCTACCTGCTCCAAACCAACCCCAACTACCTGGCTAAGCTCATCTTTGCTATGCCTCAGAGCCGAACCACCAAGTTTATGGAGTCCGTCATCCTGACGCTCTACAACTATGCAGCTAACCAACGGGAGGAGTTCCTCATGCTCAAACTCTTCAAGACGGCGCTGGAGGAAGAAATCACGTAAGTTCTCTTTCTCTAAGTTTTAAGACTTCATAATTTAGCTTTTTGTATTTTTAGCTTGCCAGGTTTGCGAACGGTGTTGATGAAAAACTGAACAAGGTTTTGTGGTTCGATACAATAGTTTGTAGTAAAAAACAAAATTTCCTGGTGGATTAAAAAATGTGTATTTTAGTTCTTAAATTTAGATGGAAGGTTTATTTTAAAAAGAATTTTCCCTATTTTGTCAATCTTGACAAACAAGAACATTATCCCGTTTTCATCTCCGATAGATTCTTTATGTCTACACTGAAGGATGTTAATTTAAACAAATTAAAAGGAATTTTTGAAATCTTTTACGGCTTTTAGTCAAAAATTGCAGTGGATTCTTTTACGACCATTAAATGTCCATTGACTCATCAAATATATTTAAAGGCTCAGACAATTCTTGCTGATAACAAAGAATCTTTACATGTAATTTCTTTTTTCTTATTATTCTTGAGTTACTTTTATGGTTGCATTCTTTGCATGGCATTTTCCTTTTCCAAATTTTATTTTCTTCTCATTTCTCATTTGCCTGCTTCATTTCAATTATTGTATCTGATACTCAAAAGTAAATCTTTATATTTACAAAAATTAATTGGGTAAAAAACATTTTCATGATCACTTACTGTAGTGTCAGTTGAAGGAAATGAACAAAGGGACAATATAACATGAAAGTATCCAATATACAGTATGTCCCACAAGAAGTGTCTGTCTGACTATTTTTGAAATAACCACAAAACCATGAAGTCAGATACTCCTTATCCTTGGCCTAATCCCATGTGGGTTTCATTTAATTTCAGTCACGCATCACTACACAATTGTCAATTGATCACAACAAGATTTTTGGACACTGTGACCAAGTTCCTTGCCTTAATGAATTTCAGTGCTATGTTATGTATCGATGTAAAATCCTGCATGTTGTGAAAAGGGCTGCAGTTGGCATTGGAATCATTTGCCTGGCTATCAGTCATCATGGCAAGACCTCAGTTGAATGCTCAAGGGCAAATGATTCCAATCCCAAACCACACCAGCCTTTTTTTCACAACGTGCAGATTTTACACAGCTTACATAACACAGCACTGAAATTGATTAAGGCAAGGAACTTGGTCACAGTGTCCAAAAATGTTGTTGTGATCAATTGACAGTTGTGTAGTGATAGGTGACTGACATTAAAAGGAAAGTACAACATTTGCAAACAGAAAAGAAAAAATAAATACCAACTTATTTTGAAATACCTTGCTGGACTGTTAGTGATTGACAGTCTAAAGCATCCGGTAAAATCATGGCACCTGGTGTACTGTCAAGAAAAGTGGTATTTTCGTATCGATTTCCAACGCTGGTCGGCCGACCGGCATTGGAAAAAAAAAGGGCTTTTTTTTTCAAATACTGGCCCCAATTGACCATATTTAGGTAGTCCGCATTTGTTTGCAATCGATTACGCACCTACGAACGGGTACAAGCCGGCTAGACTGGTTCCCTGGCCTTACAATTCCCCAACTTTTGTAAATTGCTCCGTTTCATCTTAAATGGAGTCAGGGAACCGGACTACAGGAAAACGATTGTTTTTCTTGGTTTTTATGGAATCTAAGAACCCAGAACATCAAAAAAGTCAGTGTAACAATATTTGCTATACAATTACCAACCCCCAAATCCATCCATTTCTGAAAATTACAGCAAAAGCAAATGATGTATATTCCCTTTAAATGCAAGGCATAGGGGTTTAGGCCAACGATAAGGAGAATCTGCACAATCAAAAATGTTCAAAATTGACTTCATGGTTTCGTAGTTATTTCGAAAACAGTCAGACAGACATTTTTTGGAGGACATACTGTTAAAGTTGGCTAAATGCATTAGTGCCCTGTTATTAGTCTGCTTGCGTGTACATACCTCTATCATTTAGCTTTTGTTGATATTTCGTTGCCAACGTTCACCCTTTTGTTTTGTATCGGACGTCGCCACAATCTTTCCTGCAACTCTCATCTGCCTTTCGGTCATACATCTTTTTGCTTCTCTCTGGATGCCACCCTCCACCCCAGGATGATGTAAGTAAGAGGGGTTCAACCTCGTCCCCAAGACATCCATGTGTACTGTGCAGTGTTCGTATCTCGTTGTGGCGCACACTTATTGTACAACTTCATAGTTAACATGACTGTGGCTGTTTCGTATCTAGTTGAGAGTTCACTTTGTAGACATGTAACAGTGGTAGTCATTTAGCTGAAAAACTAACCTCTTGCACATTATAGACATGTTTTTTCAAACGTAGCTTTTACTTCAACCAGTTTTTTGTGAGCAGTACAGTGAAATGCCGCTGTAACGAACACCGCCATAATGAACATTTAACCACAACAAACATATCCCCTTTGGCTCCTGAAATATTCAATTCTATTATAATGCACAATCACTATAAATAACGACCACTATAAGGAACATATTTTATGGGACCCCATCGTGTTTGTTATAGTGGCATTCTACTGTACTGAAATGTCTGTTCTATCTGAATTGAATTCTTTGTTCTACTAAGGGCCTGTTTGTTTAGCACCGATCGGGATCCGGGGTCCATTTGTTTGTTTTGCTGGGATCCGGACCTGGATCCTTCCCAAGAGGTGGATCAGCACGAGATTCAAAACTGCAACTAACAAAACAACGTTAACCCCTTAAGGACGGGGTGTAATGGGGACCTTCCTCCACACATAGAGCAAGTGGCCCGCGTGACTGCACAGCCTTTGTGTGGTAGCGGGACTGCACAAAAGCAGCAGCTGTGGAACCTGTGCCACGGCATACCACAGCTGGCAACTGCATTCCAATGAGGATTAGCGGCCGCGGCCATGACAGCTTCCCGTGCATGGGGTTAAGAAGTCTCCTTGTTTACTTTGGGCTAGTCACATGACTTGAGATCCTGATCAGGTGCAGTTTTGTATGTTATAGCTCTGTGCTGGTTGCAAGGATCCAGGTTTGGATTTGTACTGAAACAAATGCACCCTTGGTTGATCCATCTTAAATTCATTCTAAGTTTAAAAGAGTGTGTTTGAAAATCATTGCTAGTGAAACGTTTTGAAGAATATTTATCCAGGCTGTGATATCACTGTTGTATGTTTGAGATTTAACTGATTAGTGTTTGTGGGAACAAGTTATAAAATGCATACAATTTTTTTTTAATTTTAGTTTTTTTGCTAAAATGTTATTCTCTGCAAACAAGTTTCAAAACATTATGTTCCTATAGGTTTATCAATTGTAATTTGCTTTTTAAATTGTGTACATTCCCAGCACTGAACTGATTGAGGATATCAGTATCGCATTTCAAAGCTGCTCATATCGCATATACGACATCAAACCGCCCAAAAACTTGTGAGTTTCTGAAAGGAAGAAAAGAGAAAATGGAAATCATTTTTGATTTTGGAATTTGTTTTGCCTCTTGGTTGTTCAGTTGGACTGATATAGTTGTGCATCATGGCATTGTGCCAAATAATTCACTTTGGAGCGAAGATATGATAAACTGTGCCTTTGAACAGTAATAACGCTGTACTAAATAATGCATTGTGTGGCCACACTGTTTCTCAATTTGATCCTGGGTGGAGATTGGCAAGTTCCGTTATGTGTAAACAATCTTGCTCAAGAACATAAACTTAGTGGCCCCGAGGCATGGATCCATTGTACAGTTTGCCTCAAGCTAAAAAAAAAAAGAGTTAAAAAATTTCAGTGTTCTGGAGAATTTTTTTTTCTAGTATTGTATCTTTATTATGAAAATAATAAAAAAGTATGATGTAGTGTTTTTTAAATTGTCTTCCCATATCAACTAAAAAAATATTGACAGACAACTTTGGTGTGTGATGTACAAATCTGAAAATGATTACCTTCAGTACAAAAACAACCAGTTAGATAACATTATTAGGTGCTTTCGGATAAAACAATCACTTTCAATGCATGTGACAGTTATAAAATTCAAAAGATTAAAGCGTTTAGATTGGCTTTGGTACATGTACGTGTACGATATCAATATATCTGGCTTCTTTTCAAATTTCAGATTATTATTCTCCGGCAGTACTGAAATCATTTAGTACGATTGTTTTATCAATTGCTGTTGATAGTAATTTAGTAAAGCCATTTTCATAAGCTAATTTCTTGTTAACTTGTTGCCAAAAATATTTTTTCTAAACTTGTTCCTTTGTGGTCCACATTTGCTAACCCATTTGTACATGACTGGGAATGGTTTGAATCCACTTAACATACTGCATGCATGGTGCTTGTTTCCGCTGCTGGTTGAAACTGTTTATTTTTCTTAATCTTCCTTGGTGATATATCACAACTTTGTATATTCATGAATTCATCTCATTTGCATGTTGGCATTGTTCTTGTAGCTGTTGTAGTGGTTTTTGGAAGGAAAACATGTAGTCTAGGCCAGATTTAAACAAAAAAAATATTGAGTATCAAAAATGTAACTTACAATAATTACCTAATTGACATACCCTGAATTCAAAAAGTGAGGATACCAAGCAGGATTTTTACTTTTAGTCTGATTTTTCTTCTTTTTGATTGAATAAAGGTCATTGCACAAATGTTTTTATTAGTATCGTTTTATTTTGACAATAATGCTCCTTTAATCTCAGAAATCAGCTTGGTGTCCATCAGCAAATTGGTAAAATAGCTAGGTTTAATACCAACTTGTACTAAAAGTATGCCTCTTTTTATCTTAAAATAGCCCTTATTTTTTTGTAAATCTGGCTTAGACTTATGTGGTGTTTGGCATATGGTAACCAAATTTTAAAGTTATTCAAAAGTTACGGCGTTTTCCATTGATTGATTCAAGTTACTAGTATTTCAAGGTCTTTTTAAAGGTAATACACAACATTTATATAATGTATATAGCTAGAATATACATCTTGGACTGTTACTATCAGCATGGTTTGATTCTTCTATGCATGTTATGCAAAGTTATTGTACATGTTTTAACAATGTGGTGAAAGTTATTGTTTAACTGTTGACAATGTTAACAAGGGTTTTATTGTCTTTGTTCAAAAGAAATTAGGATTTTATACAAAACAGTGCAGAACAACTTAAAGCTATAGTCCATCATTTGTAATTTGTGCATTTTGTTCGTTTGAAGCAACAAAAGGGTTCAAAATCTAATGAAGGATACTGAACAACTAACCTGATGAAGTTTCAGCTAAGCTTCAGCTGTACATATCGAGAAAAACAGCATTCTAAGATCTCAATTTTAAATCAAAAGTTACTGAATCATGTTTTGAATTGTTTTGAATTGCAGCCATACGCGACGTAGCACACTGATCCGACAAATTATAACAACCGCGCGCGCGTGTGCGTCGTTATTGTATCTGTTTTACAATAACGACGCAATGCGCTGAATAACAAAACGAACTACTAATTTAAATTTTCCTACGGTGCTTCTTAAGAATCACCGTTGGAAATGCCTTCTTTCGTTGATTACTTCAAAATGACAGCTTCCCAGAAGGAATAATTTCACAGGGAGTTTAGTTCCCTTACTATTTTTCAACCAAGTTTGTTTTTCAACAATAATTACGCCAGTTACTTTTCGGATGGCTGCAAATGATGGACTATAGCTTTAATTCATGTCCAAGATATTCATAGTAGTGATTGTTATGTTTCATATCAAAAGTTATTTCACTTTTCTATTAACAGCCTTTTTCCCGAAAACGTATCGTAAGGCCAATTATACTTGTAGAGTGATGGAAAAACTGTTTTAATTTATAATTGTTTGAACTCCCTCACCTAATTCCTGAAAAAAAAATACTGTAAAAACAAAACCTTTTTCAGATTGTGTCCGAAAGTAGTTTTCTTGTCGGTTTGTGCAAAAGCTAGGAACGTGAACAACCATAGATTGACAATCGGGTATCGTTTTGAGTTTTTTAAAACCCTTTTTTTTTGTCACTGATGTGTGTTGTTTGTTTGTTTGTGTTTTGACAGCTCCAAGGTAGACAAGATGATGGAGATAGTAACAGGCAGTCCCATGGTCATCAAGATGGTCGTCACATTCAACAGGTGAGATCTCTTGGCTGTGGCTGGCAATAAGTTCCATAGGCGCATGTGTGATTGCAGTACGTAGCCATGTCATTCAGATGCGGCTTAGGCTTTGGATAAATTCTCTATAGACCTTTTTTAGATATCGGCCAGAGCGGACCATGCTATGTGAAGGTATATGTTGCGTTGCATCATGGGAAGGTTTGCGTTTCACAAATTTCCAAGTTGTAGCAGTACATATCCCACAATGCTGTGCAGCATATCATATACCTAAACAGGATTGCATTGGACTGTTGCATATTTTCTCTCCTTAAATTGCCTTGTGCATGGGGCATATTGTCATCCAGAATCAGACTGTTCATTATTTTATTTTACTTGGAGGTAGTTTTTGCAGGATCACTTGAGGGTGCATCCTAGCAAAAAGGCCTAGGGGGCTAGGATAACATTCTTTATCCTGAAATATGCCAGATATTTATACATCGCCCCTCCTGAGAAGTCCCCGTATAAATGTGAATTTTTACAAGCGCTGACTGTTTTTCATTAACAAGTCTTTGGAATGACTAATACCTAGCATTGTTTCTCATCTGTTTCTGGATTGCTGCTTGCATACAGAACAAGGTACATGTTATGAGCAATGACGATAGTCTTACTCTCTGCATGGTTTCTGCAAGTTATCTTTCTTTTTTAATTCTGGTGTCGTAAGAACTTTGGACTTGATTAAAAAGGTATTTATGTCTTTTTAGACATTGTTCGACTGAATCTCATTGTTTCTCTCACAATTTGAATCCCTAACTGTACCTCATGAGAACATCTGAATCAAACTGCATTGCATGCTTTTCACGATGGAACTGCATGTGTCTATGCATGGATAACCATGTAGAAATTGCATTTAGATCATCATTTCTTCTCAATGATGTCGTTCTCGTTTGGGATTTCAAGTCATTTTGAATTCTGTTTCCTTTTGTCTTTTCATTTTTCCCTATCTTGTGTTCATTGTTTTGTTTTAATAATTAGAGATTTCCACAATTGGGCAAAATCTTGGTTGTAATCCTAGATTATATCAGACTACGATTCAGATACTCCAAGTTAAAAGCTTGAAACACACTTGCATTTTTCATCATTAACAAGAGAATCACAGGCCTCACAGCCAAACTTCTAAAACCTGTAAATACCTATACGTCAACTTGGTAGCCTATATGTTTTTATGAAGTAACTTATAAAGACCATAAAAACCTTTATTTTATTCTGCCATAAATTTTAACAATTTGTAAACAAAAATTGAAAAATCTGATTTGATCCACAGTTTAGTTGTCATAATGCTAAATAACAACAATGTCAATACACCTCTCAAATTGTTTTTACAAGTGTTTCAGAATTGGGCAGTTTGCTTGACGTCCTGCGAGTAGGTAAATTTATCTAATAAGAAGAACATGAGGTGAGCAATTCGCTGTATTTCTGCTACCTCATGCTTAAAAACTGCACCATAAAACCTATATTTTGGCTTGTGAAAAAGTGTAGTTTGATTTTCAAATCCTATTTAAATAAAACCTATATTGGTGAAGAGGGGGACTGTTAGGCCTGGAAGCAAAGTACACAGTCCAAACCAAATATCCAACTTCCCAGGGAAATGCTCAGTATTTTCGCCAATAAACAAATTATTGTTTAATGCTTGTAATTCTCCAGAGGTGCCAAAGGTCAGAGTTCACTGCGTGACATCCTACAGCCGCTGGTCAAGGGTGTGATGGACGACAAGAAGCTGAGCATCAACACCAGTCCCACGGAGGTCTACAAAGCCTGGATCAACACGATGGAAACACAGACTGGAGAAGCCAGGTGAGAACAGGGTCAGTGGGTGGGGTGGGGAATATTTGAGGTACTGACCCTCCACTAACAATTAAACGGGAGGCAAACATGCGAGCATAAAATTCTCCGTACAATACTGTTTGTTGCTCTTTAATCGGCACTCTGTTGATAAGTTATGGCTGTTTAAATTTCTCATTGATCGACATGTTAAAAAGTAAAATACTGAGAAAGATTTTGTGGTCGTGAAAATAAGATATGCCAATTGTTTTCCCTTAAAAACACTTTTATTTCACGATTTTTCGGTTATTTCTTTACAATATGTGTAGTACACATATCAAAGATAATGAAGATTAATAAATCTGAATTCTGAAAATCGAAAAAAAAAAATTGCCCCCATTTGGTGTTTTGCATTTTTCTCCACTACGGCCTGTGACCAGTTCCGTCTCATTTTGCCAGAACGCCTCACAAATGAGCTTTCCATTGAATATTCCGCTACAGAATATGAGGCCACCGTCCAAACCCCCTCCTGTTCCACCCTCAAAGCGTCCGTCATTTCTTTCTTTCTGTTTCACTGTTACGTGTTTATTTGTGCGTAGGGTCCATAAGTGTATGTTCAGGGTATATGGGAGCTGGAGAAGTGTAGCCAAATCTTCTTTGATTTACCCTGTACCATTTTTTTATTTGACAGCAAACTCCCCTACGACGTTCCGACGGAGCAAGCCTTACAACACAAGGAGGTCATAGAACGCATCGAGCAATCGGTGAAAACTCTGGGTGCAGTGGCGGAACGATTCCTGTCCTCCATCTTCGCAGCTCTTGACAAATTCCCGTAAGTTCTCTTTGTCAGGTTGTCATCGTTTGGCCCATCAGTGTACTACATTGTATTACACTGTGTTTACTCACTGAACAACAATCAATAACACCATAGGGTGCTTTGGTGGTTTCAGGCGCTACAGTGAATAAAGGGGAATGTGTTTTTGAACATTGTGCTTGACTTGTGGACGATTAATTTTTCACGAAGAGTATTTCTTGCTATAAGCTCAAATAAAAGTCAGGTAATAATAATAATAATAATAATAATAATGCATTCTTATATAGCGCATTACATCAAAAGAAAATCTCAATGCGCTTTACAAAATTAATTGCATAAAAAGTCATAATAGTACATTAAAAACTCATTAAAAATTTACGGTGGATCAGAAACATTGATTAAAACACACAGTAAGACTCATTAGAAATACATTTAAAATCACAATCACTTGGAATATTACTAAAAAACCTGACGGAAATAATATGTGTTTTAGTGCTGACTTAAAAGATAAAAAAGAAGGTGCATTTTGAATAAAATAAGGTAGTCTATTCCATACACTGGGTGCTGATACTGAGAAGGCACGCCTGCCATAATGATCTTGATTAAAACGGGGCTGAACTAAACGTGTTTCAGTGGAGGAGCAAGTGGCTATTGAACTTTCTCAAACTGTCAACAAATCCAACAGGTAGCACTTAAATGACTAACTAGAGAATAGAATGCCCATGAGCTTTCGTAGCTACAACCACTTCATCAGATGCTATAAGCTAAAATTGATGGTCTGAAGGCAAACTGGGGAAAAAAATGTTTGGCAAGTTTGATTGAATTTCATTTTTGAGTCCACATAATGAATTTTTCTCTCATTGATGTCCATAATTAGTACTCAGGCACAGGCCGCAGATTCCCTCATGCATGTTATTGAAAAGCAATTTTGGTAAAAATTTGATTTCAGAACATTGGAGGGCTTGATGTAAAGATCGTGAAAATTTCATTCAGTGTCTTTTTGTGTCTTCTTCAGGTATGGAATCCGCTACATTGCCAAAGTCTTGAAGCAGTCACTACACAGTAAATTCCCCAATGCTACTGACGAGGAAGTTTTGAAGGTGAAAATATAACATACATCATGCAGTCCATGGTATATTTATTGTTGTTGATGATTGATTGATTTTTATTTTAAATATATTTCAACAACATCCAACAGCGCAGGTGCCAAAACAGGATGGAAGACTTATTTCCAATATGGTCCCTTGGTGAAAGATTTGGAAGGAAATTACAGTTTTACCGGTGGGAGGAAAACCCCAGAATGATATTCTGGGGAAAACCCACGGAATCAGACAGGGACTGAAAACCCAATCCACATATTGGCCCAGGCGGGATTCGAACCCGGGTCACAGCGGTGGAAGGCGAGGAAAGTACCACTACGCCAGCCAGATCCCATTTATTATTATTGATAGTTGATTAATTAAATCAACCACCCATCCACAATCACTGAATCAATAATAAATATCTCTGCAAATCTCTCTCTAGATCGTGGGCAATCTGATCTACTATCGCTACATGAATCCTGCCATCGTTGCGCCCGACGCCTTTGACATCATCGACATTGGAGTGGAGAAGGGAATGAGTAACGAGCAGAGGCGAAACCTGGGCTCCGTCACTAAAGTCCTGCAGGCCGTGGCCTCGGGCAAAGAAGTAAGAAATCTTCCTATAGGGCACACTGTTAATTCTATCATGGAGGCCCCCTTCAATGGCAAAAGCATTGTGCTAGCAATTGTTCAGATAATCCGTCACAGGGCGGTTGCTTTGTACAGTAGCGGGCACAATGGTTTCTCCATTGAAGGGGGCCTTTCGTCAGGATACACAAACTTTGAGTTTCCAACAGTTCCTTTCAGAACCTCACAAACTCAAAAAATTGACCATTTGTATCACTGCAAACTTATTCTTATTTCTTTGACTGTACAGCGTGTCCCAAAAAAAATGTCCCTCTGATAGACTGCTTAATTAATTCCAAAATCAAGTATTATTCTCAATTTAGTGTTCAGATTTAGAAAGCCCATTTAATTTTGTGACTTTTGTGAAAATTTCATTGGTCTCGCTTCATTGGTTTTGAATACACAGTCTATTATGTATCAACAGTGCTTTTCAGCCCATTCCAAGTTTGCAGGTGGAAGGACGTGCAGGAGGACAATAAAGGTTTACAAGCTGGACATTGAAGAACAAACCATAAGTGGAACACACCCTGTGAAAGCACACACGACCAGTGGAACTGAACTTTGATTAGTTTTCATTTAAACAAGTAAATGAACTTGACTTTAGTTACTCCATGGAGGAATGGTTACTCAATAACAAAAACAACAACACAGTTGTTGAATTAAAAGTGAAGCATGGAATAAGGTATGGTATGTCTGTAGTGTGCATTTCTTTTTATCAAACTTGGAATGGGCCGGAAAGCACTGCTGTTACATACAAGCCTATGTATTCAAAACCAATGAAGCGAGACATTTACAATTTTCACAGGAACTACAAAATAAAGTGGGCTTTCTAAATATGTAAACTTAATTGAGTATAAAACTTTGTTTTAGTAATTATTCTGTGGTCTATGAGAGGGACATTTTTTGTGGGACACGCTGTATTGACTCTATTATTTCCTTGTTTCCTCTCATCTGGATTATGTTTGCTTCGTTGCAGTTCAGTGGTGAGAGTGCCCACCTGTCTTCCTTGAATGCTTTCGTCCACGAGGCCTTCGGACGATTCAAGTAAGAAAACCATGGATAAATAGATAAGCACTAAAGCTGTCATGTTTGACGTACAGTACAATAGGCTTTGGAGGAGTGTGGCCTAGTGGTTAGGATTTGTGACTCAAGATCAGAGGGTCAGGACTTCGAATTCAGCTGCTGGCTATATGTCGTGTCCTTGGGCAAGCCACTTTACCCCCACTTGCCTCTCTCCACCCAGGAGTACAAATGGGTACCGGCATTAGCTGGGGAGTAACCTGCGATGGACTAGCATCCAGAAATGACAGACTTTACTTTTTTTACTTTAAAAATAGGCCATGTTACTGAGCAAATGAGTTTTGCTGTAACATCGTCATTCTCTGGGTTCAAACAATAAAAAACATCACATTTATTAAAGATATTTCGTACTGCCACTTCAATCTAAAAATTACAAATTGTTAAAAGGTAATATCTTAAATTATAACATCTTGTAAACTAATATCTTTATAGTGTCCTCAGTGGCTCCAAAAATTGCCTATGCATTGACTTGGTGACCAAGAATATCTTAGGAGTTTGTCGAGAGAGTGATTTGAACATCAGTTTAACTTACTTTATTTAATCACACGGGACAAATTTCATGTCCATACGTTAATGTTTTGCTGGCTGTACTTTATCATACTTCATTATTATTTTAAATTTGAGAAAGATCCTGCCGTGGTCAAAATGTCGGGTCATCTTTTTGTTTTGACAGGGATTTCCTGCTGAAGGTGTGCGATGTACCCGAGCCCGAGGAGCGATTTAATATCGATGAGTACTCGGACTTTGTCAACCCCAGCAAGCCCATTGTGTACATGTCAGTCAAAGAGATTATCGATACGCATGCTGTAAGTACAATCGAGAAATTGCCCAACGTGATCAAATAAGCTATGAAAAGAGTTTAATACACAGTTTTGTTTACACATCATTTTGTTGCACTTATGTTCCCACTCGCCTAAGGCCCCCCAAAAAAGTCTCCGGTTTCTGGTATGCGCGCGCGTCGCCGGAGCCATGCACGTCGGCAAAATGAAAAAGTTTTTTTTTCAATGAAAGATGATGTCTCAAAACCGCCAAACTCACTGGTTTGACTGGAATCCTGCTGCTGCACAATTTTAACGTGTTTTTAGATGGGGCTACGATCGAGAATAAGCTTTATGTGGCCTCTCTGATCTTCCATAATATTTGCACTAAGTTTAGTCGAGCACCATCTGCAGTCATCAGCCGACATTTGAAGCAAAAAAAACCAGGTAAAAATAAAAAAAAGCTGTGTCGCCGCACCACTTTTTGGGCAAGCTCCATACCAGAAACCGGAGACTTTTTTTTTTGGCCTAAAGCACTCAACTATAATAAAATTGCTCTAGTATGTCTATCATAGCATGTTGTGATGACCATTGACAAACCACATTGATTATGTAAAACTGTAGACATAAATAAGTGGATCAGTGGAAGATATTAGTGTAAATTGGGTCGCTCAGGGACACAAGTTATTACGATTCCCATGGTGACATTTGCAAGCCACATATCAACACACCCGAAGCTTACTTTCTTACTTGCTAAAAGTAACTTTCCTCATCCTTTTTTTGTCAGTTGTTACTGGAGCACATTGAGCCGCTAGCGCCAGAACCCAACGATCCCTTACATGACCTGTTGGAAGATTTAGGGGAAGTGCCCTCACCTGAAGACATCTTGGGTAAGTGAAGAATCCAAACACTCTTTATTTTTCTTGCCAAAACCCTATCCTGTATCTCTCAAATATGTCAAGGCATAAAGACGTATAAAAGGTACTAATGACTGCATTTTTAGTCCTCAATCCCGCAAAATCTTTCAAAACCCGTGGCTAAATTACTATAAGCACAGACAAATGCTTAGCCCGGAAAATATTTGCTAAGCAAGTACAGGTTACCCGCCAAAATACCATGCAGTACAAGTTGCATTTGACTGGTACCCTGCAGATTTCTGCTGAGCACACATATCTGCTCAGTACTATTTCCTGCTTAACACTTTAATGAAATTAGGTCCTGATGGATTTGGATGGATCTAGGAGCATTAGGGCCCGTCTCAATTCATATCTGGGACGAGTTCCGCACAGGTTCCGGACATTGCATCGGGTATAAGTTGCTGGATTCTCAACAACTTCCCCACAATCTTCCCGCAATGAAGTTATCAGTATTGGTGGGTCAAGCAGTTGCAAATGAAAATTTCCCCAGAACATGTCCAGGACAAAATGCGGAGCTACTTCCGGGCAAAGTGAATGATTCTACCCACATTTTGTCCGGAACTAGTGCCAGATATAAATTGAGATGGCCCTTAGGCTTGAATGCAGGTAGTTCATGTAGTAAATTACCTTTTTGTTTGGAGAGGGGAAAATACAATTTTCGTCCGTTGAAACTGTTTTTGTCCGTTGATTGTGTTTGTGTTGTTAAGTCACTGTATTGTTGGTCCTCGATGCTTCACTAGGTGTGTATGTGAGCCCAAAGCTGAGCAGCAAGTACCATCAAGCATTCAGTCAGTTTAATAGAGGTAGCGTGGCTGCATGGTATGGAGTGATTGCAGTATGCATGGTGCATGAGGGGGTGTCAGGGGTCAAATGTCAAAGGACAGAGGTCAAGAGGTCCTACTTGCATTTGCATCAATGAAATGAGCCTGAATAGATATCACCAATTTGTGGGGTCTAAGCCTTTTTATAGCAATTACTATTTTTCCCATGTCCACATAAGTTTCCAAATTGTTTTTAGTTTTTTTTTTTCATTGTTTGGATGGAGTTGATACCGTTTTCACATCATTTTGCATTTCGAATGAAGTGAAAATAAAGCGTTACGATTATATTGCATCTTGGCGTTGTATGTTACTGATAAAAATTGAAATCATTTTCAAGTTGATTAAAGAAATTGACTGGAGCGGGGTTTGAACCTACTACCTCCGGATTGTCGTTCCGGTGCTCTACCAACTGAGCTGTCCAGCCCTATGTTGGCAGTTCCCCATTTTGTCAATGTCTTTGTTCAAGAGACGCTAGTCAGAAGCCATATACCTGTCGGGCCATGTAGCTAGGGATCGCGCCAAAGGTCACGATGCTAGCAACATTAGCAATGCTGTGAACATGGGAAATAGCAAACGGGGATCACTCAGAGAGGATACTCCAAATTAAAAATGGAGGAAATTTTGTCCATGGTTTGTATGATTTTTTTCTTTTATCTTTTCAAAAGCATTAACGTTTTGAAAAACGTTTCATTTATGCACCTTGGAGTTGAACACCTTTTATCCTACTTCTATCACTACCGCTAAAACCTCATTGATTTATCGGCCTATTTACACCAACTTGCAGGCGAGGTACCAGGTGAACAAGGCGACCCTCAGTTTGAAGCACTCCTTGCCAGCATGGCCAAGACGGAGATGTCACTGACGTTGACCAACAAGTTTGAGCTTCAAGAAGATGATGATAGTGACAAGAAAAGACTCTTCATCAAGTGAGCAAACATTTGAACACAGTGTAGAGTTATGTTAGAAATGCAGTTGTGTCTGGATTAAATGTATAGAAAATATTTATAAAGATTATAAGAGACTTCACCAGTGTATTCACCTTTTCTAGCTGTAGACTTCTTAGTTTTTGACACATTTGTACTCGCCCACTTTCTTTCAGGACCAAGAGATTGCTTGTCGACGTGATTCGATGTCAGTCCGGTGATGACGTCACCCAGATCCTGAAAGCACCAGCTACAGATGAACAGGTGAAAAAGAAAACGTCTTTAAAAAAGATAAATAGGCATTTTGAACTAAAAATGAAAACATATTGGTCTCGTCTCCTGATACTTACCAGGTGTGTAAACACGATGAAATGAGCACCATGCTCAACTTGGTCTCCATGTCATTTTAAAACCTGTGAAGATGCCTTAATGTATTATCTTGAATGTTATGGGGCAGGTACGGGACCTTTGTCTTTTTTTGATTAGGAACTTAAATGGGAATGCTTGTTGGGCTGGCAATCTTCTTTTTTTCCCCCTTACCAGGAGGAGCAACATTCTGCCTTGCTTCAGCAGAGAATCAAACAAGATGCGAAGGCGGAAAGCAGCCAGAAACTGACCAGATATACATCTGCCATGGATGACAGCAAGTACGTAGCTTTCCTTACCTTGACACTGTTGGTACACCCTACCCATGTTCCTCAACACAGCCCACCTCAGCCCCTAATAAAACCCCATGTACTTAGTGCAAGAACGCAAGATGCATTTACCGTATGTGCGTTCTGTTCACATGGCCACGGCGGGAACTATGTCAAGACGTACTTCTTTCCTTGTATTATTTGATTTATTTATTTGTACTTTCAGGTTACCGTTAAGTTCCAAGAAAGAGAAGATCCTGCGTAACCTGGACATTCTTGAGAAGGCTGGCATGGTGGACAGTGAGAATCATTACCAGATCATGGTCAACGCCATAGCACAGGTAAAAAGGAAGACAGATTCTATTTCGCCATCAACCAAAACTGAACAATTGAGGAGTCCTATTTCTTTGATCCTTGACACCAGCATAGCTGTTTTTGTGCAATTTGTGTTCATCGTTATTTTTGCCCACTGCATTACCACATTGCTTATTAGTTACTTAACCCATTTGTTCCTGCACTGAGTGGTGTAGTAAAGTCTAACACAGGTCCGGTCAAAAGTAAATCACAAATTCTTTCACAAGTCCAGTTACAAGTAACAGGGGATGAACAATAACAAAGGAATGTTTTTGTCATCGGTAATTTGAGGACCTTACGACTTGACTTGAGACTGGAGGACTTGTGATTGACTTGTGAAGTAAGATTTGAAGGTTTGCAAAGAATTGAATTGTGGTTGACTCGACCACTGCCAGTACTGCCCCACCTGCCCCTCTTGTTACTCCCTGTACTGCCGTAAACCGTCCCAGCGCTGCATGGTTTTATGGATTAATGCAGTCGTCCTCCAAGAGTGATTATGAATAGCAAACCACCTACTCAACAAATAAAAAGTTGTTCGAAGTCATTTGGAATGATACTTGAATGGCAGATTACCAAATACCAAGGTAACAGGGACAGGCAAAATGTCACAGTTTGAACCCTAAATTCATAACATGACTCAAGTGGAAAATTTCAAATGCCCAAACAATATTTTCAATGGGATTTGTATAAACATTGGACTGATGGTTTTACACTTCAGGATATTCGTAACCAGCGACGTTACCGACAGCGTAGGAAGCAAGATATTCTCAAGATGAAGGGCACAATGAATGCCTTAGAGACTAAGGCCACGTTCTACGAGGAACAGACCGACTATTACAATCAGTACATCAGAACATGTCTGGACAACTTACAGGCAAAGTAAGTCAACCTTTCACGTGAATCAACTTCAGAGAAGTTAGGAGACTCAGATATTTTTGGCTGAAATTTGAGCTACAAAGGCGAACTGTACACACGTGTGGTGCCAATATGTTGTTTACAATTTGAAAAAGCCTGAAATTAGGGCAATTGCAGGACTTACATCCCTGACATGTGAGGCAATTCTAATGATTTAAATTTCATAAATTTGAATTTCTATATACCAGTATATATTTTATATTTCTAGGAGGATGTTTAGTCAACAAAGCAATAACTAAGGCAGTTGTAATACTTTTTACAGCTGTCTGTTTTCCTAGCTCATGTCTCAACAATTCAATATTGCACATAAGATCTATTTTGTACTTTATTTCAAGAAACAAAATACATAATTTTCTTCTTTTTTTCCCCAAAATGTTGATCCTGCCAACAGGAGGTCTTCCAAGGCAGAGACCAAGAAGAAATCTTCAGGAGTGACATACAACGCAGCCAGACTCCACGAGAAAGGCGTCATTCTGGAGATTGAAGGACTCGAAGAGTCACAGTAAGTGGACTGTCTTGGATTGTCCCATCTCCCTTCTTCTTCTTCTTCCTTACAAGTGCAGACTTCATGGCTGAAGATAATCGCACTGCCAGAAACACCGGGGCGAACCCCTTCTCTTAGCGATAAGTGTTTCTGGGTTCTTTGACATGCGCTATACCTGTATACAACACACGGGACCTACGGCTTAACGTCCCATCCAAAGGACGAAGCAATAATGGCTAAGTGCCTTGCTTAAGGACACAAGTGTCAAGACCGGGACTCGAACCCACACTCTGCTGATTAGAAACACCAGAGCTTGAGTCCGGTTCTCTTAACCGCTCGGCCATGACACTCCATCCCTTCATCATAATCTCTCTCTCAGTACCCCTCTCATCCCTAATTCAGTCCCCTTCCTCTCTTTCATTTGTCTCCAGTAGACGCCCCCCACCAAGCTCAATATCCATGCCTCTGGGTATATAATAACCAACTTTGATTTTCTTGAAAGAAGTTATAGGATTCTGTGCCCCCTCCCACCTAGAACTTGGGCATGAAGGGACAAAATAGAATGAAATTTGGCACACATGTAGAGCAATTCAATCTGAGCATATTCACAGAACTTGATTTTCATAAGACAAAGTGCTCTTTAAATTATTGAATTTGCAAGTAAGTACACTATTGCCACAGCAAGCTGGGCTATCCATGTTTTGTGTATGGGGAATTGCGATTTCCGTGGTGCGCAGCCTGACATAATGTCGCGCAGCACAGTGACCCTAAGGTCAATTTTCACAAACTTAGTATCAAATCATGCACCAGACTTGAAGCTAGAAAGTCATGAAAGCTCACGGCGCGAAACGCACGTGTGGCAAAAATATTGCTAAATTAGTGCAAGGGAAGGAATCCCCCTCCCCCACGAGCCTTTTAGGGTTAAACTCGCTGCCATGAATTTGTTGTTCAACTCTCTTCTGTCCCCTCTCACCTTGTTTCATTCTGGCTTTAATTATTCCAATCCTTCAGGTTCAAGAATGTGATGTTTGAGATCAGACCGCTATCCCTGCCCGGTGGGTTTGACATCTCCGCCAAGTTTCTGGGGGTCAAGATGGACACGGTGCAAGTCATATTCCAGGTAAAAACAGTCATTGAGGTTTAAATCTGGATGGTTTCATATCAGTATAGACCTGATGTGTTTGCAGGTGTTTCAGACAGTGTTCTCTGTCTTTTTTAATTTAGTAACAATGAAAGCATAACAGGTTTACTCAAGCCTATCCCAGCGATACAAAACCATTGCCCTCTGGCGCTGCCCTAACGCACAAGGTCTATATCTTCGTTCAGAGGAATAGAGGCAGGAGCTTGGTATTAAATGAGAAAATTAAATCACTTACTTTTCCTTTGTGTCTTATAATTATGTTACCGTTGCCAAAGATGAAAGAAGTGGAAGATATCAGTTTTGCATCCCTTCTTTTTTTTATAGCGAGTAAAAGTTTTCATTCTCTGCACGAAAGCAAGCATGTGTGCATATTTGTGCAAAGTTTTCGCTCAAGAAAATTTGCAAAAATGGATCGCATTGAATATCTTGCTACATCAGATTTACTTCGCATCCCAGTGAAGTAATAATCACGTATATATGAATCATCAATTCTTTTGCAATTCTTACAGGTTTTTAACTAGTATACTTTTCCCGCCAATTTATCTCTCGCTAGGATCTCCTTCAGCTGCAGTACGAGGGCGCCGCAGTCATGAACATGTTCGGCAGAGCCAAGATTAACGTCAACCTTCTCATTTTCCTACTGAACAAAAAGTTTTACGGCAAGTAGGGCAAATGTGTGGATACTTGGTAGTCTTCTTTTTAAATATCAAGAGTTTCCTGCTGATTTTCATCGTGTTTGGAAATTAAGATCATATTAGACTTTTTATTAAAATTGTAAGTAGTGATTGATTACTTTTGTGTTTTTTGGACCGACTTGAATATTTGGATCAAATTGAAACATATTCAACTGGATTTGTTGTTTAGTTTAAACAACTTTTGAAAATGAAGAATTTTTCTACCAGTGAGGACTGCTTTGTCAATTCTGATTTTCTTATATGAACTTTTCCTGCCTTGGAACGTATCTGTATATATTTCTATGATTGTCATTTTTCACTCCTAAATTAATTCATTCCTATATTTCCAATTTTTTGCCTTAAGATGCCGCATGCAAAACTATGAGAGCATAGTTGAAAGTTCATAGTCATAATGAAACGCCATCAGACTAATATTTTGCACTGCAACTTTACTAACTTAAAAAAAAGTTAACAGAAAAACTTACTGCAGGGTTAGAGGTAAAACTGTAACTGTTTTAAAAACAAAAACGTAGCTTCGTCTTTGATTGCATTTTCGTCATTTTGCAAATTTGCGTAAGTTGTTCCACATACGTGTACCATTTTTGGTTGAACTATATAACCGTAATTACTGCTACCCCTTAACAGATAAAAACATTATGAAATACCATGACAGTGAAAAGATGCTTTTACATAAGTAGACGTTTGTGCAACAATTTTGTTGATTGTATATAGAATACGGTAGACTATCTAGGATAACACTGGTCTATGTTTTGATTGGTATTGTTGTGTCGTGTTGCATGGTTGGCGAAGTCAGAGGTGACTTTGTAGAATTTACAAGTAGTTCATGTTAGCCAGTTTCCCACTGTGTACATTTTTGAAATCATGACATGAACTACACTAAACTTTCAGTTATTGGTGTTTTGGCACCCGATGCCTTGGTCATAAAAAGGTTGTAAAAAAAAGCCTTGTACACTTGAATACTAAATTTACCAAAAAAATAATCTAGAAATCAACATTTCAACATTACCAGCAAGCAATAATTTATTGATAGACATATTTCAAAAACTCTGAACATTTCTGCCCACTTTAAAAAAAACCCAAATAGAATTGTGCCTTATTAAAAAATTTCTAACCAATACTATTCGTTCCAATCTATCCCTATGCCAATAAATAGAATTTTACGTAATCATATTCGTCATTCACTCCAGTTTCTACTGTGCCTTACATCTTTTATGTGTTACCGTATCTATTTATACAGGCTAATAATATACCCAATTTATTTGATAGTATTGTGACTTCATTATAAAAAGTTTTTTTAAAGAATGGCGCTTTTTTTGGTAAATGGATAGCCCGGCTTTAAAAAAAAATGCATGGTGTTAGTTTTATAAGAGGTGTAAGCTACGCGTCCTGTAAAAAGCAAAAGATAGTTGCTAGGTTATTTGTGTGTGCCATGTGAATATATAGTTCATCAGCTTTGGTTTTAAATCGAAAGCTAATTATGTTGGTACTTTATTAATTAGTGTTAATTGGGGTCTAAACTCAAACATGAAAAACTTGAGCTTGGGTTGAGAAAATTGTTGCAAGTAGATTGTGTACAACCTGTTCTGTGATTTTCCCCCGTATTTTGCATTACTTGGTACATAAAGGAGTTGGGTTTATAGTTTCAAGTTTACAATTGGAATAAAAGGGGGCAAATCATTAATGAAATTGTTTTTGTGTGAGTGCTGGCACAGGCTGGGGTTGGACAAGTATAAGGCAAAATGGGCATAGCTCCGTTTTATCATGTTTGTCGCCACACAATAAGATTTAGTAAATAAAGTATCATTTGAGTACGGCATTATGTTTTGAAGCAGTACAGGCTAAACATTGTAACATTTCTTGCAAACAGTAGAACATCGTTTTTGAGAAACTAATTATTTCGGAGAGAAATTAAAATGTTGAAAATTCAGAGCATTTGTTTGCATGTACATGTACACAATATTAATAATCAGCACTGGCCTTCACCTAGATGAGTTTATTATATTCATTCACCTATACATCTATTTAAGCAAAATATACAAACAGTTTGTAGTATTTTACTCTTTTGAAGCGCAAATGTTTTGCTTTTATAGTTTAAGGTATGGTGCTAATTAGGGATATCCGACAATATGAAGAAAAAAAAGTGCAAAATAAAATTTTGCAAAACTGGAAAATTCTTAATCAGTTGTGTCCTTGGCGTTTGTGTGTATTTATTGGAATTGTGTTGACCACTTGGGTTTTTAGGGGGTTATTTTATACAATGTTTACGGCGAATTCCTGGAGTTTAGAGCTATCATGGGTAGTCATTAAATTTTAATATTTTACAAGGAAACGTGGAAAATTGATATTTCGAGGAAAGGGATGTGATTGAAAAGTCATGGAATCCTGCACAATCCATACGTGATGATGCATAGGATCTGGCTGTGGCAGTCTTCCAGTGTACATTATGCATGTTAGCGAGTCAAAAAAAAGGAAACCAAAATGGTGCCCCCTATTTTTTAAAGATTTTGTATTGCATGTAGCGCATTCATGATCTAGGATATGAAAGCCCAATTAATAAGCTTTCCTTTAGTGAAAGAATCATTATAATCGCTCATGTACTTTTCCAGTTATGGAATTTTGAAACACAAACACCGTTTTTAACCTTGTCCACAGATCACATTTAAGGTACGTGGTATTTCAGTAAAAATGAAACAATGTCGTATCCTGAAAATGATATCAGAATAATCGCATAAAGTCTCCGGGGTAGCCAAGTAGAAGGCATGGCAAGACTATAAACTCTTGATATTGTAAAGCATGTTATTGTAACATTGGAAGCAGCAGGTTTTTCAATAAATGTTATGATAAGTGCCAGTTATCATGGTCATGAGATTGTTCTGATGTGTTTTTGGATATGTGAATATAGTTTTCGTTTGGCTGTAATATCACTTACCTTTATTGTGATCCGTGGACAAGGTAAAAAAGAAAGAAACGGTGTTTGTGTTCAAAATTCCATGACTGGAAAGGTACATGAGTGACTTGAATGATTCTTTCACTCTAACAGAAAGCTTATTAATTGTGCTTTCATATCCTAGATCTGGAAAGCGCTACCGTGACATGTAGAAATTCTTTAAAAAAAAAAAAATAGGGGGCAACATTTGGATTTCCTGAGTTTTTTTACTCACCCTGTATCTCTATATAGGCAATCAGCCTAGGGGGTTGGGTTGGTATCAAATGAGGGGAATAATGCTCATTGTGATTTTTGGCAAGATTTCCACCCCTGTAGTTGGAAAAGATGTCATTATAGCATTGCAGCGGTGGCAGCTTTTTAGGTGCTAAATGATGTAAAAATGACGGCCAAAACATGCTTCTTACCACATAATTAATCCGGTAACAAGCATAGTGGCGGCCATTTTGGAAAAAAGTACAATAAAAGTGATAACACCCAAAATCCCACCACTGCTCACCCTGCAAATCCATCACACATTTTCCAGATGTGCAACCCAGTGCCAAAAATCGCTATGAGCATTGCTCATTTTGATACCGGTGGCCCAATTTTTGGACCGAAGCTGATAGCCTTAGTAATACTTGTTGCATGTTCATGTACTGTTTGTGATTTTTTTTTGTGGTGCTCATCGTTCTTGTGTAAAAAGGAGTGGTGTCCCTTGCTTCAGTCATGGAGGAAGGAAGTTACGGAACACAGTGTGATGTCTAAAAACTCATGGGATTTCATGTTAAGTCGATTTCCGTGGGAACCCTGCTTGAGGTTTGATCTGGGGAAGAAGTTGGGTAAAGAATTATTGGAAATTATTGTGAAAGTGGTTTTTGTGATCACGATTAAAATTCGCCGGAGCTTCCCGGTTGACAGCAATCGCATCTCCGTAGTGTAAAAAACCCACTTTGGTACCGCAAATGAAAAAAAGGCTTGTCGACAGAAAGAAAACTTTGCAATCGCTGATTACTTCCTATTGCGACACAAAAACGGTATACGTTTACTGCTTTCAACACTGATCAACAAATTACAACTTCCTGTCGGCATTTTTCCTTTCGATTCACTTGGAATAAGCTGACATAACTACACAAAACGTTTGTTCATTCAGGTGTGCAGAGATGTTTTTTCCTTCTTCTATAGTCCAGTAACTTCAGGCTGTGCAAAAAAAAGAAGGAAACCCACTTTTGACAGCAATTTTCATCTACTTGTTAAGCATATTCCAAAAATTCAATTTAATGGTATTAAAATATTGATCTTTTTACATAAGTGACGAAAAATGATTGAAAATGCATATTTTGTCTCTGAGATACGTATGGTAGCTTTGAAAAAAATCATGTGCCAAACCTGTTTGGCCACGGACGGCTTTATTCAATCCGCTTGACTGAGCTCCTCAGCTTAGTTGATTTGAAGAAAAAAAAGAAAAAAAAAACACTACACTAGACTTGCACGTTGACATCATTGATTTTGGTGACTTTGTATTCAAGTTGGCATGATATTCTTGCGATTTTTAAAAAGATTCTTTTCAGCACGTATGGTTGAAGAACTATACTTCATTACATAATAAAAAAAAGTTCAAATATTAAGTGAGTAGGTAAAAATTTCTGTCAAAAGTGGGTTTCCTTCTTTTTGCACCACCCTGTAGATTGAACATTTTTGTATGTTTTGATAATTTCATACATATTTCAAACACAAAGGTGTACTTTATGGCGGATATCTCATGTCCGCAATGTTTCATTGTTTCAAATTTCAAGTGAGAAACGTGGCTTATTTTCACCCCCGCGTCGCCCCGGGGCCACCCCCGAGATTTGGTCTAGTGAGAAAATGCCTTAATGGGGAAAGCTACCGAAATGTTCTGATGAAAGCCTACCTTAATAAGTTTTGGCCTAGCTAAGTTTATTTTGTTTCTTCTGTTTCATTTTAATGTGTGGAGTCAGTATTCCCGCGATGACTAAACGATCGTCGGGGAATACACCGCAATAGGTCCCGTTGTAAAACGATGTCTGGATGGTTTCGACATTTTTTTGTGATTGTGAACCGAATGTTTTTAGAAGTGTCGTCCAGTCGTAGGCCTACGTCAATTCCAGTCCTGTTTAAAATTCATATCAATTGCGTAGCCTACATGCGTCGAGCGCTTTGTGTACAGCGTGTTGTGAAAATCTTCTTTTTTTTCAATACCATAATATGAAAGAGTTTCAAAACGTCTATATTTGTTCAAGCATGGTTTCTGGTCGTGCAATGGGGGATATGACACACATGACATCCTTTCGGGACTATCCCGCGGCCTGTTCTGGACGTAATGACGTCACATCTCCCGCCAAATGTGCGTCATTCAATGCGAAAACACACCGGATCTCGCCTCAAGTACACGTTTGAATTGGTCGCCGGTGAGATTGCAAACGAGTAGTTGGTGAAAATAGCTGTGACAGCAGTAGTCTGGTTGTATGTCCTTGTTTAGTAGCGTGTGACATCGCATATAGAGTGAGTTGGGAATTAGACATCAGCAGACCGATCATGAAACATGGCGGGTTGGGTCTCGGGCGGTCAATATGTTCTTTCAAGTAGTGCCCATTCCTGCCCCGATAAAACCGCCTTACTGCTCAAACTCACCGACTCATCACTCAAGACCATCGAACGATATCAGAAATCCAAGGTAAGGTTTGTTGCCCGCTATGAACACAAAGTTATTGATGTTTTAATCTCATTGTCGAACCGTATGTTTTCCCCATTGTGTTTGCATTGTCGACATGGTCGACATGGTCGAGCCGACTTCAGATCCACGGACGTGATGCAAACGTTCCTGTTTTGATAAGCATTTATTTGCTTGATCATCATTTTTGAGTTTTCGATTTGTTGCACAATAAGAAACATATTTTTGAAAAGATAATTCCTAAGTTTATGAACTGGTAATTTTTATGGAGTTTTAAATCACAGTTTTAACTTGATTTTTTTTCCCAGGTAAATCTGGCCATATGGACAATGCATTTGGCATGGTTAAGATTTTTAATTTGTTTGATACATAGCAGATACGTCTCAACAGATGTTTTATAACTTCTTTGTTTGCAAAAATGTAAATGTTTTTGTACCAACTACCATTTGTTTAATATCGGTCGCTCATTCAAGATTACTTGTCTGAAAAATAAGCGGAGCAACACCAATGCAATGGGTTTCATTTCAATCTCCTTTGGCCAGTGTGGAGAGGCATTACTTTAACTCTTACTGTACAGATGTCTTTGGGGAGTCACAAACTGTTTTTTTTTTTGGGGGGGGGGGCTTCATATGGTGCTGTGCCAATTTTTGTTACTTTATTAAGAAGTTTCTTGAAGAGTTGACGGCAGTTGCAGGCTGGGTAATCGTGTAGTTTAGGACACCTCTTAAAGTTGTGTTTTACCAGTTCCGTTTAAATCAACACCCTGCCCTCTTTCCAGACTGGGACCTGGAGTGCTCTGAAACGTGCAAAACTAAATCAGGCCAACTTTACTCACTCTTTAGCCAGCAAATTTCTCCAAAAATACCATTGGGCAAAGAAATGGTTCTCAGTATTTCACCAACCAAGATTGCAGACTCAACTCAATTTTTTCAATGGTTCCCATTTATGGCACAAGCAAAAGAGATTGGTCTGAGGAAAGAGTTCCTCATAATCCAGCAAAAACATAATTAACTTTCCAAAGTCAAATAAAATGCACCACCCTCTCTCAGTCGCTAGGTTTCATGCTGCAGCTGATTAAGTGTCTTGTGGAAATACCTGCTTTCTGGCACTCGAATACAGCCTGATATTGGCTCTTTTCACACTTCCGCCATGGGCATGCACAGCCTCGATCTGGCAACTTTACACAATAGATATAGCCGGTTCAGTGATTCCCGTGTCGGGGTTCAGATCACTGAACCGGCTATTTTTATTGTGTAAAGTTGCCAGATCGAGGCTGTGCATGCCCAATGGCGGAGCGTGAAAAGAGCGAATTCTAGAAGCTTCACCAGTTTGCAAGCTATCAGTCACTTCTCTCACGAAATCCGTGATGGAGCTTTGCTCACTAGCTTGCGCAATCATTTCGCCATTGAAGGGGGCTGTGATCAAATGGTTGTCCACGTTTTATCGGATTAAGTAGTTAATCCTGCATATAGTGGTAACAAATGTGTCTGGATGAGCCCTGATCCCCTGGGTTTTTTTTAATCCAGTTATTATGTCAAATCTAATACTATTCAATAACCTTATGGGGGTCATTCCATGCCAACTCAACAAATGGTGCACACCATCACCTCTTGGATTTTTTTCTTTTTTGGTGTACTGAAAGATACTTAGGAGAAATGCAAATTCTGAAAATTTGGGGTCTCTACGACTTTTCGTTCTTGCGCAACAGCATTTTGAAATTTGAGGTGGGCGGGGCCAAAAGTGCGTCGCGTCACGAAATTCAATGTTTAAAGGGCCATATATTTAAAACTATACCCCCCAGACATTTCAAACTTAGTAATCTGGGCTATTTTTTGCTGTAGATTTCAAATATTTAAACAGAAAGAAAGTAGCTTGTTTCATTTTTAAGTTAGAGGGGCCCCAAAATGGCCCAAAACTCATCTCGACCAATGTTCGGGGGGGTGTAAGTCAAAAACTGAAAATATTTTTTTCACCAAATTTTTTGCCTGTAATAGCCCCCAATTGAAACTACTTTCATGTAAAATCTTACACTTATATTAACTTCATTGAATGAGATATAGCCCTTGCAAAAAGCAAATTGTTTATTTTTAAGATAACTTGACCCCCCCAAAAACCAACGTCAGACATTCCGCACCAAATTTTGCTTCACATATGTTTGAGGTTGGTCCTTAGTGAAGTCCTCTGAAAAGTTTCATGTTGGTGTCTAAATGTCTTCAGTGGATAGCTGGGCATTATAATGAGTCTATCTTACGATGCTGGTTCCTTAACATACAAGTACACATGTATAGAATAACAGCAGTCGGTACATAAAGAATAAGTTGGGTATGAAACTTAGCTTACATTTGTACATGTAGACTTTTGATCAGTTGATATAATTGTTTACAGTTTCACAGGTGAAATTATGCATTCCTTGTGATGTAGTTTTGATGAAGTTGAATGAGTTGCATGATGGTTGGCTCACTAAGTTTGTATTGCCTTCCACCGCTATGTAGAAGTTCTGGTGTTGGTATGCAACACAACACATCAACAAATGGAATGTTACGTTTATCCTCTCTTTGTGGCCAATAGAGAGTATTTGTTGATTCCGTCCTGTACATGAAGCAGACATACACATCCTCATGAAGTTGTGATACATCTTCTACAATAGCAATGTGCCAAACATCATCATAGACCACACAAACATATTTTCCTGGGTTGAGGTCAGCTGCTACAATTGGTGCATGATGAGTTTCCTGCATGAACTAGATTTCCCCTTATCCATAATGAAAACTAAAATCAATCAGGTTAAAACCATAGACCCTCTACTCAAACTGAATCACTTCTCTTTGGTTCAGGTTAGTGCTATACTATGCTGTGCAAGTGAGAACTGGTTAATTACTACATACATTACATGCATGCTGTGTGATGAGCACATGGAAAGAATAAGACTCTCAAGTCATTTAACCTAATTTGCATATAATGCACACGTAGGTCTACAAGCAACTGTTTATTGAGCAGGAAATGGGTAGTCTTGACCCAAGTATTTCAACAGTTGGGGGATTTTGTTGTGCTGGTTCCGTAAAATACAAGTACATGTACATGTACTTGCATGTTACGGAACCTGCAGCATCATAAGATATAGACTCTTTATAAAGCCCAGCTATCCACTGAAGACATTTAGACACCAACATGAAACTTTTCAGAGGACTTCACTAAGGACCAACCTCAAACATATGTGAAGCAAAATTTGGTGCGGAATGTCTGACGTTGGTTTTTGGGGGGGTCAAGTTATCGTAAAAATAAACAATTTGCTTTTTGCAAGGGCTATATCTCATTCAATGAAGTTAATATAAGTGTAAGATTTTACATGAAAGTAGTTTCAATTGGGGGCTATTACAGGCAAAAAATTTGGTGAGAAAAATATTTTCCATTTTTGACTTACACCCCCCCGAACATTAGTCCAGATGAGTTTTGGGCCATTTTGGGGCCCCTCTAACTTAAAAATGAAACAAGCTACTTTCTTTCTGTTTAAATATTTGAAATCTACAGCAAAAAATAGCCCAGATTACCAAGTTTGAAATGTCTGGGGGGTATAGTTTTAAATATATGGCCCTTTAAACATTGAATTTCATGACGCGACGCACTTTTGGCCCCGCCCACCTCAAATTTCAAAATGCTGTTGCGCAAGAACGAAAAGTCGTAGAGACCCCAAATTTTCAGAATTTGCATTTCTCCCAAGTATCTTTCAGTACACCAAAAAAGAAAAAAATCCAAGAGGTGATGGTGTGCACCATTTGTTGAGTTGGCATGGAATGACCCATGGCAGATTCTTTGCATTCACTTCAACAAAATCGAATTTCAATCAAACCCCATGATGACGTGTAACCCAAACCCTCCTCAACCTACGGGCAGTTTTGGAGGATTTTGTAGGATTGAGGATGAATGGTGTTTGAAGAAGAGGAGGATTTTGGAGGATTAAGGCTGAATGCATTTTGAGAGGCAGGGCTGTTGGAGGATTTTGAAGGATTGAGGCAGCGGGTATCCTTCATTTGAACATAAGTGCACAATTTTGGAAGATTTTGGAGGATTGAGGGCATGTGGACATTCAGTACTGGTTGATTTTGGAGGGTTGAGGATGAATGGTGTTTGAAGAAGAGGAGGATTTTGGAGGATTGAGACGCTGGGTATCCTTCATTTGAACATAAGTGCACAATTTTGGAGGATTTTGGAGGATTCAGGATGGTTCCTAGCAAAAAGGGCCTAGGGGGTTAGGATTAATAATGGCCAGAGTTGAGATTTTGTAATCCCCAGTTCAAAATGTTGCTCATCCTTGGTGTTGATTTTTTAAAAATTTATGCAAGTTTGGGTTCAAATGAAATGTTTGGTTTAATGTTTCCTTGTGTAAGAATAGAGTGACATGCCAAATGCGCATGAAGCAAAACAACACATGAAAATTAACTCTTGCAAAAGACTTCAAATGCATGTCCACATAATTTGTTTTTACTAACTAGTGCTAATTTACTTTGCACCAAACTGGTTAAGACATTTGTACACGTACCAGCATATGTGTGAGCAGATGCCTGACGTTTCTATATGAGCTTATTGCTTAAGACTCAAACTTGTTAATAAAATTTTCCAATTAAAAACCAACTTGATTGCGTTGGCGTTTGTATAAATCCCAAGTTGACTAACTGCATTTTATGTATTTTCTCTTTTTATTATGTTGAGGACGATGCCATAAAAGCTAAAATTGTAAAACAAAAATATTCAACGCAGTGGGAAGTGTACTTTCAACAGTGAAAACCCAACCACGTTTCCTTTGTAAATTGTGTCCTCTACATGTTTGTTTCTTGTACCGCTGTCATTTGCCTCTGAAGCAGGCACTGTTAAAGGGAATATGCAAACATCAAAAAACAAAACTATGAAATGATTATGAAATAATATCAAATTATTATGAAATAATAATAATAGTAAATTATAGTCTAAAGCATCCTGTAAAATCTCATGGCACCTGGTGTGCTGTCATTTTCATATTTTGGTGTTTTATTTAATCAATTTCCAACGCTGGTCGGCCATCCAGCATTGTTTCATCAATAATTATCAACACAAAGTTCAAATTTTTGCTACAAGAAAACGTTCCAGACAATCCTTTCCACCAGTCCAATATGCTAACTCAACGCATACATTTGCAATTCATTTTTCCCTCTCTAAAATCAGGAGGCTTTTTTTTTCAGAAAATTGTAATGATCTTAAAGGGAAAATACAACATTTGCAAACATCAAAAATAAAACTACCAGATCATTTTGAAATACCTTGCTGGACTGTTAGTGAATGACAGTGTAAAGCATCCTGTAAAATCATGGCACCTGGTATACTATCATTTTCAAGAAAAGTGGTATTTTTGTATCAATTTCCAACGCTGGTCGGCCGACCAGCGTTGGAAAAAACTGGCTTTTTTTCAAATACTAGCCCCAATTGACCATCACTCTTGTTTGCAATGGATTACACACCTACATGTATGAACGGGTACAAGCCAGCTAGACTGGTTCCCTGACCCTACATTTCCCCAATGTATGCAAACTGCTCTGTTTCTTCTTATATGGAGTCAGGGAACCAGACTACAGGAAAATGATTGTTTTTCTTGGTTTCTATAGCATTTTCGAACCCAAAACCTCAAAAAAGTCAGTGTAACTATATTCGCTATATATTTCCAACCCCCCAATTCCATCCATTTCTGAAAATTACAGCGAAAGCAAATGATGTATATTCCCTTTAAAAGGGCTTGAAATTTGTTCATCGAAAGTTTACAGGTTCTGCACATGAAGTGATGCACCTCATGTGACAAATACTTTTGCGTGTGAAACTTAACAAATTTGGAAAATCTGGTCAGGTTATGGAACTTCAGCATGATATGACCCTGATTCGGCACTGTATAGTACAAAGTACATGTGGCTTAATTGATGTCTTTCAGCGTCTTAATTTGTTCAAGTTTGTTCAATAAACATCGTTGAATTTCATGGGAATCAGGACTTAACCAGTCAAAATACCACAGGGTCACTACCTTTTGTATTTGTAGGGATTTCCCCCCGTTTAATTGAATTCAGCAATTGTAGGCAGTAAACCATTGAAATTCCTATTTTCTTTAAAAACATTTCCTATACAATGTACATTTCCCAGAAGTAATGCGGAATTCAGGATTGCTTTTGCGATTGTCAAAATGGCCCCATACAAGAGTCATCATGCATGGCCTGCCCTTTCTCTTTTTTCCTGCTCGAGTTAAAGCACTTTCAAGCAAGTGTTAAAACTAGCATATATTCCTACAGTATGTGAAATGAACTTTAGATATTTTGTGTGTGTGATAAGAAGAGCGTACGCGTTTTAGAATTTGGTTTTTTGCCTTGCAATAATCGGGATTTGAATTCAAGGAGAACGCCTGCCGCATTTCAAGGAAACGGTGAATTTATCAGTTGGCAAATATTTTGACTGAAAAAAGCAAAATCAACATAACCTTTTCTTACAAAAGATATGCAGAAGGTCAAGGGAGATTCCCTAATCAGCCGTACTAAATCAACCCATGTGAACATTGAGTTATATGGGCAGTTCCAATGTTATTAAAGAAATTGTAAAGTCCGTGACAGAGCCCATTTTATTAACCATTATATTTTAATTAACCCTCCTGCTATTTAAACAGTCACAGACTGTCAAAACTTCCATCTACTTCCCCTGCTATACTTTTAACACAGGCTGTAGTCACCACTGGTGCAGTCAGGCAAGCACTGTGACTAGTCAAACTCAGTCAACGGACTGACAAAGCAGGCAAGTTGTGGGCACAGCTGGCTTATCAATTACCCACTGCCAAAACAAAGCTTTATCGAGTTTTATCGAGCTTTATCGAGTTACTTAAACAGTCACGGCAAGTCAATCCTGCTTTACATGTATGTACAAATGTAGGCTGGGAATTCTTAACTGTTGAAAACAGTCACTTGATTGATTTTGACTGAAAGGACAACTTGGCACAGAATGTATGTTTGTAAAGTACCACCGGTAGGATTAACGATTTAGAGAAATGATCCAAACCTCCTAGTCTGTAATCTCCCTGACCATTACTAGATGATAGATGTATTAGATTTGAAAAATACATTTTCAGGTTTATTCACTGAGCTCTTAAAAGCAATGCTGGAATTGCCCATATATATAAATGGTCCCTGTAGAACACATGTGACGTCAACTTGTTCAGCACATGTCTGTTGGCGAAAATCAAATTAACCCACATAACCTGTGCAAGATTCTGCAGTTGTTATTGTCTTTTATTTGCTTACGAAATGTACATCCAAGATACATGTAATTGGGTTTACCATGCTCCATGTGTTCAACATACAGGTGAGCATGTGACCTGGTTGGGTATGTCAAGAATTCCGAAGTTCATATAGTAACCATATGGGGAATTAATGGTATACATGTATGTATGTGTGTGGTAAAACAGATATACACAGATGTACATGTAAATACATTTACCGTGAACATATGTTCCGATATTTTCCTATTGCACCTTATTTCGTGGACTATCATTTGATATAAAGAACCAGGATGTGGGGGTGGGGGAAGAAACAGAATAATATTAGTCTTGAAAAGAAAAGTATCAAATACTTGTTCAGCATTGCGTGACATTTCTGCATTCGACTACATATAAATTATAATGAGCAGGCTTCAAAGTACTTTTGATTGAATTACCCCTAAACCAAAATTAATTAAACCCAATGCCCCTGCCCGATACAAGTGGCATTATAACTGCACACAGCAATTATTTTACAAAACTATTGATTTAGTCAACATATTGTCAATCTCTGTTTCTCATTGAAGGAAGATATTTTTAATGCAGATGTATTTTGGATATGCATAGTTGCATACAACAAAAAACTACATTGGCCAAAAATTATCATTCAGTGTGCTATATTCCAGTATTGTTATATCCGCTTTGCATACATCTGAATTATTGCTGGCACCTAGAATGTACGTGTACTAGATCATAATTCATGATGACATTAATGTCATAAAAAGGTCACATATCCGTGGATTTCATTATGTTCCCATGAATGACTCCCTGCCTGCACTATATCTCGACGCCTTTTCAGCAGTCGGTCCTTACAGATTTCTAAGCATTGATAACCGGTAAATGGAAACCGCAAGGAGAATTCTTGAAACCCGATGCCACTACCCGATAAAAGTGGCTGTTATAACCGCACACAATCCCGTTTACAAAGTGGGACTGAAAGCTGGGAATACATGCCGGCTGTGGTTGGATTCAAAGATGGAAACTAAATACACGTCCATGAAGAGATTTGGTGTGTTCATTACGCCACATGGCACGGGTACTGTCTGTATCAGGAGTACCAGTAGGAATTCACAGAAAATGGAAGTTGAAACGATTAAAATGTTCGCACATAGTTTTTTTTATCATCTGTTTGAATCAATTCAATTTAATTTCATCATCAATTCGGAATATTATTCTGGTTTATTCAATATCTTAACCCTTCTTTTGTTTGATCAGTCACAGACAGTCAAAAATACTGTTCTCCTGCCATGTCTGCAGGCTAGTCACCAACAGTCAGATCATATTTCTTGTAGGCACTGTGACTAGTCAAATTCCATCAACAGACAAAAGCAGGTGACTGGTAGGCACAGCTGGCTTATCAATCTCCTACAGTCAAAGCGTAGCTATAACAGGTTTCATAACAATCACAGCCAGCCAATCCTGCTTTATGAAGGCAGGGAGAACTCAACTGTTAAAAAAAGTCACTTGATTTATTTTGACTGCTGGGCTGGCCTTGTTGAAATTGCCAGCCAGAGAGGGATGGATTTACACGTATAATGTGGGTTATGCAATTGTAAAATGAGAATTGTAAAATAAAGAAACTGTAAAATGAGAATTTCCTTGGCCCTAACTATCCTACATTGTTGACAGATGTACCTGTGGTTATTCCTATCTCAACATTGTTGAAATTTAGAGAGTATGTGCCATCATTTGTTTACTTCAAATTGTTGGATTTCAAAGGAATAATCAAGCACTTGCAAAAAATGGAGAAGACATAAAAGATACAATTAAATGTTAAAATCATACCTGAGCTTTTCTATTGCAATGTTTCTTTTCAAATAGTCTTCATATTGTCAGGTTTGATTCATTTATTTGTGCCGATTGTTGATTATTGTGTTTGTTTAGCTGCATTGTTTTTATCAAAGATCTAGCACCTTTTGTTCTGTCACTCAGAACACATTAAAAATTAACCCAGTACATCAAACATGCTCTGAATCGTAATAACCCATATATTTATATCACAAAACACGCTAGATAAGCTTGATCAGTAACTTATAGTGTGAGTAATTGAAATGCTGTTATATTGTTTCTTTTTGTTAAAGGGAAAATACAACATTTGCAAACATCAAAAAATAAAACTACCAAATCATTTTGAAATACCTTGCTGGACTGTTGGTGAATGACAGTGTAAAGCATCCTGTAAAATCATGGCACCTGGTATACTGTCATTTTCAAGAAAAGTGGTATTTTTGTATCAATTTCCAACGCTGGTTGTCCGACCAGCGTTGGAAAAAAAACTGGCTTTTTTTCAAATACTGGCCCCAATTGACCATCGCACTTGTTTGCAATCGATTTCACACCTATGAACGGGTACAAGCCAGCTAGACCGGTTCCCTGACGTTACAATTCCCCAATGTATGTAAACTGCTCTGTTTCTTCTTATATGGAGTCAGGGAACCAGACTACAGGAAAATGATTGTTTTTCTTGGTTTTTATAGCATTTTCGAACCCAAAACCTAAAAAAAGTCAGTGTAACTATATTTGCTATATATTTCCAACCCCCCAATTCCATCCATTTCTGAAAATTACAGCAAAAGCAAATGATGTATATTCCCTTTAAATATACCATTGTTTTGATCTACTAGTCAAGAATTTATAAATTGGCTTTTTTCCCCCCAATTGGTGAGTACCTTTAGTATGATTGTGAAGTACGTGTTACGGGCAAGTATTGTTGTTTCGGTAGGTTGATGTGATGAAGTTCATGTCCCAGGCAACTAATAAAAAATAAAAATTGTTGATTTTTTTTCCTCTCATTTTTCTTTCCTTTCAGGGCTACACAAAGGAGACTCCCTCCATTTTGTTCAAAGGAAGGAAGGGGGTAAGTTTATGTTTCCTTTTATGGTGTCCGTTCCTCAACCGTATGATGATTTCTGATTTAATCAGGCATGCAACTTTTCCTCTGAACAGCTGACTTCCCCTTTTTTTTACTTCCCATGTGCGACATTACAAATCGAAAAACACTGTACAAATTCTTGGAAAGATTTGAATTTCCTCTTTTTCTGTGACTTCCCAGTCGCACGCCTGTTTAATCATCACTGCCACAAACGGTTTACCCAACATCATCGCCTACGACCACATGTGTCTCATTGTCCCAAACAAAATTGGATGCTGTCTCGATTTTGCTGTCATTGATGGCAGTTCTGTCTCGAGCCCAAAGCGGGCATTCATAATTTCTTCAAAAATATTTTGGGTGTGATTTGGTTGATAGTTGAATGCAGAAATTGACTGGGGCGGGTTTGAACCTGCGACCTCCGGATAGCCGTTCCGGTGCTCTACCAACTGAGCTATCCAGCACTATGTTGGTTCTTCCCCAATTTGTCAATGTCTTTGTTCAAGGGACGTAGTCAGAAAGCCGTAAACCCGTATGCCGTGTAGCCAGGGATCGCATACAAGTCACGAGCTAGCAACATTGTCAATGCTGCAAACCTGGGAAATAGCAAACGGGGATCACATTTTAACAAACTAAGTAACATTTTTGCAAAAGGGGCTTGTAACAGACTCTCAAAAACCAGAATCCAACTTTAATTTCCCATGGTGTTTATCAAGCTCCTCTAATTTAGAATGCGCACAGCAAGTGGGTAGCCATTTTTAGACATCAGAATTTTGTGCATGTCTCAAATTCCTGCACGTGATTCAGTGCTTCTCCATTGTTTCTCAGGGATGGTAACTCTTGTGATTTCTGCAGTTTTTTTCTCCTATTCCCTGGAGCCTATAGCTAGTGTAGAAATATAACAAGGGATATGACGCATTCGTCTGACTCAGCAACCAAAATTCATCCCTAATTACGATCGGCACTCGTGAACTGTGTGAATTTACAAGGTTTTTTTTTCGCTTTTCTCCATTTGCGTTATCAAATTAACCCCACTCTTAGGTTATTGACAACTTTCATTTGCAGAAATATTTTGAGTTGCTTGCCTGCCTTTTCAGATTAAAAAAAAATTTGAAGAAATGTTTGTGAAAAATGCTAAATAATTGTCACCTTCCAATTTTCATTTTGCTCCGTGCAATCTGTTCAAAAATAATCGTTGGTGCTTCAGATAGCGTTTCAGTTTGGTGAATTCAGGACTGTATAGACTCCGTGCGCAAACAGCAGAGGGCGCTTTTTTACGCCGGGGTTCGAACCTGCGTACCACGGCATAAGAGTCGAACACCGTAACCATTGGAACACAGCACCCCACCCAATAATTTTACATAAACAAGTATTTAATGTACAGTTGTGTGCACAGAAGCAGCTAATAAAATGTTGTAAGAATCAAATTGAGTACATTTTGAATTACGGACCTTCAAATGAATGAAAATACATTATTATGTTTTCAGTCTTTAACTGATTCTGTGGGTTCCCCCTTTCCCTGCTAAAACTGAACAAATTTTTCATCATCTTTGCTTTTAAAACATGTTTTTCAGGCTTGTGTGCCGCATTTACATTGACATCGACACTTGTTAAGAATTATTGGAATTGTCATCAGAAGCACATGTAGATAATCATTCTTTTCTTCTCCCCAAAGATAATAACATTTCCGGTCCGAGATGGAGGAGACAGCGATGGATTCCAGGACTTCAAGTTCACGGTTCAACCATTGTCGGTTCCCACTGGAAGCAGCTACGAATGCATCCAGCAATTCAAAAACAGGTGAGAATAATCCCAAATCCTTCAAAATCCAACAATGTTTTGAAGGATTTTGTAGGAATGAGGAAAGTAGAGCCCACCCACTAAACATGGAGCCTGATGCATCCAGCAAGTTAACAACTAGGTGAGAATAATCCCAAATGCTCCCAAATCCTTCAAATTCCAGTGGGAGGTTTTTGGAGGAGTTTGCGAGTGTGTACATGTAGGTTGCGTGTGCAGGGCGCATGCGCTACCTATCATAAGTTACATTATGTTCACTGTAAAATCTCCCACAACCGTACTGCGGTGATTTACTTTATTTCTTGCAGAGTAGGTCGCAACGCTTATCTTTTGTTGTCAAGTGGCACGATATTACAAAACAATTGTAGACTGCTGTGATGTGAGACATGGTGTTTTCTACTCCCTTGATGATGCATACATGTAGCAGCATTGTGTCCGTGGGAATAAAAAAACAACTGTCCCACGTCACAGTAGTCATCAATTGTTCAATCTGCCATGAAGTTTCGTCATGGGTGCCGGACTGTGCCAGAACTGTTTGTGGTCTTTACATATTTTTGACTTTCTATTTATATTTTCTATCAACGATGCTAACGTCAGCAAAGCTATTTGCAGTACCATATTTTTAATGTTCACAAGTTTTGTAGCATTCAGTTTCATTGCAGTGCTGGTACATGGGGTATCCAGTTACACAGAAAATACATGTTCACCCTAATAGGCAATCAACTGTCACGCCAGATCTTAAATTAGACTTTATTATGACAGAGGATTACATTTCAACACATTATTGATAGCTCTACACTGCACCACATGTTTTATCACCTGTACTTCGTATCGAGTGGACTTTGGTTTTTCCGTTTAATTTGTATACATGTATGTAAATATGCTTAAGGGTGATATACAGCATTGGTTCTTGCTGTATTTTTCAGAAATGGAGGGATTTTTGGGGGTTCGTATCTTATAGCAACAAATTTGTGTTTCATAGATGGTGGAAAAACCAAGCAAAAAATGTTGTTTTTGTATTCTGGTTCCCTGACCCTACTTCAGACAAAAGGGAGCCGTTTATAGATGTCAGGGAATTATCAGGTCAGGGAACCAGACTAGCTGGCTTGCGCCTGTTCAGGGATGTGTAATCGAAATTTGGTAAATTGTGGGCAGTATTTGAAACAAGTCAGTTTTTTTTCCAGTGATGGTCGGCCAACCATCGTTGGAAATTAATACAAAAATATGACTTTCCTTGAAAATGACAGCACACCAGGTGCCATGATTTCACAGGATGCTTGAGACTATTATTCACTTACAGTCAAGTAAGGTATTTCATAATAATTTGCTAGATTTGTTTTTTGATGTTTGCAAATGTTGTATACTACCTTTAACTAATTTATTTCCAAGTTGAGACTTTTGGTTTCATTTGGCAATTTGTGGTGAACAGAATGTTAAAATCTACTTCAAAAACATTCTTTCCAGTTAAATATTTTGGTTTATTTTAACGTTTGATATAATTTCTTACCTTGTCAAATAAAAACCTGGAACGATTAATTTAACGACAAATCGAAAGAAAAATGAATAACACAAATATCCGTGCAAACAATGCAACAGCTGGGCACATGTTCAGGAATTCATGTCGGCAAAAAGTCAGCTGCATTTGTTCATCTGTGCTGTTATCTATAATAGAATTTTAATAAGGTACTAATTGGAATAAAATTGTATTCCTATCAACAATGAAACACAATCAAGAATCATACGTACTGGGAATCCCAGAATAATTTTTTTCTATGCAAACATAATTTCTAAAGTCAATAATATTAAAAAAAAAAAAAAAAGCTCGCTTTATGCTTGCCATGTAATATTGCTCAACTTATCGACTTTGCACAGATAATTTCTGTCAATTTTGTGGTTTTGAAAGAAGTAGAAATTATAGATAACTCGTGCTGTCTGTTCTAACAAGTTGGGTATGTGCAGCAAACGTTGTTTTTTTTCCATGACACATTTTTGGTAATTTTAGACGCATGGCTCAACACTCTTTCTTTACTTCTGTGATCTTGTGACACTAGGAATAGAGAAAACATCTCAATTACCAATATTTTTAGGATAAATTTGATGTTCTAGTGTCGCTATACAATTTCCACAAAATGGGTTAATCTATTGCCCCTGCCCATTTCAACTTTGATAATAAACGTAAGCAGAGAAGCTTTTTCAGTCTTTTGCATTTTCTTTTTTAATTTTTGCAGTAAGGGGGAACCTCATCTGGACTCCATCAGCCAGATCAAGACCAAGGTGATTGTCTCAGCCACCGACGATGTCTACCAAACCACTCAGGAGAAAATGAAACTTGCCGATGAAGAAATGAAAAAAATCAGGTACAAAGATAATAATCGTAATAATAATAATAATGCGGTGCTTATTTAGATGTTTATACCAAAAGTCTCAAAACGCTGCATAGTTGTTATCCCTGTTCATCAGGTTGTAAGACCATTTTTCTGCAGCAGCTCGAGATCAGCGCAATCTGGTCTCTACCGTCACGGGTACCCATTTATACTCCTGGGTGGAGAGAGGCAATTGCAGTAAAGTGTCTTGCCCAGGAACACAAGTGCCATAATAAACACAAAGATATACCCTTTATAAGTTCAACCCTGTCCATGTGGTGAGTTGATGTCTCTCCTCCAAATGGTGCCTGCTAGAATAACGAGCTGGTATAGACTGATTCGCATATATGCTATCGCTTCTTTTACGGACGCCCCCATCAATGGCAGAAGCATTGTGCTAGCTGTTGTACAGATAATCCATCATGGGGCAGTTGCTTCGTACAGTAGCATGCACAATGGTTTCTCCATTGAAGGGGGCCACGTGAGTGTATGGTGATCACGTGCCTGGATTTGTCTGTATAAACTCAACGGTCATAGTGTATCGTCAAATTGACCTATCGCGGTGGAATCGCGTTAGAATCGCGTCAACGCAGCTTGTGAAAAATTGTCCAATTACATGATATACAAATGGACACGGAACGCGCAAAGTCTGAAACAAACAAAATTTAGTGTACAAAAGCGCCATATGGTTGTCTTAGGGGCGTGGCTAACTCACAAACGGCGATAGGTCAATTCTGTCTGATTACCACAAATAATCACAGTTAATTGTTGAACTCTGATTTTAATGTTCAATTCAATTCAAACACAGTTATTTCCATACCAAATGAGAAATACCAGCAGAGAATACATGAGTTAGTAAATAAACAAGAGGCAAATATATATATATAGGTATGGAGGCACTCTCTAGAAGCCTAGGCTTGTGGCGAGATGCCTTGGACGGACTAACACAGAACAGAAACAAGAACAAGTACATAGGGATAGCTGAACCAGGACAAAATGATATTCATGAAAATGTACGGATAAACCATCACAGTACGTATTATGAGAGAACACCAACAAAAATGCTGGGAAAAAAAATGAGAAGCAAGCTATGTCAGATATTGGGAGATGAGAGCTCTTTTAAGGCATGTTTGCTTTTGCCGTTCACCAAGCTGAAATTATAAGCACTGTACACCCTGTGCTGCCAGGATGTTTGTGAGATAAGTTCACAAGCTTACTCTGATGGGATTTGAACCCACGACCTCCTACTTACTGGTCAGCTCTGAGTATACAGTGATTGTGGAATTAATCTGTGAAGGATAAACTTATAACTCTCCTTGATGCAACTTTCCATCATATAAAAATGTATAACCTCTGGTACAACTTGAATTCAATGTTCTATAATTTTTGGGTTTTTTAACAGCACGAAAGAAGTCAGCCAGAAAGAAGTAAAAGCCACCCGTAAGGTCAACAGAATCACCAAGCGGCCCAGCCTGACAACTCAAACTAAATCGACCCACGTACAACGCTCCAGTCAGCCCAGCCACAGTAAACCAAGCCACACGTCAAGTGCAATAAGCAGGAGTAATGGTACCCTGGCTCCGTCTAGCAGAACACCACAAGTCACGGCGAAGGGGGCCCCGACTAGTAAACCTGCCACCCCCAATAGATCATACAGGTAAGTCCGGCCATTGGGAATTTCTTTCATGGCTGTGGCTTTCTTCTATTGCTTAACTCTTGCCTTAAGCCATAGCCATTGACATGCAGACATTAAGTCTTAGTACATGCAGGAATCTCTATGGGCTCAATGGGGTTAAAGGCTTACAGAAATATAAATAAAAGAAAAATCTATGAAGGCTTTTTGTGTTGTTTTTATGAAATAAGAACCCTTCTCTCTGCCTTTAAAACAGAAACTCACAATAACACCTGTCTTAATGAATTTCGCATGTGAAAACAAGATGCCCACATGACGACCTGAAATCCATAATTTTAGCCAAAAAATCCCACTTTTTTTTTTTACAAAACATACAGTTTACCATACACCAACTCACGTAAGTGTGTATTTGCCTGCAATCGGTGACCCCCTTTTGTCCTTCTTTTGTTTGTACTTTAACTTTTTAGGAAGACCTCCCTTATGTTTTGTACACGAATCCAAATAGGGGGCCTCTGGGGAATTGGGGACCCTATTGACCTCTATTGATCAACGTCCCCTATTGAATGCAGAAACAAACTCACTGGCACACCACTCAAATAAAAGGCCTTGTTGTCCCGTTTTAGTTGGTGCCTCATTTGAGGTTGTGATGCTTGTAGTTCTGAAGATATAAATTTTTCCCTTTTAGCCGTGTCCATTTTTGTATGAAATTTCCTTATTGTCTCTTCTTGATTGCAGGGACCGTGTGATCCATCTCCTAGCATTAAGACCTTACAAGAAGCCAGAATTGATCCTAAGACTACAGAAGGACGGCATTGCAATGAAGGACAAGAACCAACTCAGCAACATCCTATCACAGGTGAGCTTACCATCCTAGAGAGATTATGCTGCAGTATCTTAGATTAAACCTAACCCCTACAGGCCCTTTGAGGCTAGGAACCATCCTCAATCTTGCAAAACCCTCCAACTGCCACCATGTAAAAATTGGATACAGCCTCAATCCTCCAAAATCCATTTCTTGAATTTGTTCAGTGGAGGGGTGGCCACTGCCTCGATCCTTCGGAATCCTTCTACAATTACTGTGATACGTTGCGGCAGTGCCAATCATATCCAGCTGCAGCACTGCTTACAATAATCGCATCGGTTACAACATTTGTATGAAGATGGGTACAAATCCCAAAGTCTTGGGGCTGAAATCAGACACAGTGTAATGAAAAATAGCTCTGGAAATGGTACTCAGAGATATAAATGAGTTATAAACATGAATTCATAACTACCTAAGACAGTTTAGCCGTTCCTATTGGGCGAGAGCCCGTCACATGGCCGGGTTTAAACAGATGATAAAGACATGGCTGGCTGGTCTTAAACAATTTTCCAGTGTCACATGAAATTTTGAGTCCAATGAAATCTGGTGCCAGCACCGTTTTATCGGTTGAACGTTCACAATCCTCGCATAGGCATGTGTAATACTACCAGTGAGTCAGTATTTCATAGTCCTAAATTCACACTACACCGGTACATCTGCGTTGTGTGCCACATCACACAGTACGCGCGTCAATCTCCATATAAGGAGTTGTTTACCAGAGGGCCTTACCATTGTATAGCTAGAGGGGTGTTTTGTTGATCGAAATCGTTGGAAATTTATAATTTCTGACTTGTTTTGACTTTTGGACCGAAAAGTTTTGATTTGTTTTTACCGAAAAGGTATTTATGAATGGGAATAAAATGTGCTTGATCGGCATCGGCCAGGTGGGAGTCTGGATGCTGATCGCCTCGGGTAATTATCAGCACCCAGACTCCAACCGGTCTGAAACAGAGTGTTTAATACCTCTCAATCACACATTTATGCCTTTAATAATAATAGTAATGTGTATTTATAAAGCGCACATATCCATCAGTATTGGTGCTCAAGGCGTTGCATCATTGTATGTGGCAACCATCCTGCAACTGAATATTATTTGATGAATTTGAATGTGAATTTATGTATGAGCACTACAGCTGTGTTATACTTCGTTCAAACTGCATTGTTCCATTTCATTAAATTATTCTTTATTTATTGGTAATTCTGACTTTCATCTTTGCGTTTTGTCGGTTTCAGGTTGCGACGTTATCACGGGAGAACGCCTACATATTGAACAAGCATTTGTACAGCGAAGTCCAAGAGGATTGGCCATTGTATAGTGATGTAGATAGACAGTTATTAAGAAAGTAAGTCAAACTTTTAAAAATATCTTTGCAGAGCGGTACCAGGATTTGAAAGTGCTTCCTTGCAAAAGAACAACTTTTGGTTTGGATCATTCAGTCACTTATTTTTTCCAAATTGCCATTTTCAGTTTTTAGTTTATTTTATCATAATGATAAGGAAGCATCTTAAAATACAGAATGTTTAGATTGTTCTCTTGAGATTACAGCATTTTCAAGTCAGAGGCAACAAGGTTTCAACTTGATATTATCTGAAAATGCCAAGGGTTGTATTAGAAATTCTGATATGTGTGAATAAAAATAAGAATGACCTGTTGGAAATTAGATTGTTACTTTTTCTTAGCAATGTGCCTTGTTCCCAAAGGAAAGCTTTGAGATATAAATCATAAAGATTCCTTCATTTGATCAGTCACAGACAGTCATAAATTCAATCCTGTTCCCCTGCCATGCCTTTTACACAGGCTGGTCACCAACAGTCAGATCATATTTCTTGTAGGCACTGTGACAGTCAAATTCCATCAACAGACAAAAGCAGGTGACTGGTAGGCACAGCTGGCTTATCAATCACCTACAGTCAAAGCATAGCTACATCAGGTTTCACAACAATCAAAGCCAGTCAATCCTGCTTTATGAAGGCAGGGAGCACCCAACTGTTAAACACAGTCACTTGATTATTTTGACTGCTGGTCTGGCCTTGTTGAAATTGCCAGCTTGGGAGGGAGGATTAATTAACGAAGTTATGATGTCATCAAACTCCTCTTCTAGCCCTCTCAATTAAGACAAACATGGCAAGTTTTTGACACATCTCAGTTGGTAGAGCACCGGAACAGCAATCCGGAGGTCCCAGGTTCAAACCTGACCAGGCGCTCCAGTCAATTTCTTTGTTCAACTTTGAAAAATTATTACAATGCACCTAGTCAGTTTTCCTTGGTTTATATGTATATATTTATATACTTATTTTTCCCTCTTTTTTTTCCTCAGGAATCTAAGAAGTTTAAACCAGAAAGAACATTCCTCCTCTGTAAACTCCACTCCATCCGTGTCATTGTCATCGTCATTGTCATCCTCGTCATCCTCATCCTCGTTGAAGCAAGCGTTTGTAAGGACGGTGACAAGAATGCCATCCAAAGATGTCCCCCAGACCAGACCGGTCGCCAAGCCTGACCCTGTACGGACTGCCGCTGACAAATTCAAAGCCAGAATATCGGTAAGATGAAGTCTAGTATTTCGGAGCTGTAATCTTCGCGTTGGACTATTTCAAGGGCCCATGATATGGAACTTTTCTAAATGCAGTCCTTGAAATGTACCTGTGTGTCCCATTCAAGTTCATTTTTAATCTTCATGTTGGCATTTTCAGGGCAGTTTGGTGCCTTCTTGTTCTTTATGCTAATGCAGATTTCCATATTCATGAGCAAAACCGTGATGTCATTTATTAGGCAGAAACTTGTCACAACTGCTTCTGCATAAAAAGTCACCAATATTGTAGGGGTTTGCTTTGGTTACTCCTCTGTTTTCAGTGATTCATTTGTTGTTTCCGTACATGAAATGAAGACAATGACAAAACTTTTAGCATAAATGTTTCCAAAAAGCACAATTTTGGGTTTCAATTTGAAGAGAAAAATCCTAATCTGAAGAGTGTGTTCCTGAAGTGACAGCGCCCTCAATTGTCAAAAAAAAGCATGAAACATTTTAAATGTTTAAAAAGTGCACTTTGCAAAGCTTTTGCCAAAAGGGATGTCTTGTTTTTTTGTATAAGTTTTAGAGTAATGGATATTTGCTATAAATATGCTTCTGTGTAAATTCGTCACATGGACCCTTTAATAATCTACGTTATTTAAAAAAAAATTAATTCTTCACATCTTAGGCTCCAAAGTCTTCAAACCCTCTCAGGGTTGTGATATTCTTGCAAGTAGCTGGCGAGGAAAAAATTAATATTGCGAAAAATTGTTGATAGGTCGTTGACTGCAATCCATTTTGAGTTTGGTTCTGAAAGGTTTGTTGCTGTTATTTTCTGAAGTGAAACATGCCTCAGATTTGACACTTCGTGCTTAATCAGAAAACATAGAGATTAATTAATCGGAAGTTAAATAAGTTTGATTTTCTTTGTTTACAGCATAAGAGACCACTCTTGCCAGACGTCGTTGATTACAAGCAGCCGAAAAAGACCCGAATTGCCCACAACACTAAAAAGCTAAGCCCTACACCCGACGCGACGTCATTGTCATGTTCCCCACCTTCCAAGTACGATGTCAGCAGTACCACCAAACAGTCACCAGACTATAATGCACCTAGTCGTACTAGTAAACCGCAGGAGGAGAAGGACACCAAGTGCCGGGTACCAGTGACGGAATCCAAAGCCAAGCCTGTGGTCGGGAAGCAGTCACCACCTAGTGATGTGTCGTCAACATCTAGTGGACCAGATTATCTGAAGTGAGTTGTTACCTAGGCCTTCTTTCTGACCTAAGACTGGGGTGGGAGTGGGGTGTATGGGTTGGGGTAAGGGTGGGATGGGGTAGGTAGGGGTTGGGTGGTTGCCAACCCCCTCAAAGAGAAGTTTTTATCTCGATGTACCCAACATGTAGCGTGTAATGCTTAACCCTAACCTTCCCAATTCCTCCAAAATCCTCTTTGCAAAAAGGAGGCTTTTCAGGATTGAAGCTTTATGGCAAAAATGTGTGGCTGATTTTGGAGGATGCACTGTGTCAAGGTTTTAGGCTGGAGCTTGTGTTATTTATGCTCAGCCATGCATAAATACTTGAAATCCGCCGCAATGCGCAATCTGCCTCAACACATTGACGGTGATTCGCGGAGGATTTTGCAGGAATGAGGCAGTGGTCACCCCTCCAAGGACCACATTCAAGAAATAACGGATGATTTTGCAGGATTGAGGCTGTATGCAAATTTTACATGTTGGCAGTTGGAGGATTTTGCGTGATTTACGATGTATCCTAGCAAAAATGCCTAGGGAGTTAGGGACAATACGAGTTGTATGTTTTTCCAACCAAAGGATGTTCTGTGTGATAAACTGAGGGGGTTGTGCTCGTAGCTTTATAACATCATTAGGCCAACGTTCGCAAGTTAAAAAACAAAAAATTGTAGGTAAACAGAGATATTGGAAGGGATCCTTTGAAACCTGCCCCACCCGTCCCCTACCACTGACCCCCCCCCCCACCACCAATTCCCCTCCCCTCTCCTCTCTCCCCAGAATACGGGTAGTCGGCAAAACATAGTGAATAGTGGAGTCGGCAGGTTTTTCATAAAATGCCGTTAGAACTGGGATAAACAAAATGGCGAAGTGTGGTGAATGGTGAAGCTGGTTTAGGTGACCAAATCATTTCGTTCGTCCAGTCATTTTCTGTCCTTTGTATCTCTGCAGCAAATTCACAACGATCACCTCCCACGAACAGAAACAGCGCTACAGGGAAATATTCAACAAGGAGTACATAGAATACAAGAAGATGCATGCCTACGTCGAGAGCGTCACGCTCAAGTTTACCAAGTTAAAAGAGGAACTACACCGAGCGGCCGAGGACAGTGAGGAGTATCGACAGATCAAGCAGAAAGTCCTTGATGAGTATACCAAAATTCAAGAGGTGGGTCCACAGAAAAGGGTTTTTACCTCAACACCAGCCGATTTCACGAAACTTTACGAAATGGCATGACTCCTCTTGCGCCATATTTTGTTACGTAACTTGCGTAACATTTCACACTGCGCAACATTGCAGTTATGACACATTACACGCAAGTTTCATAGTGCGTAAAGTCAGGACTTGCGCAACTACGTCGCAACTTGCGCAATTATTTTAGGTGGCGTAAGTTGTAGCGTAGTGACTGCAAATAAACTATTTTACTAGCAAATGGTGATTGTCGTGGAGTCTGCCATTGAACAACTTTTCAAGGTTGATACAAGACACTCACAGCTTTGTGTTTGAGGTAAATGAATAGCTATTTTACTTGTGACAGAGTGATTCCAAAGAAAGTTGGGCAAAAATTTGTTCCATTTGGCAGGTAGAGGTGATTCAATAACTGCTTTGTGACCGAACAAAACCATACACAAATATATGTTAAAAATGCTATTTTTATCCTTGTCCACAATGTTTAGATTATTTGAAACGTTGTGCAGCTATGTCGCATTTGTGAAATCAATTGTAAGTTAATGGCGCATATTTGTTGCGTAAGTCCTACCCATGGTGTAAGTTATGCACTGTTTCGTGGTATCGGCTGCTGTTAATTTGTATTTGGCAGACAATTTTTTTCTGTTCTCTGCATAATGTGTTCACTGAGCAGATCAGAAAATGTGGCCTTTGGTTAAAGGTAGAATTTTTTTCATGAGAAATGCAGTTTTAGAGCTCAAAAGGGCACAAACTGGACAAAAGTGTCCCTTTAAATGCCGGTTCATACTCGACGCGAAAGCGAACGCGAGTGCAAGCGAAAGCGAACGCCAGTGTTTCCTGACGTCCATTAAACTTTGCATTCGCATTCATTGATATCTGTTGAATATGGCCAGCATCCTGCAGACATCATGAGACATTCTGACTTGTGATCCATTTGCTTCTGCTTTGGCATTCTGTGGCGAACTGGAAATTCTTCTCAATCTGTTAAAAAATCCAAAACATTTCATTGTATGTATTCATCTTCCATTCATCTTTTGTAGGATTCCGTGTATCAGAAGAAAGAATCTCGCTGGAGGGAACTGCACGACAAGCTAGGTCACATCAAAGGAGTGATTGCAGCCTACGACAACACCAGACAACGAGTCACGACAACATAGAGAAAACGTTTGAAACCAGTATTTCCATTCCAATCGCACAACTGACATTCTTGCACAAGGAGGTATTCCAGAAAGGGAGGTATTTTCTGAAGAAGGTATTTTCAGAAAAAAAAGTGGTACATCTTGATTTTGGGAATGAGGGGCAAAGTGTGTAGAGCTTCTTAACCTCCTTGACCCTTTAAAATCCACCAAAAATTTTCCGTTGGAATTTGTAGGATTGAGGAAGGTAGAGGCCAGCCCATATTACTTCAAGGAGACTTGATATCTGTTGAAAGTTCAAGTACAACGGAAACTCTACGCACTTTAAATATGACCATATTTGAACACCGGTTTTGGCACGAGTTAGATGGACTCGCCACTGAAAATCCAAGCCATTGCCAGATACATAATGTCCTTAATCTTGTTTGAGAAAAACATGTGCCATTGGGTACAGCACTGTGTTGGACGTGTTTGCAAACTGTGACAGATTCATAGTGAAAAGTTCGGATGAATTTGTGCCTGGATGCAAACGATGATTTTAAAATGCTGATTATTAAATTAAAGAGGATAAGATCATGCAAAATAGATTAAGTTCTCCCAACCCCCACTCCCAATCACTTGATGTGCCACTAAAATGAAGTTGAAATGTTTGGCTTCCAAACAAAATTGTCAACGCTAGTTTGTGTGCCTGTAACGGCCCGTCTAAATTCACATATGGGACGAGTTCCGTGCAAGTTTGCGGACATTGTAGACGTTGCGGGATTCTGACCAACTTCCGTGCAATCTTCCCGCAATGAAGTCATCAGTACTGGCGAGTCAAACAGTTGCTGATGACAATTTCCCAAAACATGTCTGAGACGAATGCACAGCTTCTTCCAGACAAAGTGAATGAATCTACCCGCAACTTGTCCGGAACTTGTCCTGATTATGAATAGAGACGGGCCTTAGATGCATTTTGCTATGTTGGTTTGTGCAGTGTGATATTATCTGGAGGCCATGTCTGTGATTTTTTAACTTGGGTTGTTTTTTGGGGGGCTGGGGTGGTAATGATTCATTTTTTGCAAATTTTGCAATCAAATTTGTATTCCTTTTTTCCGAGTATCATTAACTAAAGTTTTGATGAAAAATTTTAAAAAGTAAACACTTGTGTTTCTTGCTCTTTTACAAGTTTATTAATGTCATCAATTTTTTTATTTTGTTTTGATCATGGTTATTTTGGAATCAAAATTTCATGGTTTCTCAAAAGGGTGTTTTTTTTCTTTTGATAATTGGACCCTCATTTGAGGTTTTTGTTTTGAAACTGCAACAGAAATGCAAGAAGCTAACATATTTATTAAAAAAAATAAGAAAAAAAAAGAGGAAAAGACAAAATGTATACTAAAAACAGAAAAAGTGAAAATATTTATATATATAAAAAAAGTTTCATGTCTTCCAAAAAATATTTTTTTCTTTCATTTTTGTAATGAAATCATTTTTCTTAAATTAATTTTTTCTTCACAGTATTAGAATGCTAAGATAAGCAAAATAAAAAAAAAAATCTTGAATTTCTCCTTTCTTGACCATGTAAATTGAATTTAAAAAAAATTACTTTCAAATTAATTGAACATTTAAACAATGTCTTGTAATGCGTCAGAATCTGAGTTATGAATGTATATGATATTCAATTTCAATTTTACTTCTATCAGAAATGAGAAAAAGTCTTAACGTTGAAAGAAATAATTTCTTATGCCATTTTTTTTCAGTGTGAACACATTTTTGTTGGGGGGGGGGAGGGATGGGGGAGGGTTGGTAATGTAATGATGCCAGTCTTTGTTTACATATGCACTTTTCTATGGGAGCCAGGTGGGAGGAAAACCTACAATCTCCCGTAAGAAAGCGCTCACGTAAACAAAACGTGACGTCATTATGTTTCAAGTCTATTGCATCCAGCAGTTAGCAGACATGGCCTCCAGTGTGTGAAAGATTGGAAGGAATATATCTGGTTTCGACAAATAACGACGAAGGTACTCAATGTACAGTATTAATTAAAAACAGAAAGACAACAGATGTATTTACTATATTGTAATAACTTCAGGTCTAATTGCAGAGATTCATAATACAATGCACCACTGAGCGTTTTCCTCCAACAGACTGCTTCATATTTGGGGTCAACATCCTGCTTCATGTCAGCCCCGTAAATTAAATCTTTACACCTCAGTTCATGTGCCAGAAATATGTCAAAACTGCCTTGTTATCTAGACAAAAAGACTATTTTACAGCGTCTTTAAAAAAAAATGGGTGTTGACGTTCCAATAATGCAACACAGGTAAAGGAGGATTTGCATCTACGCTGGCAGCACGACTGTATTGTGAATTACTTTCATATGCTGATCTACTACTAGGCACCGCCCACAGGGCACGTTGGCAACAACACGTGTGCCTGTCCAATGCTACGCTGCGTGTTCGTGCCGCGCGCGTCATACGCACATTAGACTTGTGTTCACACATGTGTGATATTAATCATGTCTGTGATTGGTCAGTACCTGGTTGGGTGTGATTTAATGGATCAGTCTATTGTTTTCACACTTACGATGGCAAACTTGTGCCAAAATTGAAAAAAATGAGACTGAGCACCAGCAGATAAAATGCTGTTCCGCTAACACTTGACCAAATTGGAACTTTGTAGTCCAACTGAGTGTTCAACCCTAGTTGCCTATTTCACCTTCAATCTCCAGTAAACCCATGTGACAGGAAATATTTTGAAAGAATTCTGCAATCTCTCTCTATTTAAGCCTGTCCATAAAACTTATGTCCGTTTTTTTTTAAATGAGATTATTAATCGAAAAATTGTTTTAAATTATCAGAAGTTTTTTCAGAGCATTTTTTTTGAATTTCGAAATGTTTTTCCTGAAAGTTTCTTCTTCTTTTTTTGGAGACCGCCTCCTAAAATCCTGTCCTTTCTAGAAATTTCTATAAAATTTTCAATAAGATTTAGATCTGCTTCTCAAATTGTTTATTTTTTTCGCTTCGCCCGCTCCCCCCCCCCCCTAAAAAAAGGGAAATCAAAGAACAGATCAAATTGCCAACCGTCTTCGTATCGCTTCCCTTAACGACACCTACAATCGTGTTTATGCATTTTTTGTTTATAATTTTGAGTCAAACAGGGTCACATGATGCTGGCTTATAGTGTCAAACGCTCCAAACTATTTGGTCAAAGTTTATGACTGTGTACAAAGGTACTGCTTAAATATACTGTACAATGTATCAACTAACATCATGCATATATGATTATATTATTGTATAAGAGATTAAAAAACTATGGAACAAATTGTTATTGTTAATAATATATGGGTGCTGTGTGAAGCAGGACCATATCATGAATATATGTCACCCAACTTGCTAACAAGTGGCTGCTATGTATAAAATAAGTATATTGAGCATAGAATCACATACAGCAATCTTCAATCTGTTTTTTGTTTTCTTTCGTAAGCTATAAAAACTGCAAGGCAATAGTTAATTGAGCTTTTTTTAAATTGAAATTTCTTGTGACACTTGTTTTTCAGTGATTTTGTGAAGGTGTGAAACCCGCAATTGAATTATGTGTATTTATACCATTTAATGGGCAAGCCCCTCAGACTATTACGTTTTATAGTATACATCTGTGTCGCACTATGTGTAACTAAGGATTTTGCTGTGAAATTTCTGGGCATTATTGGATTTGAAGTAGGAGTCATGTTTGTGCATTGCATAACTTTGTTTTGACTCCTTAATCAAACAAAAGAGGGCACCGCTCTGTTGTTCACGCTGTTGTTTCACATTAAGAGTCAAGCACATGTAACAGCTATATATTTTGAGATACATATGTGACCAACACTAATGAAAGTGTCAAAGTATTCCTCTGACCACTAGCCTTGAATAGCGCCCTCTATGTAAGATCTACTGCAAGTCATGACACACAGGGCTGACATTGTTCGAAACCCTTGCTTCAGAAAGCATCTTTCATAGCTTCACAATAAGTTTCACCTTTCAAATGCGTGCAAGTCATTTTGTTTTGGTTCAAACCTTGCTTGTTGATGTTGGTTTGCCCATAACCTTGGAAGCTACCCAACCCTCAGAAATCAAATACTTCACTTGATTCTTAATAACATGTAAATGGACCTTCGCGCCAACTTGTCTTTGGGTTTGTACAAGTCCATTTCTGAAACCGTGGCTTCAGCCTCGGACTGCCTGTTCCCAATTTCAGAATCCAAACTCGAGATCACTCTGGCATTAAAAAAGTGTCTATGTTATAATATTCTAATCTTGAAAAGTGTATAAGAGCCAACCAAATCAAAGTTTCTTCAAACGATTCCCGCTTTCAAGTGCAGTAGCTTGACCCAAGTCGACTACCACCCAAACTGGCCCCAAATTAGGCAATTCTAGTTCAATGCGTGGTTGAAATGTGGCAGAAATGGAATTTTTTAAAAGCCTTATTGGAAATGTTGTCGCCTTCCAGAATATATGCATAAGTACAAACAATTTGAGAGAAATCAGCCAAAGTTTGGTATCATTGACCCCATGTCCCTTTTGGTGATAAAAAAAATGTTGGGTCCAAAGTTTGTGTGGAATCATTGTTTGATCAACACGAAGTTTGTTTGTCTCATCTAAAGTGATGTGTATTTGATGATCTTAATCTCAAACAATCAAATGAATTTTAAATTTAAATTTAACTGACTTCATGCAGACAACTACGTTAAAGTGTGGATAAATGGGGCAATGATTAGTAAGTATAACGAATGACATGTTACCATGGCGATGAGTACAAACATTCCTTAAAATCAGGCCCTTAATTTTTAGACTCGTGTTGCATTTCGTTAAAATTATGTCATTATTTGTTATGTTATTAATTTATTATTTATTCAATTGCTTCGTAAAAAGTGACATCTGTTTTAGAACTTTGAATTGGATTTTAAAGAAATTGAACCAATTTTTTTTTCCACTGGTACCCACATGGTGTAGTTACACGCAAACAAGCATTGCCAAACTGTATGCACTGTAAGAACTATTATCTGTCCCAAGTGTCTCACTGTTTAATTTTCCACGAATGAATTAATAAATAGTAACATTGATTATGTTACAAACGAGCATTCAAACTGCAAGTGTCAATTGTTCTTGTATTGGTATTGTGAATAAACCTTTTTAAAAGAGTGACTTTCCTTAAAAGGTTTTCTGAATGAAAAACAAGGTCTGGGAGCATGACAGCCTTGTATGTTTGTAAGAAACCTCAATTTTGCAATTGCTTTTTGGAAGTTGGTGTTCACAATAAATTTCCTTTAGCTAGATTACCACCGTGACCATATTTAAGGCTTTTGCGGGGTAGCAACATATGCCCATCCTTTACTATAAAAATTATTCCCGTAAATTCCACAAATATTGTGAATTTTAAACTGAATAAAAACTGTGTAGAGAACAGAGATAAATATCGGTGAGCCATCTTTTCCGGACGCTCCATGCGATGAACAATGCAACATGACAACAGCTAGCTAGACCAGTAAACATGGCCATATCGGCCATGAGCCATTGTTTACTTTGGAGCCGCGGGTAAAATGGGGGGACTTCCCGCGAGCTACAACCTAAACTTGTATCAGTCTCTCCAGCATTAACTGAAGGGAGATTAAACAAAAAGCAACCTAGAACAGGAGATGGCTCAGACCCAGATCCGGATATAACTTCCAAAATCTAATCGACCGTGTACCAAGGACCCCCCTAACAAAAATTTCATGCAAATTTATTCGTCCATAACTTTTTGAGACAAACCAACCAACTAACCAACAAAATCCGATAAAAACATAACCTCCTTAAATTGGCGGAGGCAATAAGCCAAAAAAGGAGACGTTTTCTTGAAACAAACTAATATATGAATTTTAAGGAAAGGTTAAAGTTTAAGAAAGACAGCTCGTTAAAAAAATTACATAAGACAAAACTGTTGGGTACGGTATTTGAGGATAGTACGTCATAAATGCACATTATATTATGAATTTTCAGTTTTTAGGTGATCATTTTATTCGGTTTGCAGTAAATTAATGTCAACCAAACACTTAAAAATTGTTGATCTGGACTTTTTCTATATTTATTTCGCAATACGCTCTGACAAATATTGGGGTTTTTCGATGCTTTGTATGTAACCAGTCTATTGAAATGTGGCCGATTCCTTTCGATTCGAAGGGAGGACTAGTTCACATTTTCTTTTAAATCTTACAACAACAAAAGTTATATTACAGACGACAAAAGCTGAATATAAAGAAACCAATATTTGAATTTGTTTGCTTTTATCAACAAAATGATGTAATCATTATTGTGAATTTATGAACAAAAAAGGGTCTGCGAAGCATTTACACCTATAAAACTTTGGTACAGTCTTATTTGTGCACAACTTCCGGGTACGTACGTGCCGCGGCGGCCGCAGGTTGTACAAGTTTGTGCGCGCACACTATAGCGCATGCAGCTAGCTAGCACTAGTGCAGCAGATAATTTGCACATTTTGTCGAGCTACGGACATGACAGATCGGGGCTGAATTTCTACACACAAATCCTTCAAAATTTGGACTCTTCTGGATTTTATGCATCATTTACGGTCTCTACGAAAGGATACTGATTGTAATATTACATCATGCGAGGCTTGTCAGGTGCTTTGAGCTGAGATTTTCAGTGAGTTTTGGTGAGTATTTTTAGCCATCCATTTTCTTTTGGCATGTTTGGAGTATAGTTCGACATGTGTTGAATTTATGTTTTGTGCATGTGTGTATATATACGGTGCATGCATTCACGCATTGCTTATTCAACATGTTCAATTCAATTATTCAGTACACCATGGAGGAATAAGAATTCCTCCATGAGTACACACAGTAGACATTTATTTTGCTCTCTCCATTTCATAATTTTAACAGAATTTTATAAACACTATTATTTATACTCGAAATATTACTCGGGTGGGACTCAAACAAAAACAAGAACAGACAGACAAACAGACATAACAGACAGACAAACAAACAGAGTCCCCCTGGGCTTTTGAAGAAAACTGGGTAATCCTTACTTTTAGGACCCTGTTCCTATATAAGGTTAAAAGACTCGCCAAAAGAGCTGACTAAATGACACTCAAAAGTGACATTCTGATATTTATTGTCATATATCTGAACAGTATGACATCTTCATGAATGTCAGCAGGTTTAATTTTGTGGAAAAGGGCTGGCGGGGCTTTGATTTTAGAGGGAAATTAAGGGAGAAAGACGACGATGACGAACAGAAACTGACTCAAAAACCAAGATGGCAAACTGCAAAAAAGGGTAGGAAAGTCACATTTTCTTTGAAAGTGCTTTCAAAATTACAACTAAACATGAATTTATCTCAATAAAAAAGACTGCTTTAGCCTGCAAAAGTCACTTTGGTACTGGACAGTCATCTGCAAAAGTCAGTTTTGAACAGAACTTGTAAAAAATAGAGGTGTCCTAAAGATAAGGATTACCAAAAACTGAAAAGGAAGGAGGAGGCCCTTCCCTCCCCCCAAGATGGTGTTACCAAGATGACCGACAGATTCTTTTATTTTCTCAACTCTTTTTCATGATATATTGATGTCCAAATGGGCCATTACCCTTTCTGCCAGATTTTGAAAGTTTGCATACCATTTTGTTGGAGACAAATTTATTGCAATGATTCTTAAGATGGAATTTGGGGTGATGTACTGTAATATTGATGCGAATGAATGATTAAAAGAAACCTGAATTTGGCAGATTTTCCAAGATGGCAGGTTGATTCTTCAGTTTTCTTTCTTTTGCTGAAGCGTTTAACAGGTGTCCAAATTAGCTGTCACCCTTTGAACCAGATTTTGAACTTACCGTTTTGCTGGAGACAAATAAAAATTGCAAATTAATGTAAATATTGCAAATACAACAAATAGAAGGAGGCAGGCGGGAAAAAGGATACGGTTTATTAGTTATCGAAGTTTGAATAACTAAGTCTTGGATTCTACCATTTCAATATCACTCATTTTAAAGGGAATATACATCATTGGCTTTTGTTGTAATTTTCAAAAATGAAATATTTGAGGGGTTAGTATAATAGATCAAATATTGTTACACTCACATGTTTGAAGTTTTGTGTTCGAAAATGCCGGAAAAACCAAGAAAAACAAAACTGTTCAAGTAGTCTGGTTCCCTGACTCCACTAAATATAAATGGATCAATTTACAGATGCCGGAAAATTGTAAGGTAAGGGTACCAGTCTAGCTGGCCTGCACCCGTTCATGACCATGTAACCAATAGCACACAAAATTTGGACTGAATTAATGGTAAATTTGGAGCAGTAGTTGAACAATTTGTAGGTTTTTCCAACGGTGGTCGGCCGACCACCGCTGGAAAATTTTACAAAAATACCATTTTCCTGAAAATGACTTCACACCAGGTGCCATAAGTTTACAGGATGCTTTAGACTGTCATTTACCAACATCCTATTAAGGTATTTCGCAAAAACTTGGTAGTTTTATTTTTTGATGTTTGCAAATGTTGTATATTCCCTTTAAACATAACGACATGATTTTCCAAATTTTCTCTGAATGGGGGTTTGAAAAATACTTCTATCTAATTTTCAGATGTCATTGCAAGCACAATTTCTCTGAAATTTACACGAATCTTCTTTATCGCGCACAACATGTAAACTATGTACAAACTCCAGAAAAGTAAGATAAGTAAGGACCTTGGTTTAGGCTAGTCCAAAATAAATGTATTGAAGGAAAGTCTCGAATTGAATTGAGACTTCAAACTTGGTTGGTGAAATACTGAGGACCTTGTATTTGCCTCATGAACAGTTTTGAGAATTCAGCCGAAGAATGAGTAAAGTTGGCCTGATGTTGTTTTGCATGTTTCTCAGCACTTAAGGTCCCAGTCTGGGTTTAGGCATGCAGGCTGAGCTCACTACATGTACATTAACCCTAACAGAACTCAACCCATCAAATCCAAACGGCATGTTTTGTTGGAATCTGTTTGGATGGGTACAGTGCCCCTAAACTGACAATCTTTTACATTGGGTTGAGCACACCTCCAGAAACAAAGTCGGAAATGTGTGTGTGCAGTTTCCCATTTGGTGTTGGAATTTTCCAGGATGGGTACATGGTTCCTAGTAAATTATGCTAGGGAGTTAGGGTTAATGTTCTCATATGACTAAGCTAGGTGCATAATCACAGCATTAATGCCATTATCATTGTGGTCTTTACATTACATTTGTACATATTGGCCAGAATCTAGGCGTAGGTTGTTGGTTAATGTGTGAGTGTCCTTGAGATGGACACTTTACAACAATAACTTCTTTTAAAATGGGGGCTGAAGCGTGTTCTACATACATGTATGGTTGTAATGTATAAAAGGGATGATAGGTTAAAAAAAAGGTGGAAAGAGTTCCATACCTGGTCATCACTTGACACCCTGTGCACAAACCCTATGAGACTGGTCTGAAAAATTCCAAGTGTTTTCTCAGTAAAATGCTTCAATATTTTCCCTGCTAAATTTGTCTTTTTAGGACATGTATGTTATCGCTTTCTGATGGCTGATAGGCCACTGCAGTGAAAAATTAGTGATGTCCGACCATATGTGTGGAATTCTTCCCCAAAAGGTTAACATACCTACATCATTGGTAATTGAGTTGATCTGAAGTTTCTTTTAGACTCCATTTCAGTTGTGTCTGTTCAGTTGGAAGTTTTATCAGTTATTGAATGTTTGACTGGTGTGCATGTTAACTACCGGTAAGTTTAAAAGCCACTCCATAATTTGTTTGAATCTTGTTCCATTTTCAGATTGCACAGCCCTTTTGGATGCTTCAGGCTAAAACTTGGAACGGACAAGACGCCACAACGCTAGCAGCCGAATCTTATGTCCAGTTTGTAATAACCGGCTTTGGAGTCCATCATGAGTGGAGTAGAGAAACCACCTGATTTACCTGGCATTGGGGAACCCGTCATGCACTATGAGGGATACCTGGAAATTAAAGGGCCCAAGGACAAGGTAGGTTGACACAGAAATCAAATTTCTAAATCATTACTGTGTTTCTTTAAATAATGAGAACCCTCTGGGTTCTATCCATAACCGTGCCTTAGTGTTACCAATATTCAACATTTATTATTTATGCAGGCATGCAACTTTTCCTTGGATCCGCTGATTTCCTCGTTTTTACTTCTCATGAATCACTCACTCACTAAGTCGGCCACAGCCGAGCCCTGGCACGGATCCTCCATTCGTCATGATTCCTCATGCACGCATCTAGCTCATTTGTCTTTTGCTGTAATTTTCAGAAATAAACTATTTGGGGGGTTAGTATAATAGATCAAATATTGTTACACTGACGTGTTGAAGGTTTGTGTTCGAAAATGATGGAAAAACCAAGAAAAACAAAAATGTTCAAGTAGTCTGGCTCCCTGACTCCACTAAAATGAAATGGATCACAAATTATGCCAGAAAATTGTAAGGTAAGGGAACCAGTCTAGCTGGCCTGCACTCGTTCATGAACATGGAACCAATAGCAAACAAAATTTGGACTGAAAAAAAAAAGGTAAATTTGGAGCAGTAGTTGAAAAATAGTTAGGTTTTTCCAACGGTGGTCAGCCGACCACCGTTGGAAATGTATACAAAAGTACCATTTTTCTTGAAAGTGACTTCACACCAGGTGCCATAAGTTTACAGGATGCTTTAGAAAGTAATTCACCAACATCCTAGTAAGGTATTTCGTAACAACTTGGTAGTTTTATATTTTCGATGTTTGCAAGTGTTGTAATTTCCCTTTAAGTTTGTGCACATGTATGAAATATGTGGTGCGCACTCCGCACCTTAAAACGATCATGTACATGTACATGTACAATGTACAATTGTATGTGTTTAATCTAGAATGCAAGTGTGCATTTCATAGAATCCACCATGATTCTCCAACAGTTTAACTTAATAAAAAAAATACTTTTTGCAATGTATTTGGGGTGGAGTTATTTTTGGCTTATTCAAAACTTGCTTGAAAACAGCTGTACATGTAGGTGAACACGTACACAAACACATTGCTGTTCATTCCTGGTCGTTTGATTGCTCAAATTCATCCGTGCGTAACCTCTGCAAGCATTGTTAGTTTCCCGACTATTAAAGGAAGATTGTTTAGGGTCACCAGTTTCATAAAAGAAGTATTTTATATTTATTTTACTGAACGTCAGTTAAAAAAAAAGTCTGGTTAGAAACCTAGCTGTGTCTGGTACCGGTACAGCTCGTTAAGTTTATGTGGGTGTGACAAGCTATTGCATTATTGTTGTATATAATACATGCAGCCAGTCGAACAGAATTTAAAAAAAATACAAGCTTGTTTGAATTCAGTAATTAATGCAACAGCTGAACAATCTTCAAATTCAGACTTCATGTAAGAAAGCCTGTTAAAGGGAATATACATGATTGGCTTTTGCTGTAAGTTTCAGAAATGAACTATTTGAGGGGTTAGTATAATAGATCAAATATTGTTAGACTGACATGTTTGAAGGTTTGTGTTCGAAAATGCTGGAAAAAAACCAGAAAAACAAAAATGTTCAAGTAGTCTGGTTCCCTGACTCCACTAAATATAAAATGGATCAATTTACAGATGCCAGAAACTTGTAAGGTAATGGAACCAGTCTAGCCGGCCTGCACCTGTTCATGAACATGTAACCAATAGCAAACAAAATTTGGACTGAAAGAAAAATGGTTAATTTGGAGCAGTATTTGAAAAATAGTTAGGTTTTTCCAACGGTGGTCGGCCGACCACTGTTGGAAATTTTTACAAGATACCATTTTCTTGAAAATGACTTCACACCGGGTGCCATAATTTTACAGGATGCTTTAGACTGTCATTTACCAACATCCTAGTAAGGTATTTCGTAAAAACTAGGTAGTTTTATTTTTCGATGTTTGCAAATGTTGTATACATGTATTCCCTTTAAGTGGTGGTGGGAGAAAGTGGACATTTCAAATCTGGTTGTCCTAGTATAATAATTTTTTTCAAACCAAATAATGGTTATCCGATTTAACCAAAAGTTCCCTAGGTCCCAGTTGTGCCAACAAAAAGTGACAAGTGAGGTGCTGCATACAGTTGTCCTCCCAATGACTGGGTAGCCTGTAGTTTGTAGGATTTAATGACCACTGGGGCTTCACAAAAACATTCCAGAGCTGTACATAAAAGTGTACTGTTGAAAAAAAAATGGGTGGGAAGTCCCAAGAAGACCGCTATCAAGTGAATGTATTTGCAATCAGAGACCATGGAGCACATGTTTTTATTTTGTTTGGGGGGGGGGGGGTGTTTAATACAGTTTTTTTCTTAATTTTGTTTGAATTTAGGGCTGGTTTTGAATCTGGTTTCCAAGTTCAAAACCGAATAGTGGAATTCAAACCGAATTTAAAAAATCCAAATTTAAATCCCACCACTAACCTGGTCCCAGATCAACTTCGTCTAAGGGGTCTAGGTAGTCATCTTAGTCAAATTTTTGGGGCAAGTGATGGTCAATTAGGGAGTCAATGGTGTAGACCTACAAAAAGGACTGACATGCTACCCCTCATACCAGCAGAAAAAAACGTTTCAATCTAAAGTTCATAAATGTTTTATATCTTTTTGGAAATGAAACCAAGGATTCGTCAAAAGCTTGCAAGCCTGAAGAAACCTGTAGGAAGAAGACAACAGAGAAGAATTTACAGTTTTAGAGGTGGCAGAACAAAAATCCCAGAAACACATCCTGGGGAACACCCACAGAATCAAGCAGGGTCTGAAAACCCAATCCACATGTGGGCCGGGCCAGTAATCAAACCCGGGCCAGTAATCGAACCCGGGCCAGTAATCCCAGTTTTGCTTTTCAGTTTTATGTCTACCCTTGTAATTTGCACATGAACGTTCTTTTTTTGCTAGTTTGTAAATATCGTATTCCTACAATCAAAACAGAACCTTTTTATTTCTCAATTGTTTGTGTTTGTAACCCCCTGAACGGATTATTTACATGAGAAGCCAAGCACTTTTAGTTGGATTGAAATTGAATCCAAAAAAAGGTACACTCACCCTAATGAAAGAAAAATGGAAACTAACATTTATGTCTTACTTAGTTTGAAAGTGAAATACATGTAGTTTCATGTAAACAGGAAAAGGATTTCTTTTACCAAATTCCGCCTGAGGTTCAATTAGAAATGAACTGATTTTTTTTAAATTGAAATGCTTATAATTCCTTCCTAAAATTCTAAGAACTTTGTAGGAATTGGAATCAGTTGTTCAGAGAAGGAAATGTTTTGTTTCTACATTTGTCCCAGACATGTAAGCCATTTTGTGTTTCAAAAGGCCTTTTTGTGCTTAACTCGTCTGAATTTCAGAGAATTTGTTGCACCCTTGCAAACTTAAAAACAATAATCCATTCTTGTCTGGAAACAAAGATGTGCTCTTGGCAAGTTTGAATAACAAATACAAAACCTCCGCAAGTTTTCCTCTTGGCTTAGAGTCCGAATACCAAAATTGCAAAACAAATATACCCTAATTGTTATCCCAACAACAATTAGGGTATTTGAAAGTGTCCATCTTGAAAAAAGGACTCGATAGAATATTTTCCATCGCCATATCTTGAAACTATTTGTTTATGAATCCTTTGTGTCATTTTCAAGACGAATATTATGATGCATTCGGAAGGTGTACATGTTTTATGTACCTTTGCAAATGAAAAAAACTTCAGTGTAAGTATGTACATTACTTAAATGGTGTTGTTGTTCGAGTAAATAGAAGGTACCTTTTTGGGACTTAAGTTACAGAGCTTGTATTATAGGAGCTGCAACACCATCACGGTGTCTTTATCAACTGGTGTAACTTGTTGAGGCCCTCACGTGACCCGTCATGTGACCATGCTTGGTCACATGACAGGAGGCGGTCATACAAGTGGGTGGGTAAGCTCGTATCCTCCATCTCAATTCATATATGGGCAGTGTCTGTGGGCTGCGGATTTCTACTGCCTCACAGATTTTGCGTTTCCAGAGGTCCTCCTCCCTGACGATGATCTTAACATTGTTCACGGAGATGTTATGTCCTGGGTGGATATATGTTCACCAACTGCTGTCAGGGGAGCTGACCTACTGGTGTGTTCTCTGTATCGGGTCTGCAGAGTGCGAGCTGTTTCACCTATTTAAGGACATCACATCTCCTTGGACAATGGTAAGATCATTGCCAGGGAGGTTGACCTCTGGAAACGCAAAATCAGTGAAGCTGTAGAAATTCGCAGGCACTGCCCCCATATGAACAGAGATGGAGGGTACAAGCTGGCCCACGTGTACAACCGCCTCCTGTCGTGTGACCAGCCTGGTCAACAATGCCAGTTGATAAAGACACTGTGATGGTGTCGCAAGCTCCTGATGTGAGCTCTGTAACTTAAGTACCAAAAAGGTATCTTCTAATTACTTGATTTTATACTAGGACTGGACAATTTTATGCACGGTGTTATTGTTATTAAATTTTTGGCACAAATTCCTGTTTTTATTCCTTAAGTGACAATTTGGCCAGGTTTGTATTTTGGTAATTTATATTCAGGCATGCAACTTCTCCTTGGATCCGCTGATTTCCTCGTTTGTTTTTTACTTCTCATGAATGCCAAATGTTACAAATTGAATAAGACTGTACAAAGTCCAGTGTGGTTTGCAATTTCCTTGTTTGTTCTAAATTCCCAGTTGCATGCCTGTACGTTGATTCCACTCAGTAAAAATGAAATGTTTCTGCGAGCTTAGTGTATGTTTTCTTCGTTTTTAGCAAGAGTGTCACATTTTGTCACGGTCTGGATTAGTGATAAGGGCTTTCTTGCTCCGTGCTGTTCCCCAAAGAATTTATCTACAACTTGTTATTGACTTCGTTATTTCTCAACCATCAAACCTTTAAGATTTGTTTTTTGTTTTTTTTGTTTTGTTCTTTTCCTGTTCAGGATTATGCAAGACAGTGGGTGGTGCTTATAGACAACAAAATGGTGGTATTCAATCAGAGAGTAACACAGCGAGAATTCAGCACGTCTCAGGTAAGACACTTCAAAAAATGACAGTCTCAGCCTAGAGAAATATTTATCATCTTATTGGGTTTTACTCTACATCCATTTATAGGGTTTTACTCTACATAATGTTATACACTGTACAAACTGGTTATCCGAGTAAAAAAAAAATGGTTTCTCGTCCAGCCTTTAAAAAAAAAAATGAAGTAGGCGGGAGCTTTTGAAAAAAAATTGCTTTTCCAAGATGGCGGATTTCCAAGATTGCGGATGAATTCTTTTTTCTTGACTATTTTGCTGAATCAAAATTGTGTTCAAAGGAGCTATCACCCTTTCTTAATGTTGCTACAACTTTGTTGGAAACTAATAAAAAGAAAATATATTGATGATATGTATATTGCAGAATGTATAATTCAAAAAGAAAAAAAAAGAGGCAGCCGGGAATGAACGAAGCAGGCAGGGACGAGAAACTGGTTTATTTGTTACATGGCCTTAATGAGAGCAAATGAGGAAATTGAAGCCAAGTTGGGTGGGACTTGAACCCTTGACCACCTTCTTACTTGTGCAGACGTCTTACCATGCAATCACCAAGCTTGCCAGGATTTGTTGGATGCTTCAAAACCAGTATAGCAGTCGGTCCCGCAATTAATGGCTTCTGGTGGAAATTTGCATTGAGCTGTGTAACATCATTCTGGTGCTAAATCCTACCGGTACATTTTAGAATTTATATCATCCAAACCAAAAAAGTCCCTCAAATGTCATCACAATTATTTCTGGTCTCTGTTAGTCTGTCTTGAAATTAAAAAAAAAGTTAGAAGGCCTGATGTTTTTACCCTAGTAGCAGGTCTCTGTCAAAGGCAAAAAGAAATTACATTCATCAATAGTGGCCCCCCCAGTGTGCACAACTTAAAATTGAAGAACGTACGCCAAAAAAAGGTTTTAAAGGCATTTTTTCCCCAGTTAAGTCGGTCTGGGGCCTGCATTCAGTTTTACCCCGGTCGAGATAATAAAAGTTCAATCAATTGTCTTCATGTCAGTTACTAGCAAGTGACCCACCATCAAATGCTTGTATCTGGACCTATTTTTAGTTTAATTAAAAAACCATTTTGTCTGCTACTGACCAGGTTTGGCAATGACCTTATAGATTTACACAGAATTGATTCCCACACATGTAAACTGTTTTTGTTTATTTCCTTTTGCGATTAATACTGACCCCTTGTGGTTATACTAAGGGAATAAATGTGTGCTCCGGAGGTTTTTATCACTCGTTTAATACCGCTTAGAGTCTGGGTGCTGATAATTACCCGAGCCGGAGGCGAGGGTAATTATCAGCACCCAGACTATAAGCGGTATTAAACAGAGTGATAAATACCGACCGAGCACATATTTATTCCCATTCATAAATACCTTATCCGTAAAAAATATCAAATAATTCGTTCAAAAAATCCCGATTTTGTTCAACAAGTTCACTTCATGCTTTTTGAAACATCCCTCTAGCAAAATAATGGAGTGTTCTGCTGGCGAGTAAGATGTAAACAACCCTTTTATGGAGATTGACGCGCGCGTAACATGTTCTGCGCGATGTCACGCAGAACGCACCTGGGGCGTTGCGTTTTGAATTTAGAACTATAAAATTCTGACTCGCTTGTAGTGTTGCGCATGCCTACGTGAGGATTGTGAACGTTCAACCAATGAAACGGTAAGAGGCACTGGATTTTTAGGAGTCCACATTTTATTGTGACACTGGAAAAGTGTTTAAGACCAGCTAGCCATGTCTTTATCATCCGTTTAAGACCGGCCACGTGACGGGCTCTCGACCAATAGGAATAGCTAAACTGTCTGAGGTATTTATGAATAAGTACTATTATACTGCAGTGGATTCTTTTGTGTAAAATTACTTTTTTGACCTGAGCCCCGCTGCCTTTTTTTTTTTTTTTACTAAATGCCAGTGGTCAAGCAAGGATGTCTGAAAATCATTGTAAGCACAGATTTACAAGATCTACAAGTTCTACATTGCACACACATACATTTAGTTGCAGGCCAACAGTGTACATGCAAGACTTTTGTTGAATTTTCCTTGATGGAAAAAAATCTTTCATTTTCACTTGGCACATTCTAAGAAAATGCAGGTACTGGTCCATGCATCCTAGGATATTGATTTTATTATTTTAGCAGATAGATTTCTTTCGTATTCAGAGCAGTAGAATGATCATTTTGTTGGCCAGCAGCCATAAAAAAAGTAATGTTTAGTGGGCGTTTATGGTGATAAATGACATAAACTTTGGAAAATCTGGGATGCTATTAATAGGGAAATGTTTGCTGTTGCGTTGGTAGCCATCATGGATTTGATCAATAACAGTGATCATTTGAATAGAAGAAGCTACCGGTATGGGTACAATATGTACAACATTCTTCCATGTCTGTACATTTGTACACGTAAAGGTCCCCTTTAGGTTTGAAGTTGTTCAAGGCCATATGTTTTCCATGCATTTCAATATGCCATTGTAGCGCAAAGACTCAGTCTAAAGGCTTCCAAACAACTCTAGTGGATAAAAGACACACACTGGTACATGTACATTGTATGGTAATATCTTCCACAGTACAGGTCAGATCAGGTGTGTTGACAATACAAAAGCAGACTAGGAGTTCCAGGATAACAGTAAATCTACCGGTTTGATGATTTTTATTTTTTACATGTTAATTCCCCCTATGTTTGCCCATTTTAGAACTTTTGTTTTTGCCTACAAAATATTGGAATATGAAAGGGAACTCTTAATATTGTCTTCCCGTGGCCTTTTCTGATACAATCATTCAAATGCGGAAATTACTTTCATCAGAATGATATTTAATAATGAGAAAAAAATGGAAAACGCATGTAAACTCTGGTTACATTGTATAGGTGACGTTAAAGATACATTATGAAGTGTGGGGGGGGGGGGGGGGAGGGGCTGGACACTGTCTGTGTTTTGGGGTGCTGTTTAAAGCGTACAATCTTAGACACTATCGAACAATAGGTGGCGCTATTCCTCGCACATGGGCATTGCAAGGGGGGGCAAGGGGGGCGCTTGCCCAGCGCCGCCCACCCCCCCCCCCCCCCCCCCCGGAAATCAAAAAAAAAAAAAGAGGGGAAAAAAGGGGGGGAAAAGGAAAAAGAGGTGCAAAGCCATGTTGCTGTTAATTTTATGGGGGGGATAGGGCAAATGCTCCCCTGCTCATGCTCGGAAAAAAAGAAATATTGAGAATATAATGAAAAAAAATTGCTTTGCCCCCCCCCCCCCCCCGGAAAAAAACCTGCAAAAAAACCAGCATATTTGTCAAACACAAATTGTGCCAAAGAACAACCATTTTGCCAACAAAACAATGGGGGTGTCACCCTACCCACCATCCCTAACCCTTTAGCGAATTGACCAAGTTATCAGCATGTGGACATACATTGTAACATTAGGAGAAATGCATTTTTTTGCCAACACTCGACAACACAAAATAAGCTCTTAGCGCCAAGTTTTCTAAGTTATAATCAGTATGTGAACATACAACCCTGATCATGAAACTATATTTGTTAGAGCATGGAGCTATTAAACACAGCTCCATGGTTAGAGGAAGTTGGCCTACATGTATCACGCACAAAAACCCTGGGTCTGATTTCAAACAAACAGCCGCAATATTGAAAGTGAATATGAGATTTGAGTCAAACGTTTTTGTTTCCTAAACAAGAACCGGTAAGTTATGGTTTTGTGTAAACTAAACCTCGCCATATAATATTACTCAACATATCTTCTTCTTTTTTAACATAATCTACATGTATTACTTCACATCAGGCAAATGAACAGTGGTCTTGAAGTAGATTGATTTTTCTCCAAGAGAGTCAATATATTGAGGTCCGTTCTAACCTTTGGATGTTTGTCTTCAATACTGTGCCAATTTCATCTCAATGTACTACATGTATATTGATCCTTGTTGGAAACAGCATGAGATTTGTATTCTGGTGACCCATTTGTTATCCTTGTAAGATTTAATTTCTCTCTGATCCTGGGTTTCCTGATCTGGGGGGGGGGGGGGGATTTCAAGGAAGGGTAGTGACCAGAAAATATTGCTGAACAGATTCTGTGCTAAGCAGAAATGCGGCAGAGAACCAGTTACAAGCAATACAGTCCATGTATTTTGGCTGGTAACCGGTGTTTCGCTAAGCAATTTTTTTTTCTTCTGTGGTTAGCAAATTCTTTTGACTCAGTATCTCTAAGAAATTGGCCCTACAATGTACATTGTAGGTCCCAGCTGTCAATGAAGAGGAGATCAGGAGTGAGATTTTAGTTTCAGAAGTAGGAGGAAACCCCAAAAAATAATATTTGGGGGTGGGGTGGGGAGGGGTGGGGGGGGGGAGGGGTCTGGGAGACCACATGTAGGAATCATAAAATACATGCACACATGTAAGGTAAGAACTAGATTTACTTAGCAGTCATGCTAAAATATTAACCATGTTCATTTCAGGTGAAAGGCGAGGAAAGCATTTTGGGAATCAACTTGACGTAACCCAGCTGTTTAGTTTTGAGTACCATCATACAAAGCAACTAATTTTTTTTTGAATATTTGTGAGCCACCTTGCGCATCAGCATGGGAATAAAATCAGCTGACACCCTCTAAATACTCATTCAAAAAAAGATATGGGAGTGCTATATTTTCTGTTGTCTTTCTATTTTTTTTTCTTCGCAACTCCAACGTTTATGGTCTTTGTAACTGTCTGCCCCAGTTTAAACTCCTGTTGCCAAAACAACCAAAGAAACAAACACAGAAAGTCCATATTTAGCCAAAGACTCGGTACTTGACATGCCAGTGACGCAATTTACACTCCTTTTGAATGAGCTGGATTCATTCTGAACTTGTAAAACTTGACTCAGAACAGATTTGTTCCAGAAGATCACTGTTTAAATATTTGATTTGATTTGTGAATTAGGAACATGGTGCACAAGGTCCAATTGTGACTCATACATTTTGAAAATCTTTTTATCTACAAATTATCCGTTTGAATGTCAAGAGACGTGACTGGAATTTTATGTCAGATATATGTGTACGTGGGCCCTATGCAATGTGCTCAGAAAATGGATGACGTTTCAGTGTGTGTGTGTGAATGAACATCTTTCCCACTGAAATGTCGAAATGTGTTAGGATTACTAAAGACTTTTTGTTGCATCCTTAATATTGTAAAAGGTCATAGCAGGTTGTCCTTGTACATGTACAATGTACTTGTTATAATAGTCTGTACTTGTGGTGTTGTTTTATAAGATTGTAATCAATCAATGGATTTGACATGGAAATATTTTTTTTAGGATTTTGTTGGGTATGTTTTACTTTTGTTTAATCTTGATGTCAATGAGTGTTTTTTTTTTCACCATATGTTCCGTTTTTTTTGTAAGGATAACCTAAATATTCAGATCTTTTGATTATGTTTGGTTAGTACTATTTATGGTCTCATTATGATAAGAATTGTATTGTGTGGTACTGGATTATTTCTTCATCCCATCCTTCCTGTTTCAATTTGGAAGTAGGTTGTGGTTATTTATTTAGTTTCCTTGGCTTGATGTTTTTGGCTTTTGAAAACAATACCGTAGAACCGTTTAGTGTTTCAGAATATTACTGCTGGCACTACTCATAATGGTGCAGTTGGGCAAGTAGGCTTATATTTTGACAACAAAATTTAACACATTTACAAACTTTGTCAGTCGCGATAGAGTGACAGAGTCAAAATATACATGATCAGGAACATTCAATATTTACTCTTCAGCATACACATAAATTTGTAATCTGTCAGTACATGACTGTGCAGTGATCCAAACCATGTCAGTATACACTGAATGTGTAAAGAGAAGAAAGTGAAACTAAATGTGCCACAATACTCTTAACATAGTCCATGTTTTTGTAACATGTCATTTCCTTGTTCAGAGTTTTCCACAATTTCCTTTGTCAGTGCCCAAATATTGCTCAATACCAACTGCCCCAAGTCTGCCCAAATTTCAACATTTGGTTTTGAAATTCTTAGTATTCTCTATGGCTGTGCATCGGAACCGGGTACTGGAGTACCCGACCGCTGATGCCAGGAACCGGTTCCAGATTATGGGATCAGGTACCCGCAACCAACTTTACAAATTAGTTAGTAACTTTTCAGACAATGAAAAAGAAAGGTTTTGAATGCCATTTTGGGGGAATTTTCAAAATGAAAACCAGGCTACATTGGAAACCAAAACAGATGTCATGTTTATGTGTAATTTAACGCGCGACAGATGACGCTTGCGAAAGTTGCAGTTTACACCGTAAAGCTATAAGGCCCTTCAGACAACTTCCGGGATTTGAATTTTGGGGTTGGGTTTTTCTTGTGGGTACCAGGGTACCCATGTTTTACTTCATATAACAACATATTCTCCACGTAACAGTAAAAATATAAAGAGACAAAGAACAGTTGATTTCATCTGAGAAAAAAAAAACAATTGCAGAGGCTTATTTCCTTTGGTGTTTAATTACTGAACAGTTTTTATTTTTGTTGGGTTTAAGAAGCTTTCTAGCAAATGTGGCAGGGTGGATCGGGGAAACAAGATCTGTTTTTCATAATTGTTCCTGTATATTGACACTCAAAGTTTGAATTTTTTTTAGAAAAATGGCTTTGAACACATAACACATTATTGTCACAGTAAATACAAAGAAAATATATACACAGTACTATAAACAATTACAAATATAGCTAACCAACAGCTGTATGTGATTACAATAAGATTATGGAAGTTTCTAAATTCTTGTGAGACCTTCAAGCCAAAAAAACCCTGACCTATCTGGATTTGTTTTGTGACCAAATTGCTGACCTCAAATGTTTTTATAGCCACTTTTGGCCAAAAATTTAGAATCTGGTATAATTTTGAAAAAAGGTCTTCTGTATGCAATTCTTTGTGTGTTTTATTAGTTAATTAAACAATTAAACAGGTTAATTATTTAAAAATACTGCTAAAAGTATCCGTAAGTAAACAAAGTAAGTATAAAAGAACAACAGACAATCATTAAAAATGTTACAAAATAATTGTTTTCCTGCCTACCTCCATGACATTTTTTAGTGTGTTCTTTTAGTTTTTTTTTACTCATCTCAGTTTTTCCCTTTTTTTTTTTAAATTCTTGCAGCCATTAGATTCATTGAACATTGACAGAAACTGCAACTTCACACCAGACAACAAAGAGAAGACCAAACTCGGCATGAAATGCAAAGCAGGACAGTACAAATTCAAGGTAAAATCTTCCACTACTATCAGTTCCATTCTCTGTTTAGATTTCTCAGAATCTTCCTCTTTCACAAGATTTTGCACACACATGTACAGCGTTTTTCTTCTGCCTCATAGGGCTGTCCATTTCGGAATAATTTAGTATTCGACTACCCGAAACTGCATTTGACCGAATATTCGGATATTCGAAACTGCCAGCTTCAACTGCGTGCTGCGGCAGTTGGAAAATTTTGCACAAAGACCTTGCCAGTTAAAATTTGCATGCGTGTAATCGATATGGGGCTCTGGAGTGTTTTGCACCAAGTATTTTATTTTTATAATTCTGATGCACTCCTTAATGCAGTCATCCTCAAGAATGATAACAAGTAGCATACATGTACTACCTACCCAACAAATAAAAAATGGAGTAATTCTTAATATACTTGAATAGTAAGTTACGAAGTACCAAGGTAACAGGAACTGGACAAAATAAAATGTCACTCTTAGGACCGTATATTTATAAAATGACCCGTATGCCATTCAACAGCTCTACTAACTGAGTTCTGGCCCTACAATTGACACTTCAGATTTATTTACTCTTTATTTATTGAAATAATACCCCCCCCCCCGAAAAAAAAGAAAACACATTCTTTAATGACAATTAAACTTCTAGTACTTCTATTTCATTCAATCAATTCAAATAAATATGTGTCGCTTATCACTTTTTCCCCCCAGACGAACACACCAGATGACAGGGATAATTGGTGGATTCGATTCCATGCGATATCCAAGGTATGAAGAGATACGCTTAGGTAGTTTTCCTCGGCTTCATCTCCAGCGTTACAAAATTCAATCCCCTGAACTCGAGGATCAACATCGGTCCATTCTCTGATACAAACATGAAATCTTGTCATTCGGATATTTGGAATATTTTCATTGATATTTTTTTAAAATGTGACAGGCTAGTGTGAGTCTGAAGCTGGAAGTACAGATGAATGTCAGGAACGATTTTCCAGATTTTAGGATTTTTTAAGCAGGATTTTTGCCCTGATTTCAGGATTTTTGCCCTGATTTCAGGATTTTGAAAGAATCACTTTTGGAATCTGGAATTCCTGAGGTTTTACCCTACAGGTATTTTTACCTATAAAACTGTGAATATATATAAAGAATTAAGTGTTTTATGGAGTACCATTAGGCAAATACAGTCGTATACCATAGACCCTACGTTGCTCTGGGGCCCTCGGTGACCCTCAAACCCTCTGCTGATTATTTCATGGAGTTCTCGTCCCCCCCACTCCCATCCCTGGAAGCTGAAGTCGGAGGCAAATCAGAAAGATGGTAATCCTGTAACAATACCAGAAAGTTGCCAAGATTAGAAAGTCTGACTAATCTCATAAAAAAACACCACATTTTGGATAGCATGTGCATCAGCCATTGTAATGGAAGACACTGCATTGAACAATTTGTGCACAAATAATATGTGACCACCATCCCGAAACCAGACTAAAGCCCCAGAACGGTATTTTGTGAATTATAACATACAAGCAATACAAACTCCCAAATCTGAAGGAAGTAACTATAAAAAAAAATCCAAATCATAGTTTTGAGCAGAATCAGTCTCAGTTTGTAGTTCTAAACAGCACCAAAATAATATACTTGTGCTTGATTTTCATTTATTGGTCACATATTCCGATAGTTCTTTCTTCATTGCTGTACGATTTTTCATCTCTAAAATTAAATAATTTTATAATGATTTTTTGTGTTTTTTATCAGCTGGAGCTGCCCAAAATCCACCTGTTGCCAGGCCAAACCATCGCCCTCGAGGAGATCATTGAGAGAATGAAGAAAATCGTACCTCATCATGAGCCACCCGGCAAGTCCCCCATGGCCAAGTCTCCTAAGCAGAAGACGTTTGTCAAGCAGCCGTCAGGAGAGAAGAGAGAGACTCCGGAGGATATCAATGTGAGCTAAGACACTGTTAGATGCGAGTGTGCCGAGATTTCAAGAATCTCTCAGATACAAGCTTGCATCCGAGTCTAAGCCTTCCAAGTCATTATGTGAGTCCATTCTTGTAGGACTCGAGTCAAGGAGTCGGACTCGAGTCCGTCTCGAGTCATACTTTCCGTGACCTGGACCCGACTCGAGTCATACCAGCAGAAAGGGGACTTGGAATCAGACTTAAAATCAAACGAATCATGACTCAGGCCCGGACTTGAACCAAATGACTTGGACTTGGACTCGACTTGAGACTTGGACTCGTCTCAAGTGACTCGACCATAAAAAAACTGTCTGAGTCTGACAGTTCAAGACCTGAAAGACAGTTCAAGACAGTTCAAGACCTGTCCGAGTCTGAGCAGTTCAAGACCTGAAAGTGTATTTCAGGCATGCAACTTTTCCTCGGATCAGCTGATTTCCTCTTTTTCTACCTCCCATGTGTGCCATTGAAAATAGAAAAACACTGTACAAAGTCTGGGCAAAATTTGAATTTCCTCTTTTTTTGTGATTTCGCAGTTGCATGCCTGGTATTTAATTTAGTGTTAGAAATTAAACAAAATATGTTGAGTTACTTCGTCTGACATACTGTCACTGTGAACAGAACAGACTTATTTGTCAAAAATTCAAAACCTTCAAAGTTGTTCGGAGGTCTTGAAGTGCCTTAAATTTCCACGAGTCCTTTCCTAGTAAAGAATCCCTCAACCACATATCAAAGTAATAAATCGACTGAATGTAGCAATTTCCTTTTCTAATTCTGCAGAAGAAATTCCACTTCTACCCTGAGGATCTGGTGCAAGGATTTCGAGATGATTTCCCCATACCTCCAACATGGTACTTTGAGGTCACACGGGCTGAAGCTCAAGAGGTATAGACAATCAATCCTCTTCCCCTGCAGTGCCTTTTACACAGGCTAGTCACCAACAGTCAGATCATATTTCAAGCAAGCACTGTGACCAGTCAAATTCAGTCAACAGACAAAAGCAGGCAGGAAGTGAGCACAGCCGGCTTATCAATCACCTACAGTCAAAGCATAGCTGTGTCAAGTTACATAAACAGTCACAGCCAGTCAATCCTGCTTTACGTAGGCTGGAAGCTCTTAACTGTTGAAAACAGTCACTTGATTGATTTCGATTGAAAGAACAACTTTGCTCAGAATGTATGTTTGATAGGAGAGTTGTATACTGTCTGTGCTATTTTCAAGTTTCACCCTGTTAAACAAAACTTGAAATTGCTGTTCTTCTAAGCAATACAAAAGGTATTTGCTGTTGAGTGAGACACCAAACGATAGAATCAACCCCAAGTTTAGTTTAATGAATAGTTTACTCAACAGTTTCTGAATGATATGTGGCCCAACAATAATTCAGTTCCCACAGGGTAGAGAGGTTCCTGCCCCCTATTAGACATGATAATGTAGGGGCCAGGAACTCACAGGGTGGTTCCATTTGTTGGCAAAAGCAACCCCTGAACTAAAACCTTTTTATCAGAGCATTGCAAACCCCCAAAATATAAAAAAGTAGAGTTTTGGGGGTTAAAAAATTGCATATTTTTAAGGAGAAAAAACTGCATCAGTTGAGTTCAGTTTATCCAGGGATCCTCTTCACAAGGGTAAATGACTTCCCCAAATTTCTGTTTAGATGCGTGATACGGCACTTGGTGCTTGTGTATGCGCAAGACTTGGCGTGTGACTGCAGTCTTTCACTGGTCAAATTTCTGTCGGCGATCATGGCGCACGCGCATTGTTCTACATGTACCACATCGGTGCGTCAATACAGCAAGATACAAATGTGTACAGTGAGCTTTATAGCTTTATGATGAAAATCGCAACTTTTGCAAGCATCATACACATAAAATATGTTTTTTCATGTAGACTGGTTTTCATTTTAAAAATTCCCCACAAATGACATTCAAAACTTTTCTTTTTCAGCGTCTGAGAAGTTACTAAGTATTTTGTAAAGTTGGTTATGAGTACCCGATCCCACAATCTGGAACGGGTTCCTGGGTACCCCGCTCCATTAAACATTCCTAAGGCCAAAATAAAAAGTCTCCGGTTTCTGGTATGGAGCTTGCCCAAAAAGTGGTGCGGCAACGCAGCTTTTTTTTTTTTTTTTACCCGATTTTTTTGCTTTAAATGTCGGCTGATGACTGCAAATGGTGCCCGACTAAACTTAGTGCAAATATATGGGAGTCCAGAGAGGCCACATAAAGCTTATTCTCGACCATAACCCAATATAAAAACACGTTAAAATTGTGCAGCAGCAGGATTCCAGTCAAACCAGTGAGTTTGGCAGTTTTGAGACATCATCTTTCATTGAGAAAAAAAACTTTTTCATTTTGCCGACGCGCATGGCTACGGCAACGCGGGCGCATACCAGAAACCGGAGACTTTTTTTTTTTGGCCTAATTACTTTACGTCTGCTTTTTCAATCCAGCTTCTATTGAACAATCCCGAGCATGGATCTATCATCGTACGAAAGAGTGAATCTCACTCGGGCGGCTTCTCTCTGTCCATGAGGCAGGATCCGCCGCCTAACAACCCTCAGGCCATGCCCACCATCAAGCACTACAAGTTCCAGTGGGATAATAAGGCGGTATCATTTAAGATGAGCATCGAGGAAGAGGTTTGTTCAACATCACACATTTTTTTTGGATGGGATTCCTTCAAACTTATGTTAACTGCTAAGAACTCAATTTTCCTTTTTATTATTATTATTACTGGTTTATTTTTTTTTGAAATCCATGTTCTCGCAGTTTTACAGTTGGTTACAAACAGTGAAACATTAACATGTATATTTACAAAATAATAGATTTAAATATTATTATATATATTAACATCGTCATTAAACAGAATTAAACATGACAGTGAAATTCACGGTCTGTACCACTGCCACACTAAAACCAGAACACACTACAAGATGACTTGAGCAGAGCTGCAAAGAGTTTAATTAAAAGACCAATGTAATAAGGAATGGGGCTATTTAAGAAAAAAAACGATTAGGCTCACCAGGAGGATAGTAATCATCTTATTATTCCGTAGATTTCTGCTATGGCTTTCAAACCTGGAAGGAAGGAATAATGACTCAGTCCGACGGTTAACACTGAATTGTTTTCGCAAAGCTACGTCAATAATCTTCCTTCCTACTGGCTAGTGTTTGAAGTTTAAGAAATCTAAGAGCATCGTCGTAATAATCATAATCCCTTCCTAAGAGAATTTTGCAAACCCATATCAACATGACTCTGTGTGGTTAACTAGACCCGGAGTTGCTAGATAGCATCAGTGTATTCTAACACTGGCCTGATGTATCCACTAAATATTACTCCAAATTCTTCTGTACTAAATCCAAATCTTTTCAAAGACCAAAGCTTGAAAAGTCTTTGATTGGCCTTAGTCAACATCTTGCCGACCTGAGTATTCCATCTCAAATTGTTTTGTACCCAAAGGCAAGGCACACAAATGGAAAAGGGGCCGTTGGTTTCAAAACACAGAATATAACGATAATATCTACACAAAAAATTACTTAAAATTGAAATGTGACATATTTTATTGTTTGCAAACATTGAATTTCGAAGGAAGATTATTTTGACAACGTAGCTATTTACAGTCCCTATTGTTTGTCACAGCAGCAGCCACAAATGAAAACGATGTACGATTTGTTGGCATTCTTCATCGAGAAACACGGCGGCAATATCCGACCCATGACGACACGGGATCTCAAGACACCTCAACATCCCTACGAGCTGGGACTCAGTAAGTCAGGCACAGAAACAATCTGCAATCAAAGTCACACTGTGTTTGGATGGTGTGAGGTTCAAATCCAGCCACAGGCCTTGGATTTGTCCTTAGGGAGGATGTATTACTCTAATTATTCCACCTTCCTATCTCAATCCACGATATAAAGTGAACCAAAAGGTCTCATGTTCGAATCCCACGGAAGTCCAGTGTGGACGATAAGCACAACTAAACACTCATTGGTTTGAATCCCCTCCTGGGTTTATATGTTAACATGGTCCCTAAGTCATCTATCCTCTCCACTCATAGCCAGAGTGTCACAGGTTCAAACCCCACTGTAGGCCTTGTGTAACACCTTTCGGGCTTGGTTCTCACCCCAACCCACCACCTCCGCCCAAAAGGTCAGCTTTACAACAAGTGTCGGGTATCAAAATCCAACATCGACCAATATGTTTGATGGTGGAGTGCCGTGGCCTCGTGGTCTGGAGTATTGACTTTGTGGTCTGCGGGTAATTCTGCAGGTTGTGGGTTTGAGTCCAGCCTGGGGCTATGGTGCGTGTGCCCTTGGGCAAGGCACTTTGTCACTCATTGCTTCTCCCCACCCAGGAGTAAATGGGTACCTGTGAGGGCAGAGATGGTTATTGTGGTTGATTTTAGCTGCTTTGCGCCTAACAGGCAGCATCGAGCTGTATACTCCCCAGGGAACTGAGATGGTATTTAGAATGTGTCATTGGCCCAATGAGCAGGGTAATAATGATGTAGCGCCTTGAGCACCGATACTGGTGGATATGTGTGCTTTATAAATAGACATTATTATGTTATTGTGTAAATAACATACATGTGTCATTTCTGTCTGTATATCTCTGGCTAGAAAACCCACATCCTATTGTATGCTTCCTGTGACGAGCTCCAGATGTTTACCTCTTTTTAATTTGTCTCTGCTTGAAGGTTTTGCTGTGAAGGATCCAGAAAATGGCGAAGCAAACAAGCAGCCGCCGCAAGACACGTATCTCATGCCCAATAGAGGTATGGCTTCATTTCAACTGCCTACTCAGAGAAATAGACTGTAATTTTGAAGCCATCTTATTCATCAACAAAAGAGTTTTCACCTACTTAACATCAAGGGCTAATATCTGCATATTGAGGGTTCATTTAATGCTTTCCAACTATGCTTCCAAAGTAAAGCTAGTTGGGAAAAACAAATAGTTTCCCAAATGATAGTGACTTAATAACAGATATGCATTGGGAGTGTTGCCAAGTGGTTAGGGTTTATGACTCGTGATCAGAGGGTCAGGTGTTCGAATCCAGCTGCTGGTCATATGTTGTGTCCTTGGGCAAGCCACTTCACCCCCACTTGCCACTCTCCACCCAAGAGTGTAAATGGGTACTGGCATTAAAAAAGAAATGAAGCCTTGAAAAGAAAGTCCGTCATTTCCACATTGTTTATTGATATTTTCCTGTTTTCAAGTTTCAACGAGAGTTGTACAGTCATATTGAATTCCTGGATGACTTTTGTGACATTGTGTCTTACGATTGACAGAGTTTCCATCATTTGTTTTGTTCTCAGTAGCCCCCACTGTTCCCTCCAAGGCGCGCCCGGACCGACAGTCTCTCCCAGCATCCTTCAATATGGCGATACCTAATTTACCGGTTAGTACTTCTTCACAGTTTTAGCTTGTATCCCTCAGTCGTAATGACCAGTCGCAAACAACAGCTGAATACTACAGGGTAATCACGAGCAATATACATCGCGTGGAGTTTTGGCTGGTAACCTGCTTTTATAAACCATACTTTTTTTGTGCTAAGCAAATTTTTGTGCTTAGCAGCGCCGTGAAATTGGCCCCTGGTTATATGATACCTGCTTGAGACAATTTTATACAGAGTAAGAATATTTCGTTACGATTGGATGTCAACCACTAACATCATGCATGATTAAAGTTCTTCAGTGCCTGTTGTTCATAAGGGTTTTTCATTTTAGTTTGTTTTCCAACACATTTAGTCATTTGGTTTTCCAAACGATATTCTGTGCCCAATGTCCACTATAAGGCTTTTTCAAGCCAATCTGTGAACCCTAACGTCTCTCAGACGTTTACTTTGATTTTAATCTGCTTTTCTTTCTTCAGCAAGGTGCAACGGCATCGGCAGCAAGTCCCAACAACAGACTCAGTCTAGCGACCTCTGAAAGTGAGTACATGTAAATTATGGGTCTTCGGTCAATCCAATAAAAAAACTGTTTTAAGTCATTACAGTATTTCTTATTTCAAACAGAAATGTTGTCGACAAATAAGCCTCTGTACTAATGACGTCACACTTTGTTTACGTGTGCACTTTCCTATGGTGCTCAGTGGACAGTGGGTTCTCCACTGGCTCCATAGGAAAGTGCACATGTAAACAAAGTGTGACGTCATCAGTACAGCGGCTCATTGATTTACAAATAGTGTAGAGTAAAGAGATGACTATTGATGTGGTAACATTTTTGGGGCAGGGAGACGTAAATTCAATATTGGTTTTTGCCCTTAACAGAGGTAGTTTCATAAACACTGTACACTCAGTGTTGTCCGAGGGTTTGTGGGGGAACAATTTCACAAGCTCACTCGGTGGGACTCGAACCCAGAACCTACTTGTAAGCAGAAGGTTATGGGTTCGATGCCAACCCATGTTAGCTTGTGATTATGTTCTCACGATTTCGCCAACAACACTGAGTGTACAGTGTTTATGAAATCATGTTGGTGAAGGCAGAAACGTAACGAGACGATTCCGACCTGTTAATTAGAATCCTAGTACCTTATTTTCCATAATTAAATCCAAACGCAAATATAGTTCTGTGTTGTTTGTAAAATACCCGGCATAGGGTCAATTGACCAAAATCCTTGTGGTTTTTAATAATCTCTCTTCTCACTCCCAAACACTTTCCTTTGAAGAAAAGCTAAAATTTCATTGATAGCACTCTATGTTATCCCAACTTTTATTTTTTATTTAGATCGTAGGCAATCTAACTACCATTTCCATGTTTTTTTATCAGAAGTACATTAAGTTTTCTAAGTTTTTTGTAAAATTCGGCAATTCTGTTATAGCCCATGCCGGGATTGGTTATATTTTCTCCGTACAGCTACTAGTTCGTCTAATCCCTCACAGTATGTGGTGCCCAATCACAATCGGTCGATGTATATTAACGTCGGCCGAGACAAACTCCCCGCAGTTAATGAAGAGACTGACCAGAGTGAGTAGAGACTACCCAGTGCATGATGGGATATCTTGCCGCCATCTTGGATCACATTCAGACATTGTTGAAAAACATATGATCCTCAGTTTTGTTGCTCCTAGTTGATAAACCAGGGTTAGCAACCTTAATTTGACTTCAAAGTTATCACACAAAAAAGCAGGGGGGGGGGGGCACCAATAACTAGCCTCACTTCTTTATCACAGACAAATATTTGACAAGCAAACATTCTACAGGAATATGTTTTCTCAAATGTGCGAATGTCAGGAAATTTAGCAAATCACTAACTTCAAGGCAAACACATACGCTCCTATCTCTTAAACTTCGAGGAACCCTTTTGGCCAGCAAAGTGAAAAAGTTTCTCTAAAACAGGGGATATTCATGCTTATTTTGGGGTAGAAATTCAATTCTTAGCGACCAACTTGTTCTATTTTCAACAATGTCGGTTTGTGGTCATCACAGCACCAATGAGTTTCCACTGCATGCGAATCCATTTCATTTCAACATTGACAATACATATTTTTGTTCACTACATTTCCACTTCATTTACTTAATATTTGTATAAATAATGTCACTTAACACTTCATAATTTGTAGTAAATCACTATTGTTTCTTAACTTCATGTTTTGTTTGTATAATTCTACTTAAACTGTGCCGAAAATCACCACTGTTACTTAAATGGTTTTTTTTTTTTATTCCTGTACGGATAAAAAAATCTGACTGACCACTTGCACATCTTGATAACCTCGGGACCAATTTTCTGTTTTACCGGTATATTTCCATACATTTCATTTCTGTTATGAATCATTGTATTACTTTCATCACATTTCATATTGATTTTCACTTCCTTTTTACAATTTTAAATGACACCATTTTGGTACAAATTCACAGGAAGTTTCTGTTCACAATTCCTTTTGTTACGTTTATTCAAACAAGGAAGTGAGCCTAACATATTTGGTTCATTTCTTTCAGCTGACTGTCGTCACGCGGTAATTCACTCACACTGGTTAAGTGTGTTTGTATTGTGTCTGTGTTCTCTACACATTTTGGCAGCCTAGCCTTAACGAGGAAAACTTAACGAGGAAAACTCAACTCCAAAAGCATCTTTCTCCTCACTTTGGGTTTTGGATAATTCTAAGTAGTTCATGAACAGTTGAAATTCTGAAGTAGTGGAAAGGGGAAGTAGACACCACAATTTGAATGATGTTTAGGAGTTCCTTTTCAAAATCCAAAGTAATTACTGCTAACTCTGAAAATCAGATTTCCCCCCCCAATTTTTTTTTTTTGCTTCTTTACATTTTCAATTTATTTATTTATTTTCCACATCCAACAGCAGAAAAAAAACGCCAATTACAGGACTGGTTAACCAATTACAGTCCTTGTTTTCAGCTAACTTGTAAATTTTCATATGAAAACTAATTGTTTTTGTTTTTCATTTGTTTTTTGGGCATCTAATAGTTGCACAGATATTCTGTGCATAAGTTTGCACCTTCAAGCACACTTTGGCACCTTCGATAACTTACAATTCACTTCATTTGTATTTCTTTTGAATGTTTTATTTATTTGATTTACAACTGGCCTCAGCTTTGTTGCTAATAGCGTGAGCTTTTATTTCAGGAGATGCAGGTTTCTAAAGAAAGGCAGCACCCGATTGTCTTGTTCTCTGTATGAATATTCATATTCTGCCAGTTTGATACACTAATTTGCATATTTGAATATGCATCAAGGCCCTCATTTGTACTCAAGAGTGACAAATACAAGGGCCAAAAATGTTTCAAGTCGTCAAAAATGGAAATTGCAGTAGAGAAAAATAATTGTCAAGAAACAAAAGAAGATTCGTCTTTATTGAAGAGAACCAGTGATAGACTGAATAGGTAAAGATTCTCATGAATGAAAAAAATTGAAATAGTCCCGAATAACTATTGATATAATTTTTAACCCTGCCCTATCACATAACCATCAGCTATGCGCAGACGAGTGGAGCGTTTTTCAACTTCTGTTGTCCCCGATATGCCATCGTCTGATTTACGTGAGTTGAACCACTTCCCGCACATCAATGTTGTCCTGTGAATGCTAATCGTGTTGTCCAAGTAGAAGTAGCTAGTCAACTCACCTAGACAATGTATCTGTCTGTGTCGTAAGTGTCGTAGTGCTCGTACGGTTGCCAGCTGCCTACAAAGTACCAGCTAGAAAAACGCTGAAGGTTCTAGGCTGCCTCTGGTAGACGTCGTAGTCGGTACACTGCCACTTGGTCTCTTTGCACCAGGATTTAGGCAAGCTGAAAATCTGTCAAACTAACCTGATTTCTTTCCTCTATGTGATGATCTAGGACCACCCTCCTTACCCCCGCCGCGTCAACGGTGCATTTCAACTGCAGACGGCTATGCAAACCGAATGCTCCCGGATCCCAAAGCTGCAGGTTTAAGTGAGTGCTTACCCCCCAAATGGAATGAAATTGGGGGGGGGGGGGGATGAGCTCTGACTAGTTCGATGTTTAAAAAAAATATCCATTTTCAAAGCAAACTGGATTTCGTGTATAAATGAGGACCAGAGGGATTAAATTCGTAAAAATGTCTTAAGTTTAAACTCAAAGTGAAAAGTATTTCTTTTCAATAAGGCAAAACTGAACACCAATTTGCAGCAAGACTCATATTTTATGCTGTGTGTTTTTCTCAATTGCAAGCTTGTTGTTTGAGTTGTGTTTAGATACTTTGATGATAATGCACGTAGTTAATAGTTTGCACAGCGTGGTGAAAGGGAAAATAACATATTTGACATTGTTCCCGTAAGGTGTAGGGCTGCTTAATCGCAGTCGCAGGGCAGTTGAGGCACTTCAATAATTTCCCATTTTTTTCTCTCTAACAGAAGGTGAATTGTATTTGTAGAAAGTAGCTTGTCCTATTATTTTTATAACACCTTTTAATTCTAAAACACTGAGACTGTCTAGCAAAAGATGTGGTCTTTAACCAGTTTGCGCCGGGATTATTTGACATTGACTGGACCCAGGCGCGCAATCAATTTTCATGAACCTCGATACCAGGGTTCAGGCCATCATCTGCGGATAGTACACCCTGATATTTCCGGCCTCGCTCGCTGCAAGCAGGTCGCTGCAGATATTCCGGTCTTGCTCGGTGCGTATTTATCCGTCATCTGTTCCGATGACATGTATACACGTCATCCGACCTGAACTGGCTAAATGCAGTGAAATTTCCTCTTTTGCATACAGTTATTTTACTAATTTCAATTGACATCTAGTGAGTAGTGACGGTGTTCTTCTTCCTTTTAATACCAAATCTCTTGATGTTGTAGATAATACGGACAAGGTTGTGACATTCCGAAAGAAACCACGCGCTCAGAGCTTCAAGTGAAACAACTTGATCAGCGGTAAAATATTGACGTTGCACATGCATGCTGGCCAAATTTCTTTCTTATACCTAAAAAATATCTTGGCTCTTGCTGACCTCACCAAACACCGTGCCCCGGCATTGTTTTTGTTCTTTATGTTTTTGAACCCTTTTTGTTGCAGAAGGAAGCAGCTTAAAAACATCAATTTTAAATTTTATTTGATATTTTATTTTGTACATGTGATTCCAAATTACATATGTTTCAGTTTTTTGATATTTAATGCAGCATATTTAATTGTGCATTTGATCTTCCATTGCATGTTTTACATCATTTCATGTCACGCCATCATTCACTGAAACATTAGTTGCTTCCTCATTCATGAATTTTCCAGAAAATTGTTCATTTTTATCTAAAATCTTCCAGCTTTGTTGAAAATATTATCTCAGTGAGGATTTGGCAATTCAAACAAAAGCCAACCGCAAGAAGAAAAATGATTAAGTACTTTTGTTGATTCTTTATTATTTCTTTTTGTGAAATATATTTCAGCTCTGTGAACTCTGTGACACCTTTATACTTCTGTGGTTTCAGGAAATTTCACCAACATTTGTTCATTTCCTCTTTCTTTTGTTGGCTTTTATTTTGAAAAGACTCTGTTCACATAGTGCTACGACAAGTCCTTTGTTAGCAAAATGTATCTTTACAAAAACATTGTGGCACTAATACTAAAACTCCATTTTAAAAGCCAAGCTTTGTTACTGTCTCTGTTCGTTTATGATTTGTGTTTGCAAAAAGTTTGCTTTTGTTAATTAATCCCTTTCCGTTATTAACTGTTTTCTGTTTTGCATGTTTGTGGTCTGACTTTGCTTTTTACTACCAGCTGATGCTTATAACACTCCAACTGGTCACATGTTTGTCTTGCCCCGGCAACAAACTAGCCCATTGTTACCCGTGGCAACGACAGAAATGAGAAGCGAACAGGAGACCAGACGCAGATCTAAGATGTCACCAGGTCTTTACTCGTCAATCAAATCATAATTTTTATATTTTGCAAAAAAATTACTCAATAATCTCATCCGAAACATTACATTCACTCTACCGTGGGAAAAGCACTTTACTGGTGACCCTGGTTCGATTCTGTTGGGGTTTCGATGGACTGGAATTCCACCAGCTCCAAAATTTTACATTTTCTGATTCTGAAACAGAAATTGTTGTCTTTTTTCTTTCATTTGAAACTGGGACTTGAAAGTTAACGACAGCACTCAGATAAAAAAAACGTCAATCAGAGATTTGTCGATCTTATCTTAAATACCAGCCATCAGTAGTGTTATTACTCATTAATTGTTATAGCCATTAATTGTATACACTTGAAAAAAAAATCTGTAATTCAAAAAATGCATCTTTCAGTTTTAAAAAACGATACCGAAATGTATTATCTGAAATTATACAGTCTTTACAAGTGCTCATCTAATTTGAAATCACGAATGATTGAAAGAAACAAAGTGTAATGTTCTTTACCAGTACGTACCCAAAAGAGGCAAATATCTGAACCAGAAAGACAGCATCTGATGTGCTCGTTTGTTTGTTTTTGTTTCCTCCACCAGCCATCATGGATGAAACTGATAGCTATCTAGCCCCGACCCAACATAAATTTCTTCCAAAACCGGAACCGGGCAACGAGCCATTGCCCCAAGCAACCAAACCCTCTTCCCACCACGCCTTAGCCAAAAAGCATTTAGTATTTAAGCCACCAAGCAAGACTCAGTCAGGGAGTCCCATGGCACCCCCCACCAGTTACATCCGTCCGGAAGGCAGGCCTAGAGGGAAATCCTTCCCCACGCTGGCTGAAGGTTAAACAATTGAAACCAATTTCCACATTTGGCGTCACCCATGTTCCAGTATCAAATCACAGAAAACAGTTTTTGCCATTGCTAGAACACGGCTATCCATTCATCACATAGATACATCAGACAAAAAGCTCATAGACTCATAAAATTGTAGACATTTCAGCATTTTTCAAAATGTCACTTTCTAGAAGGTAAAACGCCCCCCCTCCAAAAAAAAAGAAATCACCTGACTCATTAAGTCAGTACAGCATTTTGAGACAGACTGAAGACATTTTCAGGACAATTTGGAGCAATTTGAAATAAACCAGTTCGGTACCTCGATGAAGAAGTCCATGTCAAAGGTCATTCGGGATAAACTGGCTGACGTGATGATACGCGATGTTACGCGGACGCCAATTCTGCTTGTATTTAACATGCGAGCATCATGCGAGCGTCGTGTGCCCGTCTCCATGCGCGTTCGTGCGCCTTCAAATGAGTGTTCAATTATCCTGAATGACCTGTCACCCATATCATTGCACGCATGCATAGTTGAATTATCGAACTGGCTTATTGTGCACTATGTGAGACAAAGACAATTGTATATTTCATTTTATCAACTGCTCAAATCTTTGGATGCCGTACGCAAACAGCAGATGTTTGTTACCAGTTTTGAGAGTTCCTGTGGAGGGACACACCGCGTACTGGTTCATACGTGTGTTGTGCAAAGTACCCACGACTGCATTTATTCTAACTGTGCACAGCCCTTTGCATCTTTGCATCAGCATTAAATTTCGTCAGCAATGCGTTTGAATGTCCCTTTCAATGCTCTACCCCAACTCATTTCTTACTGTCAAGGTACTTGTGCACAGAGCCCATATAGACATCCTTTTACCCATTATAGCTCTGTCCAGAATTACTCTACATTATAGGAAAGAGTTCAGCTTAAAGCGTAGAGACTATAAAGGCCGTGTTCCGAAACGGGCTTCCAGAGCTACGGCTACGTCTATTGTCAGCGCGTCCCTGCGTAGTTTCAATGGGTGCAGAGTGCAGACCAAGACCTACTATCCTGGCCAAAATGGTTGGGACACTTCCTAAGCCTGCCACGGTCACCCACTCCCCCGCTCCCCCGGTCAATGTTGTTCTCTCCAGCTGATGGAGCACACACCCTGCAATGAGAGACAATATTGAACGGGGGCGGTTGGGGGCCCAGCGAGATTTGGCCAGGATTGTAGCTCTAGACAGCTGATCCGGATACACCCTTAGCTTAAACAAGATACATGTATCAAGATATTTGACTCCCAAACCAAACAGCTCGTTAATACTCCGAAAAAAATTATGATGTGTTTTAAATGTGAAAAAAAAGTTCAAAATAACAATGTTTCAATACCAAGCATTGGATCCAACTCATTTTACCAGTTAATTATAGGTGCCATATTCCATCATTGTTTGTCTGTGTGTTTGCCTTGTGCCTGTATTTACTCTCAGCTCTTGACATTTTTCAGCATTTTTTAAAAAGCTTTCGTGCACGAAGGTAGTTTTTTTTAATGTCATCAAATGCTTCTGCGAGCCAAACCTCAACTTTCTGTGGGTGTTGTCAGCATGACAATGTTCGGGTCATTCTATAAATTTAGGGTCCAAAGTGTGACATTTTTCCTGTCCGTGTTACCTTTGAAGTTTTTAATTCACCGCTCAAGTATCATTAAAAGTGACTTCAAACTATTTTCATTGTTTGGGTAGGTAATTAGCTTTACCTGCTCACTCTTATGGGGAAAAACATTATGAAATGCATTGAGAATTTACAAAAATGTAACATGTCAGATGTAACAGATGCAAGAAAAACATGGACCCACACTTTATGGAATGACCTATTTATAACTCACATTTACCTGCTCATGTTTTTTTTTTTTTTTTTTTTTTTTTGCTTGTTTTTTTTTTGCTTGGTTGCTAACAGCACTTATATAAATCTGTTCATATTCACCTTGCTGCTTACGGCTTACATTTAACAATTTGCCGCCACGTTATTTTGTCTTTGTGCATTTCTGATCATAGTGTGCAAATTTAGTTGCGGGGTAGTACCGAAGTCTGGTCACAGTAGAACCTAGTTTTTATGTCATAAAAAAAAAAGAATTACATAATGGTCACAAAGTTTTAAACTAAAATTAAGATAAAGGTTCTTCTACACAAAATATCACCAAGGAACATTTTTTGTCTTTGAATATGTCTGATGTGGTCTGCACAGTTTTGGTTACGTCTTGCAGAAAAAAAAGAACCAACTAGAATGACTTATGACGATGTTGTGATTGGTTGCTTATGTTTATTGTCGTGCAGCATTTCTAACTATCGATCTGGATTGTTTTATCTCAGGACAAAGCGGACCCATGGACCTTGAACTCAACAAGATCTTCAAAAAGTTTGGCATCGACAGCGAAAAGTAGATGAAGCAGCAGACATCCCTATCTGACTTCAAGAATCTTTCTAAGGTGGCTTTATGGTGACAGATGCAAGGTTTATCTAATAAGATTTTGGATATCAGTATTGTGGTGTATTTTGCCTATGCAGAGAGGAGGCACTTGTCCTTATTATTTGGTATCTCTGTGTATATTACCTGGACTTAAACTTGGCAAATTGTGACTTACTGTAATAGATTCGGTCACATTTAGGGTCGTCACTTTCAATGTCACTTTCATCACAATCTAACGTTATTCCTTTCAGAAATGTCGGAGTCTTTCCAAGTTTTTTTTTAATCATTCCGCTCGAACAGCTAGTCTCATTAATATTACTAGCTGAAGTGGTTTCAAAACTCTTTTTAGCTTATCTGGGCATTGTATATTTCGCAAATTTGATAGTTGCTGAAAATGGTTTGTATATTTCTGTATGTAGCTTGGCCATGCATGTTGTATATAGGGGCTTATTGATTAAAGTTGAGTGGGGTAGATTGTACGGTAAAGGGTAATGTTGACACAGTGCTTGATTATTGTTTCAACATCAAAACAACATTTAATACAAAGTACAGAAGGGTTGTTTTTTGGTTTCAGAGGCTTTTTAAACAATTTATTATTTTTGGGGAAAAAAACAGTTCTTGTTTTAAAGGGAATGTACAACATTTGCTTTTGCTGCAATTTTCAGAAATAAATGGATTTGGAGGATTAGTATGTACTTATAGCAAATATTGTTAAAATAACTTGTTTCACGATTTGGGCTTGAAGACGCTGGAAAAGCCAAGAAAACCAATCATGTTCTTGTAGTCTGGTTCCCTGACCCCACTTAAGATGAAATGGACTGATTTACAGACTTTTGGGAATTGTAAGGTCAGAGAATCAGTCTAGCAGGCTTGTACCCCTTCGCAGGTGTGTAATCAATTGCAAAGAAAACATGGAATACTAATATTATGAAAAAGTAGGAGCAGTTTTTGAAAAAAAGCCAGTTTTCTCCAACGCTGGTCGGCCGACCAGCGTTGGAAAAATCCCATTTTTCTTGAAAATGACAGCACACCAGGAACCACGATTTTACAGGATGCTTCATACTGTCATTCCCTTACAATCCAGTAAGGTATTTCGTGATTATTTGATCAGTTCGTTTTGTGATGTTTGCAAATGTTGTATCTTCCCTTTAAGGTTACGCATGTCGGGTATATCGCTTTTCAGTAACAAGAATGAGACATGCATTGGCTTAAGTCATGGTGTGATATACAGTCAAATTGTTATGAGGTTAATATTTAACGTACTTAATTGTACACAGGTTTACTCTTATAGCATGTAAAACGAACATGACTATAAAAAGTACAATTGTTGGTTATTTTAGAAACTGCCCATTCCGTGGCATTTTGCAGGTTCTCATTATTCTAGTGACTTGTAACTTCTAAGATGTAACAATGTTCTTGAAACTAAATAGCACCAAAAGTAAAGGTATTTATTTGGTCAGGTTTAGCTCAAGACGGCACGTACATTTGACGTCGTAGTATACGAAACTAGAATTTTTGAAGCTGTGGGTTTTTAATTTTTGGGGAGGATTGTACATTTTAACGTCATGTGCCATTTGCTGTTGTTGAAACTCTACTTTATACTCAGACGACATTATAGCAATATTTTGTTTTTCATAAAAGCGTATTTTTGATATTTTAAGCCACTTGTTGATAGTTTGTAATGGATTGTTGATGCATTTTGCAGTGTCTTTTTTGTACATTGGGGTGTGATTATCTGGCGCTAAGCAGTAAATATTTTGCAGATTTTTCATAAGATTTTATTTTTAGAGAAAAGTGATAAAATTGAATGTATAGATTGCAAAAAGGTAATGACCTGCAAGTATTTTAAAATGAAACAAGTGGACTACTAGTATTTTACATGAAAACTGCTGTAAAAATACTTGGGAAATTAATGAAGTAAATTGTTCGAAACCACCTGACTTCAGTTTTTAATTTTTTTACGAATTGGAAAACTAGTCTTTAAACACCAGTGATCAATTGCTTGGAGCCGCTGAAACTCACCGACTGACTGAAGAAATGTGACGTGGTATGTCAAAATAAGGCACTTAATATAGACCTTCCACTTCAAAACACCGCTTTTTTTTTTTATTTGACATTCTAAAGCGAAGTTTTTAAATTTTGAAATCGGACTGTCCGAAATGTCAAGCGAATTTTGAACCATTTTAGAACAAAAACTTGAGCAAAGTGTCATTTTGTGAAATGACATGCCTGTCTAAAAGTGTTTTTAAAATTACTCTGTCAATGAAATTTCAGTTTCAAACTTTTACAGAACATTTTAAGCATTAGTAGCATCACAAATTTAAAAAAAAATCTCAATATTGTTGAAAATTCCCCATGTCATTTTGCGGCTATTTCTCCATTCATAGCTCTGGGCAATTCTGCCTGATTTGGACATACCAAACAAATTATGTGCTTAGCAAGAATGGGGTTACCAACCAAACAGTCATGCAATGTATATTAATTGTGACTGGTACTCAGTTGACTTTTGCTAACCACAAACATTTGCTGATTGATATTTCTGCTTAATTTCTCCACAAAATTGGCCACGTCATTTCAGTTTTGGCAAGTTTTGCCGCATCGTCTCCGACCACTGGGCAAAATTCAAATTTGGACACGGAATCCACTTTGTAAAACTAATTACAAAATCAACATTCCTGCTGCATGTATTTTCCCTTAATGAAAATATACGCATCAAATGGCAACAACGGCTTTCACAACATTCCTCGCTCACATGACAAAGAAACAAAGAAAACTGAATAACTTTTCCATAAACTTTATACCATTCTTTATTCAGTTCAATATTTTTTTTGACATTGATTGGTTACAGCCTATAGTCTTTGCTTCAGAATACTGGTGCATATTGCATTAAATAATGTTGAGTGTTCAGTGTTACATCAGGCATGTAACCCCCAAAATGGAGGACATTACAAGCTTTAGAAGATTTTATAGTGTTTTTCAATTTTTAATGGCATAAGTGTGGCAAAAAAGAAAAGTTGCATGCCTGTACAGTACACTATTTTGCCACTCACTCGATCACTGTTTTGTTCTTGACACTGCAGATTTGTTTGCAAAGTTATCTCATAGTTATCACATTAGTGGGTCCACACAGTTTTTCACTATGTATGCAAGATTTTTTTGACAGATCGTATGAAACTCCAGTTCAAAATGAATCCATTTCCTATTTGTTCATAATGATGTCCTTTTTAGTTGAAATGTCCATTGATTTTTTTGGGGGGGGAGCAGTGGTCTTGTTCCTGGACTTGACTTCATATTGGACAGTGTCTTGCCATCCCTTTTCACCAGTCCAATGTCACTCAATGAAATGACCAAATCGTCTAACCTGTGGGTTTTTGCTTTGACTTCAAATGCATTTTCATGACATTATATTAAAAGAATGTACATCAATTTTTGGGGGGCATCACAAACTGAGAAATATCAGATAAACCATGAAGTGACATACTATGGATTGAATACACAAGGTACGTCAATTTATGATGTCAAACAATTAGATATGTCAGTTTTTGGTGCAACCCACATATTGTAACCTGTTGCACGACGTAACTTGAAAACTACATGACGTTGCTTGCCCTTTAAATTTACAATGCAGGGAACTAGACATTGCATTTTGGAAAGTCTGGATTGTCAGGAAAAATAAGGATCAAATTTCACTTTTTTACCTTTTGTAGCAATGTGTTTGGTTGGTTTGTTTTTGGACATAAAGTTCACCGAATAGAAGGAACAAGACTCATGGACATCAAGACTAGATTCTGCACCATTTACTGTTATTGTTTTCGCATGGACATGATGGGAAAAACTTAATGGTATTATCAATATTTGGCAAAGAAATATGTAAACTTTCAAGAAAAATGGTAGCCAATAGTTACAATTTTTTTTTTTTTTTACATATTCTTAGATATTTGTCCAAACCATACATAACAATTTTAAGCCCAAGTACAAAAGTGCAACAAAAGAGTTTAAAAGTTTCTCCCAATTCAAAGTCTTCCTAATAATTTTGGTCCTTGATTAGTTCGTGCCAGAATTATTTAGACCTCCACGCCGGTGCCAAATGGGTTCAGGCCATCATCTGCGGGTAGCACACCCTGATATTTCCGGCCTCGCTTGCTGCGAGCGGGTCACTCACACATATTTCTGGCCTCACTTGTTGCATGTTTATAACGATATTCGGCAAAGAAATATGTCGAATACCGCAAAACCTTTGCTTGTATACACATCATCCGACGTGAGCTGGTTAACAACTTTTGTAGGTTTGGTATGCCAAACAAAGATTGCCTATTTAAAGATAAAGTGACTAATGACTTGTTTTTATAAAATGCAAAAAAAGAGATTTTTTATTTGTACCCTTGTAAAGGCTTGTCAATTTATACCAAGAACGAACATTCTTTCAATACACTGTAAATTGTAAATATTTTTTTAATTGACTTGCTATTATGCATGTACAATGAAAGAAGTACTCGTATATTTTAATGTAAGTTTAATATTTCTGTATCAGTTGTTTTGCATAATTTGTGGGTAAATATGAGTGTCATTATTCTAATAATGGACGACAATAAAAGCTGTATATATGATGCTAAAATTGAACCTTGTTTTTTAATTAATTACCTTTTGTGTCAAAAAAAAATACAATCGACTTTACAATAACATTAAAATTTCTGAATAATAATATCTGTAGTAAAACATTCATTTTATACAAAATAAGGATTTTGATCAGTGATAACTGAATTTTATGTGGCAAAAAATAATCGCATACAATATTTTACAGCAGCATACAAACATCACAAATTATGGATTTTAATGTTTAAGTCGTGCTGAAATCTCAACTGTCTCGGTAAGTGGGTCAGATGTCACTAAATTGACGTAAAAATAATTACACGGGTAGCTAAACGTGAGAAATTATCAATATGCAAATGAAACTACAAAATGTGCAGATTCCTTATTTGGGTTTGAAAATGTAAAATTTAATTAATTTGAATCATAATATATGAGCCCACTTCATTTCCCAGGAACTTTCTCAAATTACTTCGTTGATTTCATTCATAAAAATAACATTACACACATGTAATGGCTGAAAGGTTTAAGCAGCAAGCAAAGCACCTCCATAATAAAGCTGTTGGTAAAATGACTCTTAATTCTTGCCCCTTTGAAATAATTTGTCTTCCAAGAAACCTGAGACATTTATATTTTTGGCAAATGTGAGATTTTTTTTTTTTTATATTTATTATGTTCAGAATTCCACACCGAACAATTTGGCAAAGAATGGTTTGGGTGGCTTCGATATTAAACTTTCACTGGGAAAAACAACTTTTTCTGTTGACGTTTCTGTGCAGGCCTAACGCAGGACGAGCCAAATTTAGCCTTGTATGAACATGCACATGCTGGCATTTATACAGAGTATGAAACGGTGTCATATATAAACTCCGGTCTCCTTTACCTATAGATTCTAACCCTCCACATGTCACTGTTTAATTAATGAGTCCACTTTTCGTACTAAGGGTCAGAATTTCATACCACACCGGCCCTTACTTGTTGGAAAGAACAATAACAGCATGATTACATGGTTCACCATCAACTAGACAAGCATTCCTTATGTCATTAAAACAAGCACAAAGGGCTTTTCAGAGTACCAATGCTTGGTATAGACTGCATGCGCAAGTACCCCCTTAAAGCTACAGTCCCATCATTTGTAATTTGTGCATTTTGTTCGTTTGAAGCAACAAAAGTGTTCAAAATCTAATGAAGGATACTGAACAACTAACCTGATGAAGTTTCAGCTAAGCTTCAGCTGTATATTCCGAGAAAAACAGCATTTTAAGATCTCAATTTCAAATCAATAGTTACTGAATCATGTTTTGAATTGTTTTGAATTGCAGCTATACGCGACGTCGCGCACTGATCCGACGAATTATAGCAACCGCGCGCGTGTGCGTCGTGCCAATGCTTGGGCGCGCTTCGCCGAATAACAAAACGAACTACTAATTTAAATTTTCCTACGGTGCATCTTAAGACGCACCATTGGAAAGGTCTTCTTTCGTTGATTTCTTCAAAATGACAGCTTGCCAGAAAGAATAATTTCACAGGGAGTTTAGTTCCCTTACTATCTTTCAACCAAGTTTGTTTTTCAACAATAATTATGCCAGTTACTTTTCGGATGGCTGCAAATGATGGACTAAAGCTTTAATGGCTAGGGAGAGAGAGTTGGGGGAGACCACTGGGAGAGACACTCAAATGCATCGCCGATGACGCCTGACGCTCACGCAAAGACGCTATGGTGGTGTGAACATTCAGAATAACATCAGTCATGTGTAATTTGTGGCATTCGTGCACAGACCAGTACGTACATGTACAGGGTTCCTTATGGGGTAGAAAACACAATGGAATAATGGACCCAATAAGGAAGTCTTTAGAAATCAATCTACGCCATAAGGGAAATGCTATGGAGTTTGAGATTACATTAGGAACAAAGGAAAACAGAAGAAGGGAAACAAAGGTCTTCCCCATTAGTATATATGTTGAGTGAGTATGACCGGCAATCGTGGACCTAGGACAAAAGGGTTAGGGCACAAACAATACGTCCACTATTGACCAAACGTCCACAATTGAAATTCGTATACAAAACCAATGAGAGCTGTTGCGTACAAACAAGGAATGAGGACTATGAACAATGGGGGGTCCATGATTGCCTGTGTTTACCAAGATGTATGCACGTGTACGCAGTGTGTCCCCTCCACTGAGTTTAAAAAGCACCATCTTCGGTAATCGTATAGTTTAGGACACCTCTATGCTTTTCAAGTTCCGTTCATAAATCAAAACCCTGCCCACTTTCCACAAAATTAAGCTAGCTGATATTCAACATTGTATCTTAGCGAACTATTTAGATGATTCCAAACACATAAAGTGACTTTTCCCGCTTGTATCATCGCCAAATGTATACGTATGAAGTCCCAAAACATTAAAGTGTCTTTTCATTCTCTTATATGGAACAGGGTCCTAAACTTCACTACTACCCCATGTTCTGTTCGTGCAGGGAATTCATTACTGTACATAAAACTTTGGTTGCAAAGATGATGTTCATCATAGCCAAATCGTCAGCATATTGGAGTGTAGATTATAGTGGCGTGCTGCTGCATTAGGATATTGATGAGGTTTCTTCAAGTCTCCTCACAGACCAAAGTAATACCTCACAGGAGGAGCTGGGAGGTCCTCATCTGCATCCTCTGATGGAGGTTCGAATCCTATAGTGAGATCCATGTACTTGATACCATCGCTGGGTTTGAGAAGTTCCAGCATGCTGTGATGTAAAAGGAGCCAAAAAAGGTACTCAAACATTTGTCCTCTTGCAAAAGACACTTTGTCTCGTGGTCTGGAGCACTGACTTCGTGGTCTGCAGGTAATTCTGCAGGTTGTAGGTTCGAGTCTAGCCTGGGGCTGTGCTGCGTGTGCCCTTGGGCAAGGCACTTTGTCATTCATTGCTTCTCTCCACCCAGGAGTAAATGGGTACCTGTGAGGGCAGAGGTGGTTTTTGTTGATTGATTTTAGTTGCTTCGCGCTGAAATGGCAGCATCGAGCGGTATACTCCCCAGGGAGCTGAGATTGTCTTTGGAATGTTTCATTGGCCCAAAAAAGCAGGGGTAATAATAATGTAGATCCTTGAGCACAAATAATGGTGGACACATGACATGCGCTTTATAAAAACACATAATTATTATTTGTCATTAAACTGCTCCTTCTAGAAATAATTGGGAATTGGTGCCCCACTCGGGAATAAATGGGGACTTGTGAGAGAAAATATGGCTCTTTTGTTTCAGCTAGCTGATTGTATCAAAAATGGCAGTAACAAAATTCTACACTACCCCTCGGAGTTGAGATTGTGTTTACCCTGATTTATTGGCCTGATGATCAGAGGTAATAATGATAGTACGCCTTGAGAGAATTGTGAAAGATGCGTGTTGAAGTATAAGTAAGAGTAGAATGGGAAAGTGAAACAAGCAGTAACTCAAAGTTGAACCTCGAGGTACCTCGTAAAAACCTCATACAACCTCAAGGTAAACCTCGTAAAACCTCAACCTGAAGGTGATCCTTGTAAAACCTCGTAAAGCCTCAAGGTAAACCTCGTAAAACCTCAACCTCAAGGTAAACCTTGTAAAACCTCAACCTCAAGGTGAACCTTGTAAAACCTCAACCTCAAGGTGATCCTTGTAAAACCTCGTAAAGCCTCAAGGTAAACCTCGTAAAACCTCAACCTCAAGGTAAACCTTGTAAAACCTCAACCTCAAGGTGAACCTTGTAAAACCTCATTTTGCCTCAAGGTAAACCTCGTAAAGCCTCAAGGTAAACCTCAAAAGCCTCAAGGTAAACCTCGTAAAACCTCAAGGTAAAAGCTGTAAAACCTCAACCTCAAGGTAAACCTCGTAAAACATCAAGGTAAACCTCAAGTTACTGCCTGGTTAATTTTGCATTCTCTGATAACTGTGTACATAAATCAATAAATGAAGTACACAACTGACAAAAAAGGACTGATAATGCATAATGCATATACTCACCTTTTACTTAGTCTCTTCATATGGCCAGGCATCATTGGCACAAAGATCATCTTGACCCCATGCACGACCAGAGAGATGTCCAAGCCATAGGTATCCTGTGGGCATGAAAACAATTTCTCATAAATATTTTTTAATACAGCCGGACAGAAACTGCGTGTTGGAGTTCCAATTAGTGCTCTAATTCTGGAGAACACACACTTTAAATTTTGTTATGAACGTTGTGTTTATCAAGCATCACTTTTGCTTTAAAATTTAAGGTATACTCCATCATTTGTAATGTGAGCATTTTGATAGTTTGAAGCAACAAAAGTGCTCAAGATCTAAAGAAGGGTGCTGAACAACTGACCTGATGAAGTTTCAGCTCAGCTTCAGCTGTATATTTTGAGAAAAACAACATTCTAGGATCTCGATTTCAAATCAAAAGTTGCTGAATCATGTTTTGAATTTGGCCTGAATTCAGCGTCCGAGACACGTTCTCACTGAGCTGATTGCAGCTACGCGATGTCGCGCACTGATCCGACGAATTATAACAAACGCGCGTGCGTGTACGTCGTGCCAATGCTTGCGCGCGCTTCGCCGAATAACAAAACGAACTACTAATTTGAATTTCCTACGGTGCTTAAGAAGCACCGTTGGAAAGGCCTTCTTTTGTTGATTTCTTCAAAATGACAGCTTGCCAGAAAGAATAATTTCACAGGGAGTTTAGTCCCTTAACTATCTTTCAACCAAGTATGTTTTTCAACAATAATTACGCAGCTACTTTTTGGATAGCTGCAAATGATGGACTCTGGCTTTAAGGGAACAATGTTTGTTTAAACATTCCACCCAAGGGGCTCTACAAGTTCCAGATTCCTAGACTTATTGTTGCTAACAATCTTACGGGAAAAAAAGAGACAATGACATTTGTGATGAAAATATCCATTCTACTGACCAGAAACTAAACATGTTTTGAAGATAATTAAAAAAAAAATTAAAACTAACAACTGTGTAAATTTGCAGTTGCAACATTTCAATTGGTAAGAAGATGGTTCCAAGAGGAACATGCGGGTCTCAGGACCGAGTTGCTCCCTCAAAGGAGATACTCACAAGGTGCTACTACAAAACCTTCCATCATTTCAAACTTCAAATCTCATATCAACCTCACGTACCTTAAAGTGTTGCATGAAATCCTTGAGTTTGTATCCTCTCTGTCCATGTACATGCCACATGTCCCACTGTGTGAACTTTAACCCTGGTTTGATCTGAGTGACGCTGGCTGGGCCGGGCTCCGAGAACATGATGAGAGATAGGCCCAGATTGAGGAAGCAGTTACGATAATCGGACAGGGTAGCACCCTTGACGTACTTGATTAGTTCTAGAGTGGCCTGGAGGAATAGAAAGGAACAAAAGATGACATTGTTAAGATGTCTGAGTATCTGTTGGAATGCAGGTCATTCTATAAATTTAGGGTTCAAAGTGTGACATTTGTTCCTGTCTCTGTTACCTCGGAAGTTTGCCATTCAAGTATCACTAAGAATGACTTCAAACGATTTTTTTTCCAAACAAATACACATTAAGTTCCCTTGTCTGGATCTCTGACTTCATTCCTCATCAAGTCAATGAATGGCTTACCAGTCCAGCCACTGCAGCCGTTGTCGTAGCGATAGCCGGTACGATCCGGCCAGCGATGCGTTTGGTCTTGAAGCGGTCAGCAAGCTCAATGTGGTACATCGTCGCTCGCAGGTTGGACGCCGAGGTGATGTAATCTATATGACCATTGGTGTCATCATCTTTCTCAAAGTCGGCAGGAATCATCCGACAATGACCTGAGGGTTACAAATTGAAGGACAGAAAATTTTGTTATTCACTTTCACCATGAATCTTGAAACTTACTTCATTGAGACCTCCATCAATAGAAACTTGAAATAGGAAGTTTTAAGCATAGTTGCAAATTTAGCACCTGTATCGAATTTGACCTTGTACAATTTTCTGGTACCTGTTGGAACTTAGTAATGAATTAAGCAACCATACAAATTTAGCATCTTCACAAATTAGTACCACTATAAGTACAAAGTTCCTGTTCAAGTTTGCCTCCATACAATTTCTAACACGTATGCAAATTAAGTATTGTGCATTTTGTAGCAGCATCTGAAACAATTAGTATCTAAATTAGCACCGGCACAAAATTTAGCACCTGTACAAAATTTAGCACCGGTACCAAAATTAGCAGCTGCACAAAATTTAGCGCCTGTACAACAATTTACACCTGCACAAAAATTAGCACCTAACAAAAATTAGCACATGTACACAATTTAGCACCTGTACAGAAATTAGCACCTGCACAAAAATTAGCACCTGTACAAAAATTAGCACCTGCACAAAATTTAACATCTCCACAAAAATTAGCACCTGCACAAAATTTAGCACATGTACAAAAATTAGCACCTGCACAAAATTTAGCACCTGTATACAATTTAGTACCTAAAAAAATACTGGATTTTATGATCTTCTGAAACAGGCAACACAATTCATGTGACTTGTTATACAATTGGGAACTCAACATGCTCAAAGGAGGGTAGAGTCAATGCGATAAGTTGAATTGATATCTAGAGGTTTATATGTCAGTCATTCATTTGAAATGCTTGTAACTTGACTTGGGACTGCATGACTTGTGAGGACTTGTGAGGACTTGTGAGGACTTTCGATGGACACGACTACATCAATGCGAGAGAGTTGAAGCCCTATGATGCTTGCCTGTACCTGGTGTGGCCCTCTTCTTTGCTAGCAGCTGAGCTAGCTGTTGTCGGCATTGCTCTATCTCATCTGATGTCACAGATGGCTCCAATAATTGCTGAGGTTTGGTGGGAGACGATGCTTCCGTTTCAATCACCTACAAGGATAAAAACCATCTGCTTACTCTGAAATATGTATGATCTGATCCGCTGATTTCAATGGTCAATAATCTACCATCTCAACAATACAAGTTATTTCCAAAAATCAGCCACAAAAAGGTATTTCCGATGTTTGAACTTTAAGTGTTCTCTTGTTGACTCTCAAATTCTTACAAAGCAAGCTACGACATTCTTTGATCCCTGTAAACGTACCTACCAAATTAATGAGGAAAAACTTTTTCGCAGTGAAGATAGGGCTAGCCCAGAATACCCGTGAAAATGATTTCGTCAGAAATGGTTTCAATCGAAAGAAAACAATTACTGAAGGTGGTTTCAAAAAGTGTGCCCGTGGGCACACTTTTTGTCATTGGATCGCTTTCTTTACTTCAACTTACAAGACCTAAAAACATTGTGCATTTCCAGATTTGGCTTCATGACTTGCTTCAGAATCAGTTAGAAGGAAATCAAATGGAACTACTCTAAACTGTTGACTCATGTTTTGAAGTCCATGCATGAACAGTTGATGGTGCTATTTCACATTTTTAAAAAGCTTTGTTGGAGAACACAATGCATTCGGTGGGGGACACGACTAGTTTGCTCAACTTATTTTATACTAAATGTGCTCAAAGCCATAGCATGTTAGCATGAGCATCATGCCATTGGCAATGCGTTGGTCTCCCCAACTCACCCTTTCTTACTGTTGAAGGGGTACTAAATCTGATGAATCCACAGCTGGAGATAAAACCACAGTTTTGAAAAACCCCTGTGTTTCAACTTGACTTACCTTATTGGATGGTTTGAACGGTGGCACTTTGACCCCTGACAGTATCCGTAGCAACGTGTCGGTGCTCAGGTCATGCTCAGATACTGGAATGTCGCAATACGCTGCTGTAAGCCTCGCTGTGCTGACAACAAACAGCATATGTCTGCAAATACACAATGAACGGCATTTCAAATGACCACAAAGCTTAGCAGCAATCTCAGAAGGAAACTGTGACAACGGGTGTGCTCCACGTACGCCAACAATGCTTAACGTCTGCTAAATTTTGGTAACATTTGCGCCAGTGAGACTGACTGTTTGCCAGCACATTTGCAACAAACGCGAACAGTCTTCCTAAGTTGTTCGCTGTGTTTACCAAGATGATCGACTCACACATGGTGAACTGTACAAGCTGAAATTTGCCGTTTTCTACATCAAAATAACTTTTGTAGAATTAATAAGTTGAAACATTACTGAGAAAATCCGACACACACTTACAGTTCACTTGCCGTGTTGAAGATGACTGGAGCTGGCGGTCGCTTGGGGGATTGCCAAAATAGCGCTGGAAATGCAACAAGCGGTTTGGGTCTTAGATTACATTGTTATATCTAAAGTACGGTTGAATTATGAACAATGCAAGCTGTTGTTTTTTTTTAATTGAATTCTGTATGGAGTAATTTCAAACCAAAATGCGTAGCACAAGTTTATTTATGGTACTGAATGACTTGCGTACTCCATCACCAATGGAACTTAAATTTTCACATTTATGATACTTTAATTATTTCAAATGGACCCATTTGCCCCCCACCAAAAAAAAAAAAAACAATTTTGAAAATGGCTTACTTCCATCGCTCATCTTGTGGTCCAATGGAAAGACAGAAAGAAGCTGCTTTGCCTGAAAACGACCAATCAGAATAAAGAAAAACAGGTCAGTGTACTACACAACACTGATAGTAAATAACTTGTAAATCACTGGAAGTTTGGAGAAAGTAACAATATTATTATGAGAAGCTTTCTTAACAGAGAACAAAAACACAGAAATCACTTTAAAAACCCAAAAACCCAATATTGAATTTACATCACCCCGACGCAAATTCTATCTTGTGATTAGTTTGGTTGCGGTACCTGCTGCTTTAATCAGATTCAAACCAGCTAGCCGACCCTGGCAAGCTCGGTGGTTGAGTAAGCTCGAGGTCGTGGGTTCGAGTCCAACCAGAGTAATTGTCTTTCTCACAATCACTCATAACACTGAGTATACAGTGTTTATAAAATACGTCGGTGAAGGGCAAAACCACAAATTGAATTTTTTTCCTTCATCAAAATAATTTAATAAGGTCAGTTAAGGGCAGAAACCAATTTTAAAGTTACATCTCTCGCCAAAAAAATTCATCTTACAAGACCCAAACAGTACCGACAAAGGCCTGATAAACTGTGATGTTTATGAAACTATTTCATAACAAAAGTGTAAAGCGAGAAATTTGAGTCAATATTTCTGCTGTATGTCTTTACCTTGTGATTGAAGTATTTCTCAAATTTGACCCTGGCTGTGCTGACACACTCAGCCCAGCTGACTGGTCTGTTCTTGAGAAGCTTGATGACAGCCATGGAGTTCTCTGGCTGCTCCGAATCATTGAACTTCTACAGGAAACAAAACAACAACATTGGAAATCGTTTCCGTTTACAAAATTAAAGAAAACACTTGTGGCCAATATGCTCTGGTGAGAAAAATTAGATACATTTATTTATACAACGCCTGAATAAATCCCCGTCATCTGATTGGTGGGTTGTTGATCACATGTCATTGAATTATTCGTCCCAACGGACGGCGTGGCCATACGGTAAAGAAATAACTTCCATTCCAAAGTTCCATTGCACGGTCACACTTTTGGCGACCCTGACAATCAGATGACAAGGATTTATGTAGGCGTTGTATAAAAAAAATTATGAATGTTTCACATTCCTGCAATGGAAAGAATAATTTTATTCAGTGTCGGATGGAATGTTCCATTCCACTCGGCTTAGCCTCATGGAATGGAACATTCCCTCTGTCACCTCATGAAATTATTCTTACGGTTGCACTCATTAACATTTGTTATTTATATACTACCGTTTACAGCAGTGGATTTCTTTTTACAACAAAAATTCACCAGCACATAAATTCCTCATACACAGTATATTTATTAGAAATCCCTTACAAGTGCTTTTTGTGCCTTGTATAGCACGTTGAGCTGTGCTGTGTTAAACAAGTTGCATGAAAATCTTGCCATGTTTCTTCTAAATTTGTTTTAGAGAATTCTATTACAAATTTTCCGCTGTCACTTTCCCCTGTCTTATTTTACCTTGATGACTACCTCTGGTGAACCGTTGTTCGTCCAATATTTGTTGAACATTGTCGGTTTCTGGGTGAAGGAAATCTCAAACTGTCAAAACAAAAAATCATGATTGAAATTATTCAGGTTATTCTCGTTTTGTTACAAAATTGCTAAAAATTTAGGCAATATGCCAAATTCCAACAGATTCAGTAACAATGCAAATTAGACTTGCCAGTGCCATTGGTGGGTACAAAAGGGTACAGAAAACCATGTGGTGAACTGCACTGACTGCTATAAGTCTTAAGACAGGAATGACCTCAGAGGTCAGAGGTCAGAGGTTAAAGGCCAACACTCACCTTATCCCTAGCCCATTGTATAGTGTGTTCTACCGTAGCAGGGAAGGACTTGAGTGTACAGTATGGCACAGACTCATCAGGTGGATCTCGTTGACTACCGTACATCTCATGACAGGAATGACCTCAGAGGTCACAGGTCAGAGGTCACCACTCACCTTATCCCTAGCCCATTGTATAGTGTGTTCTACCGTAGCTGGGAAGGACTTAAGTGTACAGTACGGCACAGACTCATCCGGTGGATCTCGTTGACTACCGTACGTCTCATGACAGGAATGACCTCAGAGGTCAGAGGTTAAAGGTCACCACTCACCTTATCTCTAGCCCATTGTATAGTGTGTTCTACTGTAGCTGGGAAGGACTTGAGTGTACAGTATGGCACAGACTCATCGGGTGGGTCTCGTTGACTGCCGTACGTCTCTGTCATGTGTGGCACGATGACCTGTACATGGCCTTTAGCTCCCATGGTGCCTGACTCCATCAGTGGTCTCTCATTGGTTACACAGCGGCTGATTTGGGACAAACAATTGTCAAAACTTTTAACAGAAACACCTTTTATTGAAAAGCCAGTTCATTTACCTCATAATTCATGAATACCCGAGACAGTTTACCCATTCCTATTGGTCGTAAAGTCGTCACGTGGATGATTTTAAACTGCCATTAAAACACCAGTCAGTGCTTAAACAGCGATGTTTAAAACCGGTCGTGAACACCCGCGTTCCGCACCAAATGCGCGCAGTATATTCCACAAGCTTTGGCGGATGTATGATTTCCATATAAGGAGAGGTGTCCGCACGCACCATGCACACCACAGGAAAGTCCCAGACGCGAAATTTGAATGGTAGAACAAAATTCGTCGGAAGCTTGTCAACTTTTTGACTTTCTATGATTATTTAACCAAAAAGGTATTTATCAGGCCATTATCAAGGTCAGACTCCAACTGGGTTTTGAACCACATGTTTACAACTGCCCCATCACACAATTATTAAAGTTTACACCGAGTGAAAACTATTGGTTATGTTGTTCTGTATTCCAAATTATCGTTTATCAGTTTCTGTTACCCTGGAGTTCCAGATGCCTTTACTGGTAGTAGCACATTAATCAAAACATTCAGCCTTTAACCTTCGTTTTCTTTTTTTGAGAACAATCTTTGAAAAATTTCATAAGAGATTTAGTTCCATAGTGCAAACACAACCCTTAACTGTTTACATCCCCAGCAATCAAAGTGTCAAAAATTACGTGGTGAACGTCTTTTTGGAGGAATGGAGCCTTTTACTGAACGAACTCTGAAACAAACGGAATGAGTCTCCCTACCTGTCCATGTACTGTCTAGCTGCTACGTTATCCAACGCGTTGACTACTACATCCATATCCTTAAAGAACTCATCGTTAAAAACTGTTGTCTCGGTGTCGGGACAAACTGAAACAGAGAGTGTCAAGATCTTTTCAAGACTGCTTTTATAAAACAAAACTGCACTGTGTAATAAGTGTTGCGGTTGAGTCCGTCACAAGTCCTCATAAATCCACCACAAGTCCTCCAGTCACAAGCTATTCCAATGAACTGTGACAAAGTTATTCCTTTATTGTTCATCCCTGTTACTTGTGACTAGACTTGTGAATTGACTTGTGATTTCTTTGTGACCAGGCTTGTGAATTGTCTTGTCATTTACTTGTGACAAAACTTGTGATTTACTTGTGACCAGACTTGTGAATTGTCTTGTGATTTACTTGTGACTAGGCTTGTGATTTGACTTGTGATTTACTTGTGACTAGGCTTGTGAATTGTCTTGTGATTTACTTGTGATTAGGCTTGTGATTTGACTTGTGATTTACTTGTGACTAGGCTTGTGAATTGTCTTGTGATTTACTTGTGACAAGGCTTGTGAATTTTATTGTGATTTACTTGTGACTAGACTTGTAATTACGGACCTTACTACAAGGCGGCCAATATTAGATTAAGATATCATTCCAAATGTCTAGTGGCAGCGTAGATTTTGTTTATTACCTTTGTGTAGATGAGCATCTATGTTAACACTTGGATTGATGTCCTGTGTTGAGGCTGCTGCTGTCGTGGATTTGGGTTTCTGAGGGAGATCAGAAAAAAAAGTGTAGCTCTAATCCTCAAAATTATTTGCGATCTTCTAGTTAGATCCATATTAAAGGTAATATACAACATTTGCAAACATCAAAAAACAAAACTACCAAATTATTATGAAATACCTTACTTGACTGTAGGTGAATAACAGTCTCAAGCATCCTGTGAAATCATGGCACTTGGTGTGCTGTCATTTTCAAGATATGTGGAATTTTTGTAAAATTTTCAATGGCCGACCATCATTGGGAAAAAACTTACTCTTTCTGCAAATACTGCCCCCAATTTACCAAATTTAGTGAGTCCACATTTTGTTTGTTACCGGTTACACATGTAAAAACGGGTACAAGCAAGTGATTCTGGTTCCCTGACCTGACATCTCTGAGACGTCTATAAATTGCTCTGTTTCATTTGAAGTAGGGTTAGGGAACCAGACTACAAGAACTGCTGGTTTTTCCAGCATCCATAGACACAAAACTTTAAACAGCTCAGTGTAACAATATTTGCTATAAAATACTAACCCCCAAATCCGTCCATTTCTGAAAATTACAGCAAAAGCTAACATTGTATATTACCTTTAAGTTGTATTAAAATACAACATTGCTGTCACAAGTGTGAATATTTTTAAGAGATTTAAAGGTACACAGGAACATATTTTTTGTTGGTGCCTTCTTCTTTTTCATTTGAAGCAACAAAACTGCTCAAAATCTTAATAAGGGTGCATAACGACTAACTTGTTGAAGTATCAACTCAGTGGATAGTGTACATTTTGAGAAAACACTGAAAATGTGTGCACAATTTTTGAGGTCTCGTAACTGGATTCTGTTGCTAATGCTTGTAAAAAAAACTGTGCCTGCAGGCACATTTTTTCAAACCACCTTCAATGACTGTTTTTTCCGAATGATAACAATTTTAGGTGGAAATTTGGTACCAGTCCTATCTTCAATTTGAGCAAGGATTTTCTCGTTAAATCGGAAGGTACGTTTCCGGCTAATTGCAAATGTTCCCCCATGCTTCCAAGAATTCCAACGTCATTTTCAACAAACCTGAATGTGGTGTGGTCTGAAGAGAAACTGCCGATTCAAATTGGATTTCTCTATGATGTCATTATCGGTGATTGTAATCTGAAAGGAAACCAAAGTACCAAATGAGAACTTTTCTCTCAAAACGTACAACTATTTTGTAAATAATGTGTAAATAAGAAATAAAATCTGCTCCAACTTATGTTATTGAAAGCAAATGATGAACTTTCCAATCCTTCGAACATTCCATTTTTTTCCAGTCAGTGGCTGTGTCACGCACACAGCCCTGTTTGACCTCAGTTTCTTGTCCCGAGGTCAGGCACGCATGGCCCAAAAGCGAACGCGAGATTTTACAAGATTTATTCGAGACTACAGAAAAACACGAAAAGTGCCTGGATACATGCACTGTTTGGCCAAGATGGCTAAATCAGTAAAAAGTTGAAATCGTGTGCTTTATTTTGATACCAAAAATATCTGCTTTTGACAAATATAAAGTGTTGTTACGGCCTGTCAAACAAAATCATATTTTTTATCAACAAAATCAAGGGCCGATAGTTTTTAGGTGTACATTCGATTCTTAAAAAGGTCGAAAGAAACGACAAGGCTCAATAGATAGAGGAAAGTATACGCTTCATTTTCATGTAAAACACGTGCAGGAGACTTCTAATGCTTGGTCCTAATTGCCAGTTGAAAAATGAAGACTTTTGCGAGATTTCATAATTTGCAATCACATGCACGCGTGTAAACGAACGTAAGTACGCCGACGTACATGTACATACGTTGGCCTGAAAACGTTTTGTGAATAGTACGTGCTAACGTGCAATGAATGACTTATAAATATTAAGCAGGCCATACTCGAGCTGCTCGACCAATCAGTGGGCGTCTGGGTCACAAGGTCACACCGTGTTTGGGTTCCTCGCTCTATAGCTTTACAATGGTGACGATCTTTTCGCGTTGTGAAAAATGGAAGTTGTTGGAAAGTTTAGGTGTACATCGAATTATTTAAATATTAACGACATCACGTTCACGAGATTTTTGTAGATGAAGGTTCACTCTTTCGTTTGATTACCTCAACATTTGGGAGACTTTCGTCGTTCTCGAAAAAAACCGGAAAATTTCATGCCCTTATTTTCAGTCGATTTGTCCGTGAAATAATATCGTCAAAATGCATCGAAATCCTTTTTTTGAGAAAAAAAATACCTTGATGGATGTATGAAGTAGGTCTTTAACTACCTAAAACAACTTTGTTTGTTTGGATCAGTTGTGGTTTGCCATGAACATTGCGATTTTTCTGAAGCCCTTTTTACGGCCATCGTTCGCTGGCCTCGCATTGCTGTCAGTTGTGTGGACGAGAAAATAGAGCAGCTATGCGTGACACGGCAACTGACTGTTTCTGATTTTTTTTTAAGAATTACACAAATCACTGTTGATATTCACCTTGCCCTTTTCAGCTGTAGCGATCCCTAACAATGCATAGTTCTTGAGCATCTCGCAGCCTATGGCACCACAGCCGACCATGAACAACTTGAGATTGTGAAACTTCCCTAGGAGATCCTCGCCAAGACAGATCCGTAGAGCGTCGTATCGGTCATTCCTAGGAGACAAAGACAAAGACAAAGAAAACATTCATCATTTTATTGTTTGATCTGATTGTTTGATTTGAATGATTTGGTTGATTTGGATGATTTGGTTGATTTGGATGATTTGATTAATTTGGATTGTTTTGATTGATTTGGTCGATTAGAATGATTTGAATTAATTGGTTGATTTGATTGATTTGATTGATTTGATTGATTTGGTTGATTTGGTTGATTTGAATGATTTAAATGATTTAGTTGATTTGATTGATTTGGTTGATTTGAATGATATGAATGATTTGGTTGATTTGAATGTTTTGGTTGATTTGATTGATTTGGTTGATTTGAATGATATGAATGATTTAGTTGATTTGCTTGTTTTGATTGATTTGGTTGATTAAATGTAAATGCTAATTCAATTTATATGCCAACCACACACAAAAATTGTGAAGCAAAACCAGGTTACCAACAAAAAAGTAATGTCATGCAATGTATGCTGCTAAGCACTGATTTGTGTTTAAATGCTGCTTGAAACAGTGCAACGATGTTGCCTTCATGAGAGACGGGCCATGCTACACACTTCGTCCATTCCTTCAATCTGTAAGCTGATGTTGAGAACGATCTGGATGTTTGAAATCACAAATATCCTAACCACTATCTCTACTACTCACCTTGGTTGGAATGCGCTGGCTGGGCACTGGTCCAGATCTTTCAATACTTCACTTGCATCCAAATGCAACTGTCAACAAGAAGAAAACCCACACACACACACCAAACTGATTTATTATAGGGTTTGAGCATGAACGGAAGAGGGCGCTCTTTATAAATGATGCAAATATTATCAATGACGTGGTGCAATATCTGAAAACAAAAGATGTTTAATAAGTTAATGACATTGGTCTCAACATTTTGGAGATTGTGTATTTAGACTTTCTCATTTTACATGTTGATAGGGGTGATCTGGCTAACGAGGGACAAATCCTTCCCCCCCCCCCCCATGTAATGAATAAGATTATCTTTGACTTTTCCACTGTTGAAAGGGGTGAGCTCCACAGTAAGCACTTGAATTCTGGACCTCAAGCCCCAGCACATTGTGGGATTCAGAGGGAATCACCCCTTATCAATAAATGAGATCATCCTAGACTTACCCATTGGTTGATAGGGGTGAACTTCCCAGTGAGTGCTTTCAGGACCTCTTGAGCTATGATCCCGCCCATGGTGGCAGTAAGCGGGGCAAAACACCCCTCGGCAGTAAATGAGATCATCCGGAGACTCTTCTCATCCAGAGGATTGAGGGCGCTCTCCAGTTTGCCGTTCAACTGTCTGGCAATCTCGATAAATGCATTGCTGTCCTCCAACGATCTGTGAGAAATATAAAATAAATTGTATGAATTTTTCTTATCTAATGCTGAATTTAACAGAGTCCACTGAATATTTCATGAAAAAAATATCAGAATTTAGTTGCATGAGAAAGCAAGTAGTGACACATCCTCAACCAGAATGCAATCCTGTTCATCACCATTAACCCAACCAATCCAATCCAGTTCCAAACTGGTTTTAACTGGTTTGAACCGGTACTGACCTGACCCCAGGTAGTCTGCCATGATCTTCTCTAAACTGCTGCAGTGAGTGGACGGCAACATGGGAGAAGATTGGATCCTTGAGGAAGTCTACAAATGTCGTTGACGGAGAGTCCAGTTGCTTCTTTAAGCTTTCCTGTTGACAGCAAATCAAATATAAACCCAAAAAACTGATTTATTGACACCATTTATCTAGAAACAAGGACTGGAACAATAAAAGTGTGAATTAAACTGGAAGAAAAATCTTACATAAAGTCTAACACACTCTCCATAACACAGCCATCTTGCAGTAATTGTTGGGGTATTTTCACAATCTTACATAAAGTTGGAAAGGTAAATTTGACCTTTTTAAGGTCAGTTTGGGAACCACCTTAGAAATACATTTGTAATGTTGCATAATGCAAGGTAGTAGTTGAGGTACTTGTAATGGATCATAAGAACATCAGAAGTCTTGTCACAAAGTACATCACAAGTCCAATCGCAAGTAACAGGGGATGAACATAAACAAAGGAATGCCTTTGTCACATTTCATTTGAATAGCTTGCGAGTTGACTAGGGACTGGATGACTTATGATGACTTGTGATGACTTATGATGACTTATGATGACTTGTGATTGACTTGTGATGACTTGTGATCCATTAAAAACACCTTGACTATAACACCGACACTATAATACTTTGTACATAAACATCTCCATCGCACTAGATTTTGACTCTGTGGAGAGTGGAGACACAGAATCAATGTTACAACTTGACTTACAAACGTTACTGTCTTTGGAATTTTCACTTCTACAGCAATGCCTCCGTTTTCATACGGCTGGTAGTCGTCACCACTGGTGTCACATATACTATAGGCATAGGGTGATAAAACTGGAGGAAAAGCAATAACATATTTCAACCTAAAAGAAAAGTAATCAGTAAAAATGACTTCACTCCCAATATGCATCCAACTGCCAGATTATTCAGTCCTTCTACAAAAACTACTTTCTTTTGTTTAAAGGAAACCAACTGCATGGAAAAATTGCGATAAACTTTCAAAAAATCTTAATAGTGTCACTTGGTTAAATTTATATACTATCATAAAAAAAAACAAAGTACTTTAAAATGTTTTTTTGCAAAGCATTTGAATTGAGAATCTTAGACAAGAATTTCTGACTTTCTTTTACCTTTTACTTGTTGTGTGCTTCCATTAAGAATTGTCATTCCTTCGATTTCTTTAAATGTGATGTGGTCCCCAGACTGAAATCCATGCATTCGGTTGTCGAGACTGGTAATCACCCCTGGATTCGCCTTTGGAGAAAAAAAATTACAAAAATAAAGTAAATTGTGATGTAATCTGTAAAAAAAGACTCTTCTTTGCTGTTGGTTTAAGTAAAAAACAAATAAAGTCTCTCACGAGCCAAAATGACCTATCAGGCTGGTGTTTATCAACGGTTTCAGTGGCATGCAACGACTAGAATATTTCTGTCCCCCTGGATGGGATGCCAGTCCATCACAGGTTACTCCCCAGCTAATGCCAGTACCCATTTATACTCCTGGGTGGAGAGAGGCAATGGAGGTGAAGTGGCTTGCCCAAGGACACATGAACAGCAGCTGGATTCGAACCCCTGACCCTTTCATCATGAGTCACGAACCCTAACCACTAGGCCACACCCCTCATTAAAAATAGGTTTCTTAAATATTATTCAGATAAAGATCTTCTTTACAATGACATTTTCAGTTTTAAAACATAATTCCTAGGCAAACTATGGTGTTGGAAATCAGTTAAAAATGTCAGCAATGTGCTCAAGACAGCTAAGCAGATACATTTTTCGAAACTGATACATGTTTACGAATCATTAAGAAAAAAATTCATTTAGAGGCAAAATTACAGTGTACTTTAGGCATATTTAGTATTACAAGTTTGCAAAAACTGAAAATCGGCCCCACATTGTCTTTAGGTCGTACCTCTATTTCAAGCTGTGTCCAGATCATGTCCGTGTTTTTCTGCTGAAGAGGCATACATAAGAAAAGAATAATTTCCACCTTTTCTCCTTTATTAAATGAAATCCATCTTACCTTAGTGATAGTGGCAACGAATGATTCCGTGGGTTCCTCTCCTGTGCGATCCATGATGGTGAACTCAGGACCAAAATCACAGAACGTGTAGCTGTACAGGCCAAATACATCACCAGCAATGAACTGTGAGTAAAAAAAAAAAGGAAAAATTGTTTCGACCAAACATGAAACAAACAACCTTCTGAAATCTCAAGGGTTAGCAGTCTGGTACAAAAGCTGGTCAAAAAGCAGTAAGACCCAAACACCTCTTTGATGGTTGGTAAAGGAATGTAATCTGGTTAAACTGCCTTGCTTGTGGACACAGAAACTTGTGGACACAGAAACTAGTGGACACTGAAACCTTGTGGACACAGAATTTTGTGGACTCAGAAACCTTGTGGACACAGAAACCTTGTGGACACAGAAACCTGTGGACACAGAAACTAGTGGACACTGAAACCTTGTGGACACAGAATTTTGTGGACTCAGAAACCTTGTGGACACAGAAACCTTGTGGACACAGAAACTAGTGGACACTGAAACCTTGTGGACACAGAATTTTGTGGACTCAGAAACCTTGTGGACACAGAAACCTTGTGGACACAGAAACCTGTGGACACAGAAACTAGTGGACACAGAAACCTTGTGGACACCGAAACCTTGTGGACACAGAAACCTGTGGACACAGAAACTTTGTAGACACAGAAACCAGTGGCTTTAACAGAGCAACTAACCAGTGCACAATGTGCTGGTGGAATTTGTTAGATATATTCTACTTTTGGCATTGACTTCTATAAACCTATCCCTAAACGACAAAAAGAATCGTTATTCTCAACCTTAATCTCCATGGGTACGATCTTGCTGCGCCATGTTGGTCCCCATCATGCCTTAACCCATGAAATTGTGTAATTTAAATGTGCCACTAGTTGGTACATTTAACTTATGACTTCAGTCGGTGTGCTTCACGTGCGGCGCAGTGCTTGAAATTGGGAAAGGTTTTTTTGTAGAATCAATCCATTCAAACATGAAATTTTGATGTCACGTTATACAGTAAGGATTTATATTTTTGGACAAAAAATGAGGCTTCCAGAATCTATATCGTACAGACATCATGCAGTCTTCAAAAAAATGTTCATACGTGACCTGCAGAAGATAAAGCGAGCGCATATATAGGGCTTGCAGTCTTTGAAATACGCGCGCAGTAAACTCTGAATAGTCAATCAGCATCCTTCACGTATTCTACACGGCCAGGGGTTAGTGAAGGAATGCGCACACAGCCCATGGAGTCGAGGCTGAGTTATCCTATGAGAGAAATCAATCTAAAATAAGTAAATAAACAGAACTGCAGCTACCTTGATGGGAGGTTGTTGATTTCGGCAGAACTCATCCACCATGAGTAGCAGACTCAGAGGAGCTTCAGTCAGGACGACACACTGATACTGACGGAGGAAGCTAGGGTCAGACTTTGAGGTCAGACTAGCTGTGGATGACGTGATGGAGACGTGCGGGTTGAGCTCGGCAAGACGTGCCTGGCAGGCTTCAGCCCTGGATGCAAAGAAATGGGGACAAACATAAACTAACAGAAACAGGCAATTGACATAGGGATAAAGTGCATGTTTTTGACTAGTAACTGTAACAATTTTACTTAATTTGCATACCCCATTCCCAAGTTATGACTATTTTAATAAAAAGATCACAAAATTCAGCTGTCCACCACTGAATTACTGTTCTATGCACTGATGAATACTCATTCATAAATACCTCAGACAGTTTAGCTATTCCTATTGGTCGAGAGCCCGTCACGTGGCCGGTCTTAAACGGATGATAAAGACATGGCTAGCTGGTCTTAAACACTTTTCCAGTGTCACAATAAAATGTGGACTCCTAAAAATCCAGTGCCTCTTACCGTTTCATTGGTTGAACGTTCACAATCCTCACGTAGGCATGCGCAACACTACAAGCGAGTCCGAATTTTATAGTTCTAAATTCAAAACGCAACGCCCCAGGTGCGTTCTGCGTGACATCGCGCAGAACATGTTACGCGCGCGTCAATCTCCATAAAAGGGTTGTTTACATCTTACTCGCCAGCTGAACACTCCATTATTTTGCTAGAGGGATGTTTCAAAAAGCATGAAGTGAACTTGTTGAACAAAATCGGGATTTTTTGAACGAATTATTTGATATTTTTTTACGGATAAGATATTTATGAATGGGAATAAATATGTGCTCGGTCGGTATTTATCCCTCTGTTTAATACCGCTTAGAGTCTGGGTGCTGATAATTACCCTCGCCTCCGGCTCGGGTAATTATCAGCACCCAGACTCTAAGCGGTATTAAACGAGTGATAAAAACCTCCGGAGCACACATTTATTCCCTTATTAAATACAATGAAACATAAACGCTCTCCAACCTCCATCAACAAACAAAAACTCGCAAAGGAAAACAGCCAAAAACATCGTCAATATTTCAGAAAAATAGAGTGGACTTGTTCCTCATATACTCATATTCAAAACACAAAATCTGACATTACAAATAATGTTTCCGTCTTGACTCAAATGATAAAAATCCCATTTGTATTTGAATGCCTGTGTGAAATCCGTAATTCTCACTCAGCTCAATAGCTTCCAATGGCATTCCATGGATAGCTATAAAAGTTGGTTCTTTTAGTAAAACATGCATATATGTGTAAGTTCTGAAAGCATGGATCAATTTCAGTGATTCTTTTTTTTTCAGGTGAGTGGAAAGGCACACTCTTAAAGGACATACTTCATTCGCGTTTTTTAATTTGATTGCTTTTTAAGAGAAAAACAAATCGTTAATCCAGGTCACTTTCTTTCTGACTCACTCTGTATATTCATCTGTATTTAGACAGACCTATTGGATTCTCTCTATCAATCTGTACCTGTTTCGTTTGGCAGTGACATCCTCTTCTCTCAGAAAGAACTGAGTTCCAAGGTCTTTGCAGGTTGCTATCCTAGTGTCATGAACCACCAATGACTACAAAACAACAACCAAAACAAATAACAAACATCATAATCTCATAAAACTCTGAAGAAAAGAACAAATGATAACCAGTCTGCCTTCTTGTCAAATTTCCAAACTTAACCAATTAGTACCTGTATTACATTGTAATTACATTGTGCTTATTCACTGAAGAATCAATGAAACCATGGAGTGCTCAGGTGGTTTCGGGCCGTACAGTAGTAGGCAGGGTGGTTTCAGGCGCTACAGTGACTCAGAGGTTAAAATAATGATCACTAAAATGACATGCAAGGCTTGTTATGGCAGAAGAAAATTCCTGCTTTTCACAATTATTTTTGTATGATAAAAGGGTAAGTCCATAAATTTGGGGTCCAATTTTTTGTGCGTCCCTGTTACATCTGATACAAGATTGTGTGAATTCAGGACACATTCTTTAATGCCTTCTGTCTCCAAGAGTGATTATGTTAAGCAAAGTACCTGGCAAACAAATGTAAAATACTTTGCAGTCAATTTTAACCCTAACTCCCTAGGCCTTTTTGCTAGGATGTAGCCTCAATCCTGCAAAATCCTCCAATTGGCGTCATGGAAAAATACATGTAGCATGTAGCCTCAATCCTGCAAATTCCTCCGCTGTTTCTTGAATATGTTCCATGAAGGGGTGACCACTGCCTGAATCCTGCAAAATCCTCCGGCTATGACTGTCAATAGGCTGAGGCAGAGGCAGTGACATCCTGGAGCAGTGCGGAGGATGTCAAGTATAATCAAGGACTAAATTTATGCACGGCTGAGCATAAACAACACAAGGTCCGGCCCAAGACCTTGACACAGTGCGTACTCCGAAATCAGCAACGCACTTTGGCCATGTAACCTCAATCCTGCAAATTCCTCCAATTTGCAAAAAGGATTTTGGAGGATTCAGGGCGGTTAGGGTTAATGATACCTGTTTGGCAAATTACACAGGTCAGGTGTAACAGGGACACAAACAAATGTGACACTTTTGGACGCCACATTTATGAAATGACCCAAATACAACAATCTGGAACGAGTGATCAAAAAGTAAAGGGAAAAAAAAGAAATTGGAAGTATTTCTTTTGACTTACCCTAACACCGGCCAATGCAACATTTTTGGCTGAAATAAAGAGAAACAAAAAGAGCAACATTATAACTCATTAAATTCATCTTTTACATTTACTTGAGGAAATATTTTGCAGAATTACAAAATGGTGTTTCAGTTGGATTCCTGTTACATTTCATATTATACTGCTAATCAAATTCCACACACATTTTTGGTACGATGCTATCAGGCCAAGACAGAAAAACAAATACACATGTACTTCCAAAAATTGGCAGCCGCAAACTAATGAAGACTTATATTATCGCAAAATCTTTGTTTTGCTGCATTTTTCCAACTTGAAGGCTGTATTACAAGACACTCTCTGCAACAATATACTTTTTTTGAAGGGGGGGGATGTTCATTGGGGAGGGGGGGGGGGGGGGGGCAGAGGGGTGTCGCATACCGATTTCAACTCCTAAGCCTCCAAGTCCACTCAGGAAGACATTGGAGTGAGCCATGGCCTTCATAGCTGTGTCACCTAGGACATAGCGCTGACGACTGGAGTATGAAACAAAAGACAGAAAATTAGCATTTGTATGACTTTGGTTCTACCAAATGACATTTCAGGCCAAGAAAGAATTTCTGATTGCAAGTGTGGAAGGACAATGGAATGTGGTGAGAGAGGAATGGCGTAGTAAAGTCTGTTACAAGCCAATGTGGCCCATCAGGCCGGCGTTTATCTCCAGTTCCAGTAGCATAAAACGACTGAGAATATTTCTATTCCCCCTGGATGAGATACTAGTCCATCGCAGGTTACTCCCCAGCTAATGCTGGTACCCATTTATACTCCTGGGTGGAGAGAGGCAAGTGGGGGTAAAGTGGCTTGCCCAAGGACACAACATATGGCCAGCAGCTGGACTCGAACCCCTGACCCTCAGATCATGAGTCACGAACCCTAACCACTAGGCCACACTCCCCACACTCCAACTGTAGCAATGGCCCAACCATAGTTTGGACCGTCCCAACTACGGTTTCAGAAAATTCCCATTATAGTTGGGATAATCCTCACCAAAGTTAGGTTCGTCCAAATGTAGTTGAGACGATGCTATAGTTGGGGTTTAACAGGGGCTGAGCAAAGGGAGATATAATGGTTACATCCCAACTAGATCATGGTCCCAACTTAAGCTGGGAACATCCCAACTTATACTTTCTGGTTGTGACACTTTAGTTGGGATGGCCACAACTAGAGTTGGAACCATCCCAACTGAACTTGGGACCGATGGTCCAATTCGGGCATAACATGTTCAATGTAATGAAGGAAGGCAGAAAAACTCAATCCGATGAAACAGGCAGGGCTCAATGTGAATTATGAAACAAAAAAAAATGAAAAGCATTTATGATGGAAAGCAATTACAAAAATTGAGTTTTTATCATTTATTGAAGTTTTACCTGTAAAGGGAGTCATCAATTTCCTCTTCTGTTGCCATGGTGATGGTAGATGTACAGAGATGTCAATTTGTTTGACTATTCTGAAACAAATTGGAAGGTGATAGGCCTAGCACATTAACACACAATTTATTTTACCAACATTTCATATCCTAAATTTATAAACCATGACACATCCTCGTTTAAATTTGGTATTCCAACAGTAAGTTTTTTATCAGTATTAATCGGGAACACTAAACCAAACATAAGGTACGTTAACTTTCTACTATTTTTATATCAAAATGTTACATTTAACGTGTTGAAGCATCAGTGAAAATATTTGTGTGTGCTTTAAACTATTCTATTCTAAGTAATTGGGCATATTTTTATTGTGCCGATATATCCTTGGGAAAGTGTTCCATACCTGAACATCACTTGAGCATAGAGTGACACCCTGTGCACAAACCCTATGAGTACAAGTCATGGTCTGACATGTCTGAAACATTCCAAGTGTCTTCTCAGTAAATGATTCAATATTTTCCCTAAATTCTTCCCCTTACGGTTTACCTTGTTCTTGCCTTGCTTACTTTTTCTCACGAGCATTTTCACCATTTCAGTTAAAGAGTAAGTGGGAAAGTGGTATTGGTAAGGTAGGCTGACGTTTATTTTTAATTCTTTGAGACAAAATCTCTAGCCCCTTAGTCCCTTACAAAAATTTGGCGAGAAAAAAAATGGGCCAACCATGACATGAGGAAATGGTAAAAATAAATCAAGTCACGTAGCCAACTACCGGTCTGGAATCCTACCCTACACGCATGCAATTATCATGGGAAAAGGGCCACAGTAAAATCTGGTCTGTTTGACTTAAGTTTTGAGCTTCAAAAAGAAAGAATGTTTTCTGTATTTTTTCAAGATTATTTTGAAAATTCATTACCCAAAGTTGTTTTGCTGTTGCTAAAAAAGACGAAACATATTACCCGATCGATATCAACTGACAGTTTTGTTTAATTTTTCTTACCGTGAAGGTTGCAATGTTCGATCTCTCGAGAAGGGCGTACAGCATGAGATACCAGTTTACCGGTGTGTAGTCTGTTACAATTTCTTAATGCATATAAAAACCTGCAAAGTTAATTCTGGGAACTAGACGGGTAATAGTGAGTGCCAGGCGCACCAGTTTTCTTTCCTTTGAGACAAACAAATGACAAATGATGTATACTCAAACCTTTGAGAAGGTGTCAGAAATACTTGCTTTATATAAAGGAGTTACATATTTTTCATTTGTGACGTACATCGCTTATTTTTTCGGGGTTAGCCCCCCAAGGCCCCGCCCACCCACTTCTTAACATAACGCGTATTGGACGGAAGAGGGCGCACTAACAATAACACACGTGCAGACGAAACGAAAACTGATAAGCGCGCGCGGTGAAATTGAAGTTGTTTTAAACGTTATTTACTTCTTAATTGGTGGTAATCCAATTTGTACAACAACATAGAACACCTCCTCTATGGACAGCACATTAATTTGCGTCATCGGTAGCAGCGTGGAACTTGGTAATCATTTGATAATGCAGGGACCGTTTTGAACTATCAGTCAAGTGTGTACGAACGGGCCTGTACGAACGGGTTTACCTGATTGCCTACTGCGTAGCCTAATCTCTGCCTGATCTGCTGATGAGCACAAACGACAAATTGCCAGTGGCAGTGCCGTAGGCTACTACAGTGCCCCATCACGGCATTCGCACAGTCTCATCCTATCGCCCCCAACAGTTACAACTGAGAGGTTCTTTGGGAGCATAAATTAGTTACTTCATAATCTTGGCGTAGCGGTGCTTTCCTCGCCTTCCAGTTCCACCGCTGTGACCCCGGTTCGAATCCGCCTGGGCCAATATGTGGATTGGGTTTTCAGTCCCTGCCTGATTCCATGGGTTTTCCCTAGTCCGAGTAACTTGGACCCAACTTATCGCCTTTTTAACATTCGGACATGGTCTGGCGCCAGACCATGTCCGAATGTTAAAAACCATGTCCGAATGTTAAAAAGGCGATAAGTTGGGTCCAAGTTACTCGGACTAGGTTTTCCCCAGAATATTCTTCTGGGCTTTTCCTCCCACCTCTAAAACTGTAACTTCTTCTCATTGTCTTCTCTCCACAGGTTTCTTCAGGCTTGCGAGCTTCAGTGCCTAGGGTGCTTTTGAGGAATCCTTGGTTTCATTACCAGAAACGATTAATAATGATAATAATAATATTATTATTATTATCATTATATAATAATCATAGTTATCAGTTATCATGGTTATTTACAAAAATTAATGTTAGTGATTTATTCTGATTAGGGTTCTGTATACATTTGTTGTATTTGTTTATGATTATTCGGCAATTGGCCAGGATAGCCCACAGAATTCTTTTGACTTATTTCCAGTGGGGTCCCCAGAAGATCATGTGGAAGGAAATTACTGTTTAAGTGGTGGGAGGAAAACCATGTATTCGCCCAGGCGGGATTCGAACCTGAGTCACAGTGGTTGAAGGGAAGCAAAGTACCTCTATGCCATCCTCACTCCCCTCAAATTCAGAAACGGTCATTATAAACAAAAATGAGTAAGGGTTGATTTATTACATTTGTTTGTTTTTCTTTTCTTGCGAATCTCTTTACCCGACCAATCAGAGAGACTTGCAGCATGTCGTCATCAGCGTACGCGTTTCCCGATACCCACTTCCCAAGCCAAACTCTTCCAAACAGACAAACACAGCTACCCGATGGGTACGGATGCTACCATGCCGCCGACTTAGACACAGACAACAGACAAGGAATGCAAGGAGAGCTGAGGTTTAGATTCCAGTATCGCCATGGCAACGAGGGAATGACATTGGTAGCAAATGAACCCACCCTGCCGCTCCTGCAACCACAGGAATGTAAGAATGGAGAGGGGCCTAATCTCAAGCTAAGCGCCAAACTTTGATAAGCGCCGAAAATATTTGCTTAGCAAAAAGTGGTTACTGGTCATAAAGTCATGCGTGGAGTATTACTTGCGACTGGTTCTCATCTCCTAAGCAATATTTTCTGCTGTCCCAGTAGGCCCATGAAATCGGGCCCATCATCAGGCATACTTCTAGCAAGCCCACAGACTGTGACATTGAGTGCAGAAAACGTGCAAAACAAACAACTTTTTACTCACTCTTTAGCCAACAAAATTCTCCAATATTTTCATAAGGCAAAGACAAGGTCCTCAGTATTTCACCAGCCAAGTTTGAGGTCTTAATTCAATTTTTCAAGGATCTACTCAAGATACACTCAGAATTCACTCAGAATTTTGAATACAAACAAAAAGGTTTCAGGTAACACTCTGTATTTCCAAAAATCAGTCAATTGACTGATCGTTGGAAATCACCTTCATTTCTCGATTTTTTTTTTCTAATTGGCAAGCCAGACTGAATAATTTCACGAGGTGTTTAGTACCAGTACGATCTTTAATCCAAGTAAGCCTTTTGATAATAATTTGGTAGGTTACTTTTGGGATAAATACAAATAATCTTATATGCCTTTAATGCATCGGTCCATTGATGTTGTAATCCGATATTGATACACTTACCTTTGTAACCTTTGACCCAGGTTGCCAGATTCCCCTTCCTGGCATGCAAGACCTGACAAGAGTGTCTACAATTTATAATACTAGACAGATCCAAGACAGGGCAGTTGACCAGGTGAATATCACAGTTTTGTTCAATATTCTTTGCTTGAACTATCAGTAAAATTCTTAAAGTTGCAAACCCATGCTCTTCCCAAAAAAAAAAATCATTTTTTTTACTCCTAATGAATTTTCAATTTGTATGTTTTGTTTGAACAAAAAGAGTACTCTATTCTGATTGTGGGCGTCTGCAACCCTATGAAAAAGGCTTTTGATCTCAAACCCTCCAACCCTCTGAGTAAGAGCGTTCATTATGCGCACAAATGAAAGCGCCTTGCGAGAGTGGAATCATTGTCTGGTAGCTAATCATTCGAATTTTGTAAAGAAAAAGTCAGAAACTAAATTTCAGATTTTTAATTCAATATAGCAATCGAAAAACTAAGTGAAACGTGAAAATAGCTCGAGAAATAAATCTTTAAAGTTGCTCTAACCAGTGTACACACATGCTCTTCATCATATTCAGTTGTTTTCTCCTAATAAATCTTTCATTTGTATGTTTGATTTAGAGGAAAACTACTTTATTTTGGACTTGAAAATATGCTTTTATTTTGGGTTTCCTTTTGTGCCCATAACACACAAAAGATATGCCTGAATTGTGTCAGGCCACAAATAATTCAAATTTTTTAATGAAAACGTGAAACCAAAACAAACATGGGGAGAAAAACTTTTAACTTTAAAAGACAAAAGAAAGGGATGGTTTGTACAGTGTCCATATTTTTTCAGTGACTGGAAATGTTCAAGAATTTTTCATGTAACTTTTGCAAGTATATTTAATACTGGTAAAAGATACGCAAATATCCCGTTGGTTAAACAATACTGTTTTTTTTTATTTTTATTTTTTTTACAATTTTTTTTCGGGGGGATTTTAGTTTTCAAACATTTAAACAAAATATTGCTGTTAGTAAACCTTACATTCCTTACTCATTCTTATTTGTTCTTTTATCTGTATGTTTTTCATGTTTTTTTTTGTAAAGTTGACCTTTAATTTCCTATTTTCTCAGGCTTACTATTTCTATGAGAACTTTCCAGATTTGGTGTGGGGTTCTGCTCTGGATTTCCTGAAAGATTCTTACATCGATTATGAACCCAGAAAAAGACGCAAGGTGGGTTCATTGAAATCAATAATAATAATAATAATTGTAGTAATAAGTTAAAAATATAAATTCCGCCCTTTACATCATAATGATCAAAAGCGCATTACAATTACTTTAAAGTTATAGCAGACAAGAAAACACAAGAAAATCTTGATTAAAATGTCGTTCTTTTGCTTCTTGGTTATCGGGAAATTACTGACGATTTATAGTTAGTTGCACAATGACAACAAAATCCTTTAGAGCACAACTACTTAAAAAAAAAAAAAGATCATTTTTCGATACTGTACTCTGTGCATTATTTGCATATTCATCATTTCTTGCCAATCAAGTGATTCTATTGGTCCAGTGATGGAAAGTGAGGTCAGTAACCATGTCAAAGTTCAATCATTTTGTCGCTACAGGTTATTTAACTTGTAGCGTCGTCATAGTTACTGAACTGAATAAATTTGTAGTGACGCCGTTAACATCCTTAAACAACTCGTTGCTGGCACTTCAACGACAACCACCAATCTTGTGTAAGACAATCGCCCGTCAATTTTTTTCAGTCGTGCCATCATCACATGGCCAACTATAAAAAAAAAAAAAGTCCTAAGGCCAAAAAAAAAAGTCTCCGGTTTCTGGTATGGAGCTTGCCCCAAAAGTGGTGCGGCGACGCGGCTTTTTTTTTTTTTTACCTGTTTTTTTTTTTTTTTTTTTGCTTCAAATGTCGGCTGATGACTGCAAATGGTGCCCGACTAAACTTAGTGCAAATATATGGGAGTCCAGAGAGGCCACATCAAGCTTATTCTCGATCATAACCCCATCTAAAAACACGTTAAAATTGTGCAGCAGCAGGATTCCAGTCAAACCAGTGAGTTTGGCGGTTTTGAGACATCATCTTGTATTGAAAAAAAACCTTTTTCATTTTGCCGACGCGCATGGCTACGGCGACGCGCGTGCATACCAGAAACCGGATACTTTTTTTTTTGGCCTAAGGGATATAAAAAATATTGTTAATTTCCGTACTTTCTTTTAGATATTATTCTACAAATATCTATAAAAAAATTCTTCCAACAAAATGCAAAATCAAGCAAAGTTAATATATGTACTATCTATGCAGTAACATTACAAAGAAGCAAATACTTACATATGACCTTTTTTTGTGTTGCATCAGTCTAAAAAACGCAGAGTTGACGACGCCACCAGAAATCTGTTTGAAGTGAGAACGGAAGATAAACTTTCCCAACTGCATGAGATGCTGGAGCCTGTATTATATGACATCAATCCTAATATGCTGCTCAGATTACTCAAAGAAGACGTCAACGAAAACATCCACAAATTGGTAAGAAATGCTGGAATGTTGACATTTTTCAACGATTTCCTTCCCCAGTAATTGCATTCACACCTTAAATGTACTCTCAAACGTGTTTACTTCAACCATATACTGGTCTGCTCACTTATGTCTCTTCACTCGTACTTGAGGGTTTGTGCATTTTAAATTAATAGTTGTGACTCAGAATTATTTCCTGGTGATTAAACAACGGTCCTTTCTGAGACGACAAAGACGTTATTTGGAAGGGTCTGAAAGTCAGAGAACCGAACACAAATTGACAGTTGCAAAAAGAAAGAAACAATGGATTAAAAAAGAATTCACACAGCAGGGGGAAGTGGGGTCAAGCGGTTATGGTTCGTGACTCATGATCTGAGGGTCAGGGGTGTGAATCCAGCTGCTGGTCATATATTGTGTCCTTGGGCAAGCCACTTTACTCCCACTTGCCACCCAGGAGTACAAATGACTACCGGCATTATCTGGGGAGTAACCTGCGATGGAGTAGCATCCCATCCAGGGGGAATAGAAATATTCTCAGTCGTTTCGTGCTACTGAAACTGGAGATAAACACCGGCCTGATGAGCCACATTGGATTGTGACAGACCTTACTTCCACAGCAGGCCCACATTAATTGAAATACTTGAATTCTTTTCTAGTATGTGGATCAAGATTTCTACGGTGGATGTCTTGCCTACCAGTCGCTGCCAGCGTCCTCTGTACATGAAGGGTTGATATTCTATCCTACTGGTCCGACGTTAGAAGTACTGAGTATCCTTGAATAATGGCAGTGTTTTGGGTCAAAGTTTTAGAATTTTGCCTGTACACTTTTGAGAATGTCTTGAAAGGGTTCCTATGTCCAGCTCTTTTTCTTTTTCTTGGTAAATAAAATCATGACCAATTATTTGTTTTCTGCAACCAATTATAGTCAATGACCATAGAAGGTGTACTCATGAAACTGGCTTGCAGGCCATTAAAGAGCCAGTCCAAGGATTGAGAGTTTTTCTGCATAAAGTGTTTTTTTTGTTATGGCTTTTGCCAACTTAGCACAAGTAAACTCAACAAGTTTTTGTCAAATTGAAAAGAATGGTATATATGAGAGCTTTTTCGCCAAGAATATTTAGGCAAAAAAAAAAAATAATAATCGGTCTCTGGTCAGACCGAAGTTCCAGAATTGATGCGGCGACGCGGTTTTTTTTTGGGGGGGGGTGGTTTTTTTTTTTTTTTCAAGCTTCAATTGTACATTCAAGGTGGGTTCTATTTTGCTCTTTTGTGTCCTCATTATACATTGGTGTCCTCCATCATTTACCTTGGTGCCCTTTATCATTTGCCTTGGTGCAATTTCCCCATTCCTTGGTGCTTCTTGGTACAAACATTTGAGGAGGTGCGGCAATAGAGGGCGCTGTTGTAGCTTCCGTGTTAATTTGAAGAAGAAAAAAAAGGTTGACGCGCATGATTAAAATCGACGCGCGCGCTGACCAGAGACCGAATTTTTTTTTTTTTTGTCTAATCCCCCGAATTCTAAAAACCCAAGGCAAGCTAGTTGTTTTACAAAATGCTGGACTGACGAAGTTGCGTATAAACAATGACGCCAAGACACACACTGTGGGCATCAATAACATCACAGGCCGCATGATTACCTAATAATATGTGTCTCTTTTCACAAGATAAAATATTGCTCACAGAGACCGGTACGTCTACTTTCATTTTACTTTGGGGGGGGGGGCGGAGAATTGATTATTGTAGAAAACCTTTTTTAAGCCACACGAACAGACCAGATCTGCATTGGATTTGACATATGACATTGGAAAATTTTAAAATATGACATTTATGCATGATGCCTCATGGAATAAAATAGAAAAGTGCAGGAAAATATAAAAAATAAACTAGTAAGTCCAGGAAGATCAGCGTGTCCTTGGGATTTTTCCCAAGATTTGGAAATTGAGGCCAGGCGTTGGGAATGTTTCGCCAAGCCTTGGACTTTTTACTGTGGTCATCTTGTGGCACTGCCCACTTTGCCCATCTGCTTTTTACTACGTACTCTCTGCGTTCAATCCTTAACTCTCTGATGCAGACATACGAACTGTACCGCATCAAGGTGTGCCAATATACTCAATGAAATCTTCTCCCTGTCGTCAGTTTAAGTTGGTATCGCCTCTGAGACAGATAGAAACCGTCAGCGTGCCGTACAGAGGTAATTAGGTAATGGTTATAACCATTAAGACATTTTGTATCATAACCCTTCTCCTTCAGATTCTGTTTTATTTGGCCAAGAGAGAGTCGCATGGTAGTCGCTAGTTTTACCACTTTAGCCTGCCCAAAAAGATTATACATCAGCAGCTAACTTTGTGACTGGAGGTTTTTCTATGCACATGCATTGCGCGTATTATACTACAGAGTTTGGTACAAACATTTCATGATGCAAGTTTGGAAAAACACAAGTATATTAATTTGGTTTAATTAAATCAGACATCACTGAAATAAGGTGAGGCATTATAAAAACAGATGGTGTCTGCTTGAACTCGTGGTGTAGTAAAAACAAGCCTCCCTTGGCGATATATGGAATGTTCCAAATCCCTCGGCTAGGCCTCCAGAGAAAACACAATGCTCCATGGATCACTGAGGCTAGTTTTACTACACCACTCGAAGCAGTCGATATTTACATACTGTACTGAAATCAATATGTACTTTCATTCGGATATGTTTGATTGCAGTTAGTTGATTCAAAACTTGTAAAATGCACAACAATCAGCCTTTAAAACAATACCTCACAATAACACCTGCATTTTGCTTGTAAAAACAAGTTGTCAAAAAGACTACCTAAAATCCATAATGATCACAAAAATAACAGTTTTTTTGACTAAAAAGTACACTCTACCACACTCCTTATCACTGCCACACACTCAAATGAAAAGTTTGTCCCCTTTAATTTGACACCATATTTGGAGGTTGTGATGCTTTTAATTCTGAAGATTACATAGATTTTCCACTTTTCTGATTCACATTCTCATGGAATTTACCTATCGCCGTTTGCAAGTTAGCCACGCCACTTAGACAACCCTATGGAATTTTGTACGACAAGTTTTGTGTTTGTCTCAGATTTTGCGCGTATCGTGTCCATTTGTATACAAATTTGACAATATTTCACAAGCTGCGTTGACGCGATTCTTCTGCCCACAAGAAGAATAAACATCAAATTTATTGATACCAACAGGTGCTGTTGTCGCTGGCTTACGGAGCGATTACTACTTTTGCCTCATGAAAGTCACAACTACTAAAAACAAGATCAAAGCACGGGTCTCCAACTTCATTCACAGCCAGCAGAAAATCGCATCAGTTGCTGTCAGGTAAGGCGCTTAATTCACGTTCATGTCGTAGCTAACTGTTTGTAATAAAATACTTTTTTTGTTATAAAATTGTGTGATTTTCACAATTTTGCCTCTATGGGCTCCGTGCACAAGTACCCCCTCAACGGTAAGATATGGAGAGTTGGGGAAGAGAGGCATTCAAATGCATTGTCGACGATTGCTGGCGCTGGCGAGAAGACGCTATGGCTTTCTGCATGAATAAACAAAGTTGTGCGTATTTTGCACTATACACGCGTGAACCTGTCTACGCATGCAGTGTGTCCCGTCCACTGGGGTCTCAAAAAGCGCCCTCTCTTGTTCGCGCACGGAGCGTGAATATTTGTATATATCATGCACAAGAGTTTTTGTTTGTCTGCGCACATATTATGACTGCGCGCGCATCCAACTTACAGTGCGTTTATCTTCATTCATGAAGCCTGCACTATATCTGGAAGAAAAAGAAGAAGAGCACATAGGGCTATGGACTCCGTGCACAAACAATAAATGGCGCGCACTTTGTAATCACTTTTGAGCGCTCCAGGTTTGCAGCCGCTGCGTGTGCGCATACTGGCTGGTGCGTGAATTGCGTGCGTGTACTGGCTCGCGCGTAAATTGTGCAAAATATGCACATCTCATTATATTCTGAATGTGCGCAACCTGTAGCATCTTTGTGTGAGTGTCAGGCCCTCGACTTTGTCTACATGAAACACAAATCTTATCAACTGTGTTCTTTTGAAATTAATATATTTCATTGGTTGGTTATTTTTTTGTTTAACCTCCAGCCCATTTATACACGGAGAGTGTCTACTCGGGCTAGATACAGGTGCCATCCAACTCGTCAGCCCTGAGAAAGGGTAAGTTGGGTTCTTTAGCCTTTTATTCCACTTGATAGCATGACCTTTCAAAATTGAGATAAGTTCTTGTATGTTCTCTCTTACGATGTTTGGTGTATTTAGGTAAATTTGCATGCTCAATCCCCCCCCCCTCCAATTTCCTTGGGAGTGGGGCACTTTTATGATGCGAATAAGAATGAATATTATATTGTTAAACATTTTTGTTCAGGTTAACATGTGTCCGAGCCATGCCAGCACTTGAGGAGCAGTCTACTTGTAGATGTCATTATGGTGGCCATCCACGATGTATCGTAGTTCAACAGAAGAAACATATTGACTTAGTAGACTTTCGGGTAAGAAACAGAAGAAATAGACTGGTGCCATGATGGTAGTTGTGTATTTTGTATTTACCTTGACTTTGTGGAACAATACCAAGATGGCCACCGTGCTTCATTTATGTCAGTTTTCTCTTCTCTTTTCTAGGCTCCAGAAGATAGTGGCAGTTCTTGTCTTTTATCCATCCCATCTGAGAATCTGCCTGAACACCAGGAGGTCTTTGTTGCTAAGCAACACCCTAGCAACCACTTTTACCACTTGGTAGCAACACAGGACTTGTTGCTACTTTTAGATGAGAGATATCCAAAGTATAACGTAAGTAAATATTTACAGGAGTTTTCATGCATTTGTTCACTGCGGTGTCGAAGTTAGAGAAAAATTCCAGCCAATTTTTGGAATTTGAATCAAGATATTGTTTGTTTTGTATACAGGTTCTACAGTGGTGTCATATGTTGAATGCGCCTCCTAATTTCATGGATATTATTCCTCAAGCTGTGACCTCAGATGACCTTACAAGTGACCCGACCTCAAATGACCTGACCTCAGATCTTATTGTTCTTGCCAGTCAGTGCTCGAGAGAAGTTCATTGCTTTCAATGCAGTGGTAAGAATTCTTTATGTTGGCAGAAAAACAAAAAACAAATTGACTGGAGCAGGGTTTGAACCTGAGCTCTCCGGATTCCCGTTCCGGTGCTCTACCAACAGAGCTATCCAGCCCTATGTTGGTGGTTCCCCATTTTGTTAATGTCTTTGTTCATGGGGCGCTAGTCAGAAGCCATGAACTTGTATATGTCATTTATCAAGGAATCATGTCCACGATACTAACAACAATAGCAATGCTGCAAACCTGGGAAAAAGGGATCACTCAGAGAGGATGCAGTTTTTTGTGGGGGGGGGGAAGAAACATAACAAAACAACTCAAAAACCTAGAGGTTGCATTGTGCAGAACATGAATAAGTTCTTTTGTACTCTTGGCTGCAAAATTTTACCAAGATAAGAAAGGTGTCTTAGTCTAAAAAGAAATTAACTCTAGGATTTTATTAAACGTCATGAATATATCGTATTGTTAAAGGGAAAATACAACATTTGCAAACATCAAAAAATAAAACTACCAAATCATTTTTAAATACCTTGCTGGACTGTTAGTGAATGACAGTGTAAAGCATCCTGTAAAATCATGGCACCTGGTATACTGTCATTTTCAAGAAAAGTAGTATTTTTGTATCAATTTCCAACGCTGATCGGCCGACCAGCGTTGGAAAAAACTGGCTTTTTTTTCAAATACTGGCCCCAATTGACCATCGCACTTGTTTGCAATCGATTACACACCTATGAACGGGTACAAGACGGCTAGACTGGTTCCCTGACCTTACAATTCCCCAATGTATGTAAACTGCTCTGTTTCTTCTTATTTGGAGTCAGGGAACCAGACTACAGGAAAATGATTGTTTTTCTTGGTTTTTATAGCATTTTCGAACCCAAAACCTCAAAAAAGTCAGTGTAACTATATTTGCTATATATTTCCAACCCCCCAATTCCATCCATTTCTGAAAATTACAGCAAAAGCAAATGATGTATATTCCCTTTAACTTAACAAAAAATCTACCTTTGAATGTAAAGTTGAACTGAGCCAACTTATCCTGTTTATTTCTTCTTTTTTTCAGAGTTGAATGGATGTACCCCAGTGTCGACTTCCCAGCCCTGGAAAATAGCGAGCACAGAGTACGTTTTACGTCTTTAATTTTTGTAACATGTATACATAGTGTACATGTATTTGGTGATATCATCATGATACTTATATTATAAAAATGTTCGTCATTTGTCTCTACAGTGGATGGTTCGACATGCTACCAGAATACCCACCAGTCGACCTTGACCCAGTGAGGTCACGACTTGAGAGGCCTCTGATTGGTGTGAGTGGCGCGAAGAGGACCTCCTGTGCCGGATGTGAACCTGGAGTCACTGTATTTCAGGTAAAGTGCTCTACACACAAAACAAGAATTGAAGCCTTGATTCTTAGAAGTTGCCTTGTGTTGAATGTGAACCCTGGTCACTGTATGTCGGGTAAAGTGCCCTGCCCACATCATAAGAATGGAGGCATTAGTGATTGGTATGAGTGATTCTCAGAGAATGCTAAAAGTAGGATGTGAACCTAGGGTCACTGTATCATAGGTACAGTCTTGGAGGTTGGCCAGTTTCTACCCACGCACTGCCTTACTCTGAAACTACTTACCTGGATCTTATTTTCCTAAATGATTATGATAAGTTCAAGTACAATTGTAACATCGATACTTATCTTTTTACTTTCTTTTAAATTTTATTGCCATCAACAGTTGAGCACAGCCGGAGATCTGTTCTTCCAAACCTACTCCCAGAAATCCTGTACTGATGACAGACAAGACAAGACGTTATCCCGCGGGCCGGGGTGTCCCAACGTCCAGCTCGGCCAAGAGTCATTGACTAACTGCAAGGCATGGATAGAGGGCGTGCTTCGTCAGTCTGTACAGGAGCCTGAGCCGTTGGGTTTCAAGACGGTTGACAGAGAGATTGCAAGAAATGGTAAATGATTTGAATATAGATGAAGAGCATGTGGTTTGGCCCAATTTCTTTGACATGCTTTGTGATGAGCACAAAAGTTAGTGCCAACAATATGCAAAAAAACTGTACTTAACTTTAAGCATACTTTTTTGAGTAGTGTCGGGGAACTTTTACAACAGATTTTGGAATGTTCCAGAATTATGTCTGCACTACTTTTTCCCTAATGGTTTTATTTTGAAATACAGGGCATTTGCTTTATGAAAGTACAGACTGTACAATGCTGTAGGAGTTGTTTTTGCAGTTTTAAAGGTACTCTATAATTTGTATAAATATTATCATTGTTCTTACTTCTGTTTGTAGTTTTCAAATCCATGACATTTCCTGAAGCTATTCCAAGCAAAGACTGTACACTCTGCAAAACACCCGAGTCCTGGCCACTAGATGACCAGTCCACTGACCGTTCACAGCCCACTGATCGCTCCCTGCCCTGCCCAGCCTGTGGGGTCGAGATAGTGGATAGCGCAGAGTTTCAGGACTGCTTGGAAGCCGGAGAGAAGATCATCTTCAGAAGGAGAGGGATCGATGAGGAGGGAGAGGAGGCGGTGCTGCCTGGGAAGATCGACCCTAAGATGTATCCCGATGAGATGAGCAAGACCTTGCATCGGTTATGGCTCCGTGGATACGACGGTGATGATGATGATGATGATGATAGTGACAAGGATGTAAACCAGGTATTCACATCACTGATTGTGTTTCAACTCAATAAGGCTGTGTCCCACTTACTTGGTCATAGGGGAATGTGGCCTAGTGGTTAGGGTTCGTGACTCCTTATTAGAGGATCAGGGGTTCTAATCCAGCTGCTGGCCATATGTTGTGTCCTTGGGCAAGCCACTTCACCCCCACTTGCCTCTGTCCACCCAGTAGTATAAACAGGTACCGGCATTAGTTATGGAAATAACCTGCGATGGACTAAGATGCTGTCCACAGGGAAAACAAATATTCTCAGTCTTTTAATGCCAAGTTAACCGGGAATAAATGCTGGCCTGATGGGCCATATTGGCTCGTCACAGATTTTACATTCGAACGCATTGCTAACGACGCCTGACACTCAAATGAAGAAGCTGTGGCTATGTGCACATTCTGAATAAAATAAGTCGTGCGTACTTCGCGCTATACGGCCGCCAACCAGTACGCGCATGCGGTGCGTCCTGTCCACTGGGCTCTCGAAAGTTGGCAAAAGCGCCCTCTCTTGTTCACGCATTGAGCCCATAGGCAGGGATGTTTGGGACAGTTCACGAACTACTTGGTTAAAGGCGATCATGTTCTAGTAATTAAATTCATTTAATGTCTTTTTTCCTCCTTTTCTGGTGGCAATTTAGGAAGCAGACGTTGTCCCCAAGCACCCTCACAGAACACACCAACCCTCAAAAACATCGCAAGTCTCCGCCCCTAAACGACAGAAATCTGCAGATGCTACATCCCAGGATGCACCCGACGGACGTACTGCAGCTAGCCAAAGCCTGGACACGACTGACCAGCAGAGGGCAGCAGACTTGCAGAGAATACGCAGCGCTAGGCTGTCAAAGTTGAACTGGAAGGTCAAATTTAAGAGAGGCGCTATGGGTTTTTAAGTTTCAAGTTTCATTGGAAATTTTATTTCAAAGTGAACAACACAGAAAGCAATACAACAATTCAAATTTCAATTTCGTTTCTCATTTGGCAAATATTACAAATTTAATTAAATTATTTAATTAAAACTGTTTTCATTTAAAGGAATTGTCAGGGAAAGAGTGAACTGTAGACAAGTTCATACCCAAAGGAATGTGTGATATGATTTGAACAATGGTTATAACACTGTGATACTTTAGCTAAATATTACCCTGCCTACTGAACGTTTCTTTTGAAAGAAAACTATTTGGCATGTTGTTTGTCTACTTTGAAGCGATGCATGTACAGAACACATTATTAAGAAATGTTTTCAGTGTACCTCACAACTTTTGGAATGGTTTTTATTTATATAACCTGTTGATAAAAAATATATTTTTGTCAATAAATTTTTACAAAATCCAGAATGCGAATGCGACTAGTGATTTACACATTTTTAAGCTAAATATGTTTTTATGGGAGTGTTTCACAATGCAAATACTAAGAATTTCCCATTTTAATTCAAAATCTGAAGGCTCCAAACTTTTGGGGGGCCAGGGACAAAGATGGAGTCTAAACAACCCAAGTATTCCGATAATTTAGATGTTCCTTGTTGAATAAAGGAAGCGTATGCAGCTGTTGATAAGGGAACAAACGAGTACTTTTAAAACCAGCTAGGGGCCTTGGCCCAACTTCATAGCGATGCTTAACAGTTAACAGAAAACTTGTGTTTACTGTAGCAGAAAATCATGCTATTAAGCACTACTTCATGGCTTGGATGTGCTAATGTTTGAGATTTCTATTGTTATGTCACTGATTAAAGCAACTCTTTCCTCTGGGGTGTGCTTCCTGCTAACAGTCTCCATGAAATAGATGGAGGCTCTGTTAGCACAAAATCAGCTGCTAAGCAGCGCTATGAAATTGGGCCCTGGATGCTAGCCGGCTTTAAACATACATGTACTTGTTGAATAACCGACCAAGCACATATATATTCCCATTCATAAATTACTTTCAATCAAAACAAAAGTCAAAATTTTGCACATATATATTCCCATTCATAAATTACTTTCAGTCAAAACAAAAGTCAAAAATTTACAATTTCCCAATGATTTTGTTTAGCAATTTTCCCTTATGTTTTGTGAAACACCCCTCTTGCAGTATCTATGGAATGTGCCTCACGCGCATAGTGCTAAAACTCTCTTTTTATGGAGATTGCCGTGCGCGTGGTGAATACTGCGCTATGTGACGCGGAATGCAGTAGTGTATGAATAAAGTGTTTAAAACTAGTTTGTTTTTTATCAACCGTATAAAATACCCACGCGATGGGCTCTCGACCAATGGGAATGTGTTAACTATCTTACGTATTTATGAATGATATTATTGGTCAAAATGGACCTTAGGAAGTCGTTGCATCCGACATATTGCAGCTACATAATTGATTTCAGCCAAACGCATCACAAAATTTACAACCCTAAAAATTCCACACTTTCACTTAAGCTCAATCTAAAATAAAATGCAAGCAAAACACAGTCTCACTGCAGTAACATTAATGTCTGAATCAACACATGAAATATAGACTATTTTACAAAATTTTATCATCTTCATCCGTTGTAATTAAATTATTTCATAAAACTTATTTGATTGCAGTACTGATTTTTTTCTATTATACTTCATTTTTAATTTCAAATTTTAAATTCTTCTAAAAGGCACCAAATGGTAAAGAATGCAATAGTTATGGTTGCATATGAAAGAAGGAACATTTGCAAATTATATTTACAAAGAAAGCTCTTCATGTTTTCAATTCACACACCAAACTCTGTCAAATAATTAACACCCTGTACAGAAGGAAAAAACAAAACTGTTTAACAGCAATTTTGGCACTAAACTTGTGCTTATTAAGCCGACCTCAGGTCGACTTGCCATTTGCTTGCACCATGACGGAACTGGCCTTGGTGAAGGCGTTCATTGATAGTGTCTGTGATCGTATCTAGCTGCTAAACACATGACAACTAGTCGTGCGCTATACACTCTGCGAAGCCCAAACAGCGCCCTCACGCTGCTACAGCAACTGACGAACACCTTGACCAAGGCTAGTTCCATCGCTGCGCAAGCAACTCGCAGGTCGACCTGAGGCCAGCTTTAAAGTGACTTTTTACCAACAAGCTTCACAAACAATGTCAGCAAGTCACATATGCTAATCAGCAAAGAAAGCTTTTGCAGTAGTTTAAAAAGTACTCCAAAGTATACATGGCGACTCAGTCTGTGTTTCAAACATAAGGAAACAACAGTGGAATGTTACCAGACTTTTAAAGCTTGGCAGGTATCGTGCATAGATTAATCTTCTCCAAATAGCACTGTCACGAGTTATTCTCAGTGCTTTCCATCAGACTCCTTGATGCATCGAACTCAAGGTCTTTACAGCTTTTCAGAAGATCTGGAATAGAAATCCATAATTTTTTAGAAATATGAAAGCAAATGGACTTAATGAGATGTATTAACAGTCTAATGTAATCGTCAAGTCACATTTATGTATGTGCCGTCTTTGAATTAAAGAAAGTCACCTAAAAAGTTGGCTAGCTGAACAAAATCCACAATTTTTAAAGGAGCAGCTGGTAAGGTTAAGACGAATTCAAGACTCACCTTGAAACTGCTGTTCTGCACTCCATCTCTGCTGATCTGCATCAACTGCCCCTTTAGCTTCCCAGAAGTCCTTGCTCACCCAGGGCTGTGGTAAGTTGGTTTTGGTTGTGCTCTCTGTAGAGCCTGAAGAAAAACAAAGTGACGAAACGTTTGAGAAATGAAACGTGGCTAGGTAGAAGTCTATGGTAATTCACAAGTGACAGTTGGTGAAATAGGTACGAAGAGGACACAAAGCTTCTACTTTCGTATGAATTAACAACGTCTGCAACAAGTTCAGGGTGGCATTGTCGACGTTGATAAGTCCCATTCGGAGAGCTGAATACCGGGTAATCAGCCACAATGTGGTGCACAGTTTGCGGGCTGCCACACTCGCATCTGTTTGAGTGCACGACTCCGATTTTTTTTAAGGAAAGCTGCACGTCTTGCCACAAGGCTTTGTAGAGTGCAGGGGTCGCCTTTAGAGGGTTTTACATGCACAGATGCATGTAACTTTGTAAGCGTTTTACATAACCCCCCCGAGGACAGATCCTTGGGTCTTTTGTTCAAAACGGTCGTCGGTAGTAGGTTTGTGTGCTTAGTCTATGGGAGAGTGTTACATTACAGGGACAAAGGGAAACACAAAGCATTGTCCTCGGGAGTATAGTAAAACAAGAGTGTGTGGCTCTGTCCATGTCAAATTTTGCCTGTGCATGCAAAACTTTCTGTTTTTCAGCCCCGTTCAAGGAAGAATCTCAGTTCTGCATGTAACTTCTATTTTCGAAATCGACCCCTGGACTGGAGCGCACAAAATTAAATTCAATTGATTCAGGGTTGACTATTCACTGAAAGTCTTGTCATGCATCTGGTCTACATAATTGGCCGGATTTAGCCCATTCATTTGCGTTACCAGGTAATCCTATACAAAAGCACTGCCCAGCTGTCTTCAGACAGTCAGATTCAAAGGGGACGCTAGGCTGGCACTTACGAGTCAGCAAAAACCCGACCAGCAAAAACACAAGTCTTCAAAATTGGCAACATAAAGCCAAACAACTCAATTTTGTACAGCAATATGCCTCGGAAGTATGCAATGACTTACTCCAGTGGAAAGATTCCCATATCTGGCCATCACTTGTCACCCTGAGCACAAACCCCATGAGACTGGTCTGAAAATGCCCAAGTGTTTTCTCAATATAAAATACTTCAATATCTTCCCTACTAAATTTGACTATTTCAGACATATTTTCACTTTCTGATGGCTGATAGGTCACTGAAGGGAAAAGTAGTGATGGCCAGATATGGGAATCTTTCCCTCCAGTTAATAATAAACTAATAAATTATGTCTTTAAAACAATAGACATAATTTCCAGCGCCTTGAGTACCTAATTGTTGGTAAATACGTGTGCTAAATGAGACTCGGGTATTATAGTATTATTAATGAATGTACCTTCCAACATTTCATCCAGTTTCCTGCATAGTTCAAACAATTCACTTCCGCTTCCTGACACCCTCTCCCCGTCCACAACCTTTAACCTCGGCAGTATCATCATCACGCTAGACTTGTAAGATGAACCATGGCACACCGGGTTATTGAGGCCGGTGAGGGGATCGCTCAGAGTCAGACTGGAGAAGGAGTCTAGGTTGGCCAGGCATTGGAGACTGTCCACGCTGCTTATGAGGTTTCCGGATGCATTGAGTGTTTGGAGATTGGCAAGTTCCTTTAAAGGATCTGAAATTTCGATTTTGGTGAAATACAGATAACTACAGCAATTGCAAACTTTAAAGAATCTTAAAGGTAATATACAACATTTGCAAGCATAGAAAAACTATAAAATTATTATGAAATACCTTACTTGACTGTAAGTGAATAATCGTCTCAAGCATCCTGTAAAATCGTGGCACGTTTTGTGCTCTCTTTTTCAAGAAAAGTGGAGTTTTTGTATCAATTTCCAACGATGGTCGACCGGCCATCAGTGGACAAAAAAAAGGACCAAAATACCAAATTTGGTCAGTCCATATTTCGTTTGTAATCGGTTTACACATCCATGAACGGTGCAAGCCAGCTAGTCTGGTTCCCTGACCTGACAATTCCCCAACGTCTATAAATTGCTCTGTTTCGTCTGAAGTAGGGTCAGGGAGCTAGACTACAAGAACTGCATTTTTTCCTTGTTTGTTTTCCAGTATCTATAAACACAAAACTTTAAACAGGTCAGTATTTGCTATAAAAAGTAATCCCAAAATCCATCATCCATTTTTGAAACTTACAGCAAAAACAAATCAAGTTTCATTTTGGTCAAACACAAACGGTATTAAACTACATCCACTTATGCAAAAATTATAAAAAAGTATCCAAACAAGATCAACATCACAACAGCAAATGTATCTCATTCCAACTTTTTGGGACTAACACTTCTTGAAAAGCAATCCTCCAATAATAATTGTTCTTAAAAAGTTAAACGTCTCACCAATGCTTGTGATCCGATTGGCTGAAATATTCAAATATGACAGGTGCTTAAGTGGGGTCAAAGGTCGTAGGTTGGCAAGGTCATTCCTGCTAAGGTCCAGCCTCTCAAGGTATGTGCAGTCTCCGATGCAACCCAAGTGATCGATATCTGAAAAACAATAACAGAATAAAAGTCACTTTTAACCTTTTCTAAGTATTTTTTTGCAAAAGTAGAATTGTTCCAAATTCATGGTTCTTTAAAAAAAATACATGTTTTAACATATTTGCAATTACTGAACATCACCGAGGTACTACATGGTGGAAAATATATCAAAATAGATAAATGATTAAACCATCCTAAAGCTCGTCTAAAGCCTAGCAAGGCATACAATGGTCGTGTTTTGCCATCTATGCACTACCCAATGGAACAGACTTCCAGCTTATTTAATGAAACAGTAACAAAGTGGGCATTTTGAAATCATAGCTTAAGACATTTCTAATTAAAAAAGTTTTATATTTAACTTCTACGTTTTAGTTTTAAAGTGATTTGATATTTTGTCAAATGTTTTTGAGATATTTATGTAAAACGCTTCATTCTGGTGTTTTCTTTTCAATAACCTGTTGAAGTTTCAGCTCAGTGGGTACAATTCATTTGTTAAAAAACAGAGAAAAAAACGTATGCACAATCATTTGTTTGGTATCATAACTGAAATCCTTTCCTAAGGCACATTAAAAATGGCAGCGGGCACCCTATTTTGAAACCCCTTCAATGTTAGTTTTCTTCCAATTGATACCATTGAAGGTGGAATAATATTTCAGGGTATTTGATACCAGTTCTGTCTTTACTTTTAGCAAAATTTCTGTCATTGAATCGTAGACCTTTCTGGGTAATTGCAAATGAACCAGCATGGCTATAATCTTCGCTGTTATTTTCTTTGAAAGTTTTTCAGACAATAACTGTCTCTAGCAAAAGAGAATGAATACAAAAAAAAGCAATTTTACGGAAATATTGACTCTACACACCCATTTCTCTGAGGATCAGGCAGTGGATACTCTCGAGGTCAAACTCCCCACTTCTTGTCTTCAGGATCTGCTTGGTGATCCGAGTCCCAAACAACTCTGGAATTAAACATCAAATCAAAAATTGTAGAAGTGACAGGTCAACAGCCCTACTAGTAAATTCAGGCTCTAGTAAATTCACTGCAGTCTAGAGTACGAGCCCATACAAACTAAAAATGAAACGAAACAAAATTAAACAAAATAAAACAAATAACAAAATCGCAGTGGACATTTAGCCGGCACAGGTTTTCTTTCAGTAAAAGTTTATATAAATGTTATTTTGCCAGAGCCAGAGGTACTTTGATTCCTCCAGCAAACTAACATCCATGAAACTAAATGTTTACAAACACAAAAGGAAATTGGCGTCAGCCAATTATCCACTAGCACTGCCAAAACAAAAACAAATAAAGTTAAATCTATCATAGTATTGTCAGACCCCTGTTTTGGAGTTTGAGTAGTTGAGGACACCTCCTTTTTGTGTTATTCTTTAAAAAGTTTTGTCGCTTTCCCCAAAGTCTGGAAGCTCAGGAAACGTTCTCTTAATTAAACTGACCCTAAATTTGTCAATTTAGAACAGTAAATTGAAAGAAAAATTGGCTTTTTTACCTGATTTTCCCGAATTAAACAAGCATGCCAATTGACACACTTACTGCACTGCGGTATGGAAGCTAGTCTGGTTCCCACACCGAAAGATTCCGACGGTCTACCAAACTGCTTGAACACTATTGCCAAGTTTGTTTTCAGCATTTTCATTTTATTGACCTCTGTTTTACCCCACAATTTCCCTGAAATATCAAAACCCTGCCCTCTTTCCACAGTATTAATCCTGCAGTTATTCAAAATGGTGTTGTCATCCTCTTCTTCATTGAGTTTCTAAATTGAACTTTTCATTAACGAATCGGCGACGTTCTACCAAACCGGCTTTTACATTGTAAACACCTGAGGGCGCACTTTTAAAATAAGTCGCCATATTCTTTGTTTTTTAGCTGTCGTTGTTTTACCCCATAATTTCCCTCAAAAATCAAAACCCTGCCCTCTTTCCACAAACTTACTCATGCAGAAAGACAACATGGTGTCATCGTCATCTACTTAGGTGAGTCCCAAACTTAGTAGATTTTCGTTCCCTTATAATAGTTATATTATAGAAATGGGGTCCTCAACTACACAAACCCCCCATCAGTATTTTGACATATTCGCATTCAATTTGCGTTGGACAACGTGCGCACGTTGCAAGCGTTTCCTGCGCTTGCACTGATTATGCAGTGACTGCATAATCCTGCGCTGCGCTGATTATGCAGCGACTCAAGGATATTCTGAACTTCAGTTTCACTTACCAGTTTTTTCTCTTGATTCTTGATCCATAACCCTTTACGATAAGTAAGACAGGTGTCGCTTTAATAGTTGATGAACTTCCCCACTCAGAAGTCAATTCATAAGTCGGGGGGGGGGGGCCTAGGCCTGTACTAGTCTTTTTTTATACTATAGTGAAAACAAAGGAAATTCTAATGTCCGGAAATTGGGCAAAGCCATTTCCAATGATTATTGAGTTATCACGCTACAAAAGTGGACTTGTCGCAATGGTGGTGGCTATGATACGTTCACTTCCTTTTCGCTCACAAAGAATAAGTGGTGAATTTTTATATTAAGCGCTTTTTAAAATGCGATTTTTGGCGAACATTCCCACGGCGACCCAGTCGCGTTCGTAGCAACCGCAGAAAATAAATCCAATGACTGAACTATTGGTGGCGCCCTTCAAAACACACGGTCTTAAAATAGCACAAAACAGTCGTCTGGTAGTTTAGCAGCCCAATTTTTTTTTTTTTACCCGAACGTACGTCGACGTCACACTCGCCGCCCTTTCCTTTTTTCTGTAGAAACCCGTGTGACTCGCAATGAACGGGAATCCAATATTCGCCGATCAGGGGCCACTACCAATTTTTAACCATCTCACAAACTCCTGTGGTGAGACACTGGTCTCGAAAGGACTCGAAATCAGCCCAGATTTGGGGGAAACTATCCAAAACCAGGACTCTTACCCGGTGCTTTTGGTTGGGGAGTCCGGTGAGAATCTGAAAATTCAAGATGGCGGCACCGAAGGCAGCGAAGAGCGAAAAGTTGCGCATAATCTGCCAGCCTCAAAAAGCAACAGCGATGATCAACTTCCCGATGATATCCTCATGTTTGTTGCTTCAGAAGATGTCGACAACAGTCCACATGCCTCCGTGAATGTGTCTTTGGAACCCTCCTATTTGGGAAGTCCAAACACAGTCATTCTGCCGCTGGAAAGTGGCTTGCCGCGGGAGCCGGGAAACGCCAATCCCACCGTGACCGTCCAAAGATTGCACGGCATTGACGGCGGTGAATTGGTGCAGAACCCGGAAGTAACTGCTTCCCTATCTTTACCGCCTGTTGCCGTCCAACCAGATGCGGTGTCCGTGCGCAAGACCTCCCAAATTATCGAGGCTTTAAATCTCAGCTCATTGAGCTCACCCAAAATGATATCCGTAGGGTCCGAAGCCAGTGGCAGTCAGCCAAGGTTGACAATATCTGGAGGGACATCGGTGCTGGACCTGGCCAGTAGCCAGGTGTTTAGCGTTCAGCAACTTCAGGACTTGAACCTCGGAAGATTGGCAGAGACTCTTCAGGGAGCACAGGTGCAAACTGCAGGGGTCGGGATGGGGGAAGGGGTGACCATCTCTCAAGGAGAAATTCTCAATATTCCGGCATCTACCGCCACTTGTCTCCAGTCGCAGACGTCGGGAAATGACAAAGCCATCTCTGAATCTATCAATTCTATTCCATCGTCTGAAATGACTGTTCCGGTGGTTTCCAACCCGGGTCAGCTTGAACTCAATGTGACGGCGTTGCCAGCAGGTGGTACCCCGATTGGCCAGGCCGGCCAGTCCTTGATGCCTGTCATGTACATTATAACGAGCCGCGACCGCAACACGGGAGCCACTCAAAGATTCAGGGTGACTGTTGATTCCGAGTCGGTTGCGACTGCCCCGATCGGGACCCTATCTCTCAATGCCGGGTTGCCATCGCTGCAGATTGGGAGCCAGTGGGTTGTGCAGCAGCAACCAGAAGCAGCAGTCACCGCAACTCTGTTGCCTAGTGATGCGTCTTCAACGACAACCATGGTTACATCCATTGAAGATGGGAGGGGCGATAATGCAGCTGTTGGTGTTATGACATCGCAAGTTGTCCCAAACATTGAAACACAGACGACAAGTAGCGCTACTGATCTCACTAAGGCAAACCTAGGTAGAAGAAAATAAAGATACGGAAAAAATGTTGCAACACGACACCACCTTTTTTTCATATACATGTATATCATCTCAGTGAAGGTCATTCATTGCGAAAATGATGATAAGACATGAATCTGGGACTGAGAAATATTTCCAATATTGTTGGGAGATACTTAGAAAATGTGTAAATCCGAAATTACCATAAACATTGCTAGTAATTACATGTTTGAAAATGAATAAAACTGCTGCAAACTGTTTCTGACTGGATTGAACTGAAATATAAAATTTTTAAAAATGAAGGCAGCCTGACATTTAGATTTTAAGATCTTCTTCAGAGGCAAAATTATTTTCGTTAACAGGCCACCTTAATTTTTTTTTAATTTCATATTTGAAGTAAAAAGAAGTTAAGAATTAAAAAACTAAGAATATAGTTGATAATTAGTTTTTGGAACTAAATTTAAAATCTGTAGAAGCTTTGAGTTTCACCTTGCTGTGATTCTATTTGTGTGATAATGTGCACTTGTTTTAATGTAAAGTTTAATTCTTTTGCAAGGGATTTTATTGGTTATTTCATACAGTATTATTATTATTACTTGCCACATTGTGAATTGTTGCTTTTTTATTTCCATATTTTTACTACATCAGGTTCTGGAGATGTGGACTCCGGTTTCTCAAGATTTCTTCTGAAGCAAAATGCTAAAGAAGTGAGTCCCCCCTCCAATTAAGACAGATATCAAGCCATACTTGTAAAACAGTTTTTGTCCATCACTTGTCATATTAAACTTGGACAAAAATAGAGAAACTTTCAAACATTTGCAGATGTATTCATTTTATACAACAAGTTAAATTTGTGAAGTTATGTTCAGCATTGCTTTAAAGGGAATATACAACATTTGCAAACATCGAAAAATAAAACTACCAAGTTTTTACGAAATACCTTACTAGGATGTTGGTAAATGACAGTCTCAAGCATCTTGTAAAATTATGGCACCTGGTGTGAAGTCATTTTCAAGAAAATGGTATTTTTGTAAACATTTCCAACGGTGGTCGGCCGACCAGCGTTGGAAAAACCTAACTATTTTTCAACTACTGCTCCAAATTTACAATTTTTTCAGTCCAAATTTTGTTTGCTATTGGTTACATGTTCATGAATGGGTGCAGGCCAGCTAGACTGGTTCCCTTGCCTTACAATTTTCCATCATCTATAAATTGATCCATTTTATCTTTTGTGGAGTCAGGGAACCAGACTACTTGAACATTTTTGTTTTTCTTGGTTTTTCCAACCTTTACGGACACAAAACTTAAAAAATGTCAGTGTAACAATATTTGATCTATTATACTAACCTCTCAATAGTTCATTTCTGAAAATTACAGCAAAAGCCAATGATGTACATTCCCTTTAACTCTCGTCAATACAAACTCTGTTAATACTAACTCTGGTTATATATAGCAAACATAAAACTTTGGTCTGACCAGAGACCGAATTTTTTTTTTTGGCCTAACACAGCATTTTGATATTTATGGCTATGTCTGGCCGAGCTTGGTTTGACGAATATTTACTCAAATATGTTTTTCTATGACTGCTTTTTAGGAGAAGGTTTTGTGCTGCACATATGAAGGATGCCAAGAGATTTTCACCACCAAAAAGAAATTGAAACTGCATCAGTTGATCCATGCTGACGACAGACCTCACAAGGTAGTAAAACCAAGATTTTGTTTAGCAAAAATCAGCTGGCAACCAGTCATAAGCCCAATATATGTAATGACATTTTGGCGGAATGCGTGAATACTTCCAAGGCAATTAGAATTTGCACTTGGCAAATCTGCTTACTGGCTCAGGGGAAATAGCCATTTTTTACAGGTTTGATGGGATTTTTTAAAAAGTGACTTAACCCTTCAGCAGTCTGAACAGTCACAGACAGTCAAAATTACATTCTCTCCCTGCCATGCCTTCTACGCATGTTAGTCACCAACAGTCAGATCATATTTGAAAGAAGCACTGTGACTTGTCAAATTCAGTCAACAGATAAAAGCAGGCCAGTGGTAGGCACAGCTGGCTTATCAATCACCTACAGTCAAAGCGTCAATCACCTACAGTCAAAGCATAGATGTATCAATGTACATAAACAGCCACAGCCAGTCAATCCTGCTTTATGTAGGCTGGGAGCTCTTTACTGTCAAACACAGTCATGTGACTGATTTTGACTGAAAGGACAACTTCGCACAGAATGTATGTTTGCATTAGAGGGTTAATACATTTTTCATATAAATTTACTGAAATTTGGAGAAGTTAAAGTAATCGTAATTTGTTTCATTGCAGTGCACTGTGGAGGGCTGTGATTGGACGTTCCCAACATTATACAAGTTGAGGAGGCATTTAGCTGGACACACTGGAGCAAGACCATTCACAGTAAGTCTCTTCTCCAACCCCACCCCCCTTCCCCCCCCCCTTTCATTTCACACCCCCCCCCCCCTCCCCAACCCCACATGTGGCATTTTTCTAAGGACAAATTCTAATACTTTGTCGTAAGGTAACTTTAAAATCCTTCACTAGCCTCCATTTTACAGGAGCTCAAAGCTACATCTTTTTATTTATCTTTAACCCTAACGTACCTGAATCCATCAAAATCCACACCCTGTTTTAGAGGATTTCGGCGGATTCAGGATACTTCCATATTGAAAAAGTTTGGGGGATTTTGATGGATTCAGGACAGTAAGCCTAGCGGTACTGCAGGATTTTGATGGATTCAGGATACCTCCATATTGAGCAGTTGAGGGACTTTGATGGATTCAGGATCTCAATTAAACTCCTTAGCTATATTTTTGGTGTGTACAGAGTTTATGTACTACACTTGTGGATTCTGATGGACTCACTGGTGGATTCTGATGGACTAAGGACACCAACATTTCTGCATGACAAAATTGGTGGATTTTAGCGGATTCAGGATACTTTTTAGTAAAAGTGCTCAAGGGGTTAGGGTTAAGGACCATCTAATTCAATCAAAGTTGCTGGGCTGATTCCTTACAAAATCCTGCAAAAGTTTCCAAAACCTCCAGATTTGGAACTATCTGTAAAGGTTAAGGTAAATGTTCTGGAACTTGTTCTAGAACTTGATCATCTGTGAAGGCTCCCACATTTCTAATGTATGTGTGTCTTTGTTCCCAGTGTGAGGATTGCAACGCCCAGTTTTCCACCATCTACAACCTGAACATGCACAAGAAACGCCACGAGCGGCCGGAGGCATTTGTATGCGAGGTCAAAGGTTGCGAGCAAGTCTTCCCTACGATGAGTAAATTGAACAACCACCTCCGTACCCACTTTCCAGAACGACGTATCAAGTATGTGCAGCTCTAACAAAATCATAATCCAGATTGGTGGGAAAAGTTAAACTGCCCCAAAATATTATACAGAATCCTCCAATAGTACAAAGTGTCTTGTCATGCGTATTACTGAGGAACTAAAACCTGTCCGCTGTGATAAGGCTCAGTATAAGCTCTCTGTCAAGTTACCACTATAAACCACCCCAACCCTTCAAAATCCAACTGCATGTTTTGTTGGAATCTGTTAGAGTGAGTGCTGCATTCGTATACTGATTATGCTTTACATGGGGTCAGGTATACCACTGTTTAATATCAGAGTTCAACAGTTTGGGTGTTGAGGGACCATATTGTGTTGGATTTTGCAAGAGTGAGGAAGGTTCCCAGTAAATCACTCAAGGAGGTTCGGGCAAGTGATGGGTTTTGGCAGATGTTGAAGGTTTGATTGTGGTTTGGTGGTAGTGGGAAATTTCAGTTCAATTTGCTCGATATAGATTTGTGCTGGTGCCAAAGTGTAATTCTACTGTCCACTTCGTACATATCTTGCTGACTGACTCATTGACTGACTATCACTATGAGCCCGGCAGCACTATGAACCTATCGTGGTAGAATCGCGTCAACTGAAATATAGTCTAATTACATGTACATGATATACAAATGCGCAATATCTGAGACAAACAAAACTTATTATGCAACATTCCATAGTGGCTAACTCGCAAACGGGGATAGGTCAATTGCACAGAAGTACCATATAAAGCCAATGAAATGGCAAAATCGGCCATAACCTTTGGCAAAAATCGTGAATAACCTCTCTGAAACAAAATTCTGAAATAAAATTTTGTGCACTCTGACACAAGCTTTACCAGCTTAACTAATTAAACGTTTTCCTTCTTTTTTCCCCACTAGGTGTAAATATCCCGGCTGTGATAAGTCCTTCACCACCACCTGTGGCATGGGTTCCCATTACCGTATCCATGACCGGGACGAGACAATCTTTCCGTGCTTAGTGGAAGGCTGCAACAAGATCTACAACAAGGCGTGCCGCCTCAAACTTCACATGAGATCACATACAGGAGAGAGACCCTTCAAGTGTACTGCAGAGGTAGATAGAATTTATCCCAATGTAGATTTGTATTGGGCACAAACGGATTCGCTTTGCGAGTAGACTGGCTCCCAGTCCGTACATAATCAATACTGATGGTGGGGCAGGAACCAGCCTACCCCACGAGAACGGAATTATTGTCTGGCAGCCAATAATTTGAAATTGTAAAGTAATTATTCCATAACTAAACATGGGCTGATATTTTTTTTGGTTTATGTCTCATTCAAAAGTAACAAGGTTGTATTGCTAGAAAGAGCAATTTAGACAAGGAATCTATTTTTCGGAATGGAAATCGAAAATAGAATTGGGAACATATCTTTAAAGGGAATGTACATCATTGGCTTTTGCTATAATTTTCAGAAATGAACTATTTGAGGGGTTAGTATAATAGATCAAATATTGTTTAACTGACATTGATTGAAGTTTTGTGTTTCGAAAATGCTTGAAAACCAAGAAAAACAAAAAATGTTTAAGTAGTCTGGTTCCCTGACTCCATTAAAGATAAAATGGATCAATTTATAGTTGTCGGAAAATTGTAAGGTAAGGGAACCAGTCTAGCTGGCATGCACCCGTTCATGAACATGTAACCAATAGCAAACAAAATTTGGACTTAAAAAAAATTAAATTTGGAGCAGTAGTTGAAAAATAGTTAGGTTTTTCCAACGGTGGTCGGCCGACTACCGTTGGAAATGTATACAAAAATACAATTTTCTTGAAAATGACTTGACACCAGGTGCCATAATTTTACAGGATGCTTTTGACTGTCATTTACCAACATCTTAGTAAGGTATTTCGTAAAAACTTGGTAGTTGTATTTTTCGATGTTTGCAAATGTTGTATATTGCCTTTAACATGACTGCAAGAACCAAACCCAACCGACAGCATTCAGTGCAACTCACTTTACCCTCATATTCTTGTGTTTTTCTTAGGGGTGTAATTGGGCCTTCACTTGCATCCAGAAGCTGAGTCGCCACATGGTCCAACACACCGGCGACAGACGCTACGAATGCTCGCAGCCTGGATGTCAGAAACTCTTCACTCGCTTGGAGCATCTCAAGACTCATATTAAGACTCACACTGGTGAGAAACCATTCGTCTGCGTGCAGAAAGGTGAGTAGGAGGGTCCTTGTACTGGACTCGAACCTTAGTCCTGTGGATTGATTTTGTGAATTATTGACGGATATAGCGTGTCTCAGTGTTGGTTGGTGAAGCTCAAGTTTTGTTTAAATTTGAAGAAGAAGAAAAAGAGTCACAACCGATTTCAGTATTGTAAACTGTTTAAAAGGTTACGCTTAAGAAAGTGGATTTTGCGATCTGAAGTTGGTGGGGTTGGGTGGGATTCGAAGCTTAAACCTTTGGATTGATGATTTTACTGAAGTAGTGTGTCTCAATGGCAGTTGGCTCAACTAATTTCTGTTTCAAGCTGCAGTAAACTTGTCACAACAGATTTCAGTGTTGTAAACAGTTCTCAAAGTTCTGTTTGCTTTTGTTTGAGATTTTGCATTCATTGCCTGAACTTTGTTTGATGAATGAAAAAAATATCAAATCAAAATATTCTAACGCAAGCTCTTGATTTTGTGTTGCCTTTCCAGACTGCAGCGCGCGTTTCGCGTCTCGCAGCAGCCTATTCATGCACGTCAAGCGACACAAGCAAGGCTATCAGAATAAACAGAAGAATATCTTCAATTGTCCCATGGATGAATGCAACCAAAGCTACACCACCAAAGAGGGGCTCAAGAAGCACATCCTGACGTTGCATAGTATCATGCTGCCCAGTAAGTATTTAAGATGGCACTTTCTCTATGCGCATTCTCTTCAGATTTATTCATTTTATAAAACGGTTGTATTTTAGGCCCTAATAAAAAGAGAATTTGATCCTGTCTGAAGTTGACTGACGGACTACTACCTGGTAGGCCAGCGTAAATTTGAAAGGGGGTTGACTGGACATTATTCAACACTTAAGGACGCTGTTTAGTTTTCACACACACATATAGGCTAGAGCGTAGAATGCCATGGTCCAGTTGTCACAGTGTTTGACTCATGTAAGAAGGTGTGTGGGTTCGAACCCTGCTAGGAACATGGTGGTTGTGCCATTGGGCAAGACACTTAACTACAAATGCCTCTCTCCACCCAGGAGTATGAATGGGTACCTGTGAGGGTCGAGGACCGATTGAGCGCTGATATGGGCTGCTGCGTGGTCTCCTAGCCTAATGAACGGGGTATTAATTATAAAGCGCTTTGAGATTGTTGATACGATGGAAAGCGCTATATAAGCACAATTATTACTATTATGTGTACTGCACATATTTGCGTTTTAGTGTTTTAATGTTTGAGTTTTCATTTAGCAAATTCATGGGATTCAAGCAGACAACAAATGAAACAAACAAGAAAGAAATCACATGGGTGTTCGAACGAAACACCCCCTTATTACCACCCTAGTGGTTGAACCATCTAGTCAACGATTTGTTAAGTTTCTCCTTTGTTTAGTGAAGTTTTGGTAAAGTATGTCTGTCTATTGAATTAACAGGTGCTAGTAACGAGTCGGAGTTGGTGTACATCCCAACTGAGAACCCACAGGCCATGGTGGACGCTATGACAGATCCTAGTCTGCTACAGAATCCTACAGGTAAAGCTTATGTTACAGTCTAAGGCTGTCTCTTAGGCTTTTATGATAATAATAATAATTTAGGGGGCTTATCATCCTTGCATGCAGCTGAGAAGCTGAATTGCGAAGGACGCGGCTACAATGGGGTCAAGCCAAAGGCGTGTAAAGGCGCCTCGGGCTGCTGCCATACAACCCATGTATGACCACGGAACACAGCCAGAGATCGAAAGTGTTTGATTTTTGCAGCGGAAGGAAAACCGAAGGGTCCGGAGAAAAATCCTCGTTTAACAGGAGAGAATCAATGAACAACTCTACTTACATATGATCTGAGCTGGAAATCAAGCGCTTTACGCACTAGCCACCCATGCCGCCCATAGAGAACTAGAGCCATTGTCGTGGTCTTTGTCAGTAACAGATACATGAGAACATGCTTACAATAGCCATAGCCATAACTCGGGAGGCCCGTTTCAGAAGGGGCCTAAGGCTGCATCTGAATTACACGGCTATGGTTTGCAATTACACACGTGTCTGTGGAAGCGGCTGCCTTCCAATAGGAATGTGTGAGTGCCAACTGGTGACTTGAAGTAATGAATGAGGGCAGGCAACATGTTCACATCTCACTTATATGGACCATGGTTATTTGTAGTCTATGTAATAGACCGCGGCGAATAATTATGCGCGAACAGATTTGCTGATTAATTAGGCTAGACCCCGCCTCTTGACTTCCTAGATTTTGACCAATCAGCAGGCGCTTTCTATAGGTCTATCGGGTCTTCGGTCATTCACCTGTTGCGCGTCATAGACATGGATTTAAAAAAAAAAATGTCGCGGCGCTCGGTACAAATGCGCTCCCGGCTGTTGTTGCATTCGAATTGACCAATCACGGCGCGCGGCACTCGGTATCATGTTACGCGAATGTGCTCCCTGCTGTTGTTGTCTTACAAAATGCTGCATTCGAATTGACCAATCACAGCATTAGTCCTGATTTTGGGATGAAGTGACGTCACAATTTAGTAAAGTCGACTCCAATTGGCTGGCGCGCGGCTTGCATAAATCTGCATGCTTTGACATATCAGACGTTGGACAGGAGATGGCTCTGTGAATAACGGGTGATACTCAGACTAGGTTATTTGGTGAATTGATGCATTTTTATTTGCAATTCATTCTTTTTTTCATTTCTTTTTTTCAGTGGTTCGGATAACCCAAGCCCCAACCGCCGATAGTACCTCAACCAATCAGCTGTCAGTAAATCCACTGAGCAAAGACGGCACCGCGGTCTCAGCCAATCAGAATCACTCCAGCGGACAGGTGCCCTACACCCCCGGTGCTGGTCTGATAGTAGACAGTAATGGGTTGCCGGTGAGCTTTGTCAACTCACCGACAACTCAAGCTTCAACATCGTCGTCGTCATCATGGAGCTCCCGGGGTTTGCATCACGAGAACTGGAGTGGATCGGCGCGGACAGACTTCATGTACATGCAAGGAGCAAAGAAAGGCAGGCTAACAAGTAAGAACGCAGACATTGGGCAAAGAAAATTTGACTAAAAAAGAAGACGAACCTATGACACTTTAAACAGGGGTGTGCATCAGAGCCGGGTACTGGAGTACGTGACCGCTGATGTCAGGAACCAGTTCCAGATTATGGGATCGGGTACTCCTAACCAACCTTACAAATTACTTCTCAGACAATGAAATGTTGGGCATTTTCCAAATGAAAACCAGGCTACATGGAAAACCAAAACAAATTTCACGTTTATGTTCATTTTAACGCGCGACAGATGACGCTCATGAAAGTTGCAGTTTACATGATAAAGCTATAAAGCCCTGCCAAGACACTGCCAATATTCACACTGATAAGTTTTGTTAAGGACGAGAGTTCCTGACAATAGGGGGAATTTACCAGGTCACAGTTTTTTGCCATCTTCAGTTTTGATAAGACCATCTGTTAGGGGTACCCAGGTACCACTTCAATAGGGTACCCGGTTCTCGTACTACCTGTTAATGCACACCGCTACTTAAATCATTTTTGGTGCTGCTAAAGTCCCTGTGTTAATGTTATCCAAATAAGCATTGTCAGCCTCTTTCCTTTTGCAACATTGCAGGATAAGTGCATTTGGGTCATTCTGTAAACCTAGGGTCCAAAGTGTGACATTTTTCCTGTTCCTGTTATCTCTGAACTTTGTAATTTGCCATTCAAGTGTCTTAAAAAAAACACACACAACATCAAACTAATTTTTATTTGATGGGTCGTTTGCTTCGCTTCATCACTCTTGAAGGAAGAATACATTAAGGAGTGCATCCAGAATTAACAAATCATAAATGTCAGATGTAACAGGAACAGCAAAAAAAGTGGACCCCAAATTGATAGAATAACCCATATTTCTTTGAAAGATATCAGCACTAGTAAGGACAGCTTGATAATTCCTTGAAAAATTGGACATGCATGTAATTGTAGCCTATTGCAAACTTCGTAATTCAGAGATCATGGTATACACACTGTTGCGCCAATGTATGAAAAGTTAGCACTTTTATCAAATAAAGAGAAATGCACAACAGCAGTCCTGATGCAACTAATTGGAGGAATGTTTGCACCAGTGAAACCCAGTCCCTGTAATCCCATTAACCAATAACCTTTGACCTCTTTATTTAAATTTGTCAAACTAGGAAACTCAGAGAGTGGTGATTCCGAGTCGGACAGCGCCCTCGCGTCATCCTACATTCCATCCAGCTTCAGTATGACTACCACAGCCTCACTGACATTACGTGATCCGGCGACTGGTGCACGCTACGTGCAGACACAACTTTTGCAGGTAGGCCTCAGTTCTTGTGACACAATTCGGGCGATTCACAATGCAGTGCGCCACCCAGATTTTGCCATGGAGAGTTCATTTTTCCCAGTGCATTGTGGGAGATGGTCGACAAATTTGCAGCGTGGGACATTTGAAATTGTTAGTTTTTCAGGTCAGTAGTTTCGTAAGCGTATGACTCGAGTATCTGTTTGCCCTTTTCTTGTCTTTTTATCAATATGGTGTTTTTGTAAGGCGGCAGAACGCTATGCCCAAATCTATAAAATTAGCTCAAGTTCTCTACTGACACTCATTCAAATTGTTCATGTTTTGTCGACCGTAAACTTAAAAAATGGACTCTCCATGGCAAACTCTTGGTGGCGCACTGCATTGTGAATCGCCCGAATTTGAGACACTTTGATATCTGTTAATCTTTGGGTGCGTTCGCATAGCTCACCTGGATCAACCTGGGTAAAGGCAGATGGGTTAGCCACGACAGCCAGGCTATTGAATGCTCAACTGCGGGCCGTCACAATCCTCACGTGATGTCTGTATTGCCGCGGCCGTAGCCACTGACAAAATGCCCGTTTTGGATTGGGTCTTAGTTTGAGATTTACTGCTTTACAGTCAATTGCAAATCTCAAAAAAAAGTTGGGCTGGAATTATATCCTATACAGTCGCAATGAAGTCGCAAATTAGACTTCCAAATAAAGGACATTTTTAGGTCCACTTGAGATTTCCGCTATCCGGCTGCCATATATGTCCATTTCTTGAAATGAACAACGCACCACTGACTGTGCTCCACAAGCAGGGTCTGTGGTGCCTGATCCAGGTGAGCCCCGAGAATGACGTCAGAGCTAAACGAACGGCACGGGGCTGACCCGAGTCGACCCGGGTGAGCTTTTCAAACGCACCCAATGCATAATATCTTATCCTTTCATAAGCACAATGTATCATAAAATTGTAACATTCCAGCCTTATACACATAGGTCTACGCAACATGAACATTGTGACACTTCATAAAATTAGACTCCGCGAAATATTGGGAAAACCTTTTCGGTTTTTTGACTTTGGCCCTAAAAGAACAAGTCTATAGATGAGGTTTGAGACCTTCTTTCAATTCCTTCTTTCCTGAACAGGATGACCCACCAGATGAGAGTGAGCTTGCCTTCCAGTTGACCTCTCACCCTACGACCTCTGTCTCTTCCACGGGTGACCTCAGTGTGTCCGCCATCTTGCCAGCCACCGACCAAAACAGTCACGCTCAGTGTCCATCGTCCAGCAGCGTTGATTTTCTTCAAGCTGATCGGGAGACGGAATCCTCCATTGACGGTTTCCGAGAGAGTACCATCAATTTGCAGGATTTAGAGTAAAACAGAACTAAATCTCGAGTCTTCAAAGTCTCTTGTTTTTTGTCCCCTCAATTTGGGAAAGAATGTGCTATGGAAATTAAGTAATCTATGATATTTATAAACCCAGTTGCGTATAATCAGATCTTCAGTTTGCTATGCATATTTTTGTTAATAGTGCACTTCACTAGAAAACACCGATCTCAACAAAACTTGTTTATTTATTTTGAATGCTTCGTCCAAAAGAAAAACAATCGAAAGATGTTGATTGTATTATATATTTTTTATAGCAAGAAAGGATTTAGGTATTGTACCTAGCCATCTTATCATACAAAAGCACTCATTCAAACCAAGAGAACCTGTCTTTTTTTTCCTCTTATTTTGTGGCAATTTATGTTATGATTTTACTTTGTACTTAATTTTAATTCCATCATTATTTATGTTTGTACAATGTTACCTCCAAAGTGAAGATGAACAATATGACAGATATCTGGTGAAGTACGTGTATATGGATTTATGTTAACAGATGCGGATGTGATAATGAAATTTGAGTTTGTGACGTCCAAATAAAATCAAGCGAGAGAGAAAGACTTGTAATTGTGTCAGATTTCTTGTGTACGGCTTTGAAGAAAAAGTGTCTGGATGGTGCCAGAACCCATGGGGAAAAGACTGCCAAGTGACTAGTGGGGTTAATGTGGGGAGGTGGGATTTCGCTGGTCTTAAAAACAGTGAAAAGACGCAGATTCTCCGCATGAATTCCAGACCCAGATCACTTCCAAATCGAATTGATTTGTACTTGTACCAAGGACCACCCCTACAAAAATGTGCATGAAAATCCGTTCATAACTTTTTAAGTTATCTTGTTAACAGACGAACCAACCAACAAATAAACCAACGCCGACGAAAACATAACCCCCTTGGCAGAGGTAATTAACAGATCTACAATGGATAAGAAAAGGCTAGAAAATAGCACACTTGCTAAGGCCAAAAAGAAATTAAAAATCTGCTTCCGGTTTCCGTACCTACCCTCTTCTGACAGCTCCTACCCTAATTTTTTCTTGGAAAATGAGAAGGAAAAAAACACCCAAAACCATCAATAACGTTTAATAAGGAGAATACACGAGAAAGTGTGGATTCGTAATTGCCGAGTGAATTCGTAAATTAAGAATCCACACTTTCGAGTGTATTCTTCGACTTAAACCATTGCGTCAACAGAAGTATTGGAAAGCATGTTGCAACCTGACGCCACTTTTTTCTTCATATATCATCTCAATGAAGGTCATTCGTTGCAAAAATGATGATAAGACATGATCATGAATCTGGGACTGAGAAATGTTTCCAATTTTGTTAGGAAATACTTGAAATGACTCTCCATAGACTTTGTACACAAGCGCGGAAGTGGCGTCAGGTTGCAACATTTTTTCCTGGCGTGTTTACCATGCGTATCGACACACCCGTACAACCAAGTCATTTTGTGTGTATAGGCTCCTTACGTCAAATGGATAGTTCAGACGACGATTTCTTTCTGACTAAAAGTAGTTTTTGCAGTGACGGCGGAAAATCTGACAGTGAAGATTCATTGGTAATTTTCGGAAAGCAAATTTTCATGCAGACGGTCCTATTCATACTCATTATGGAGAACAATTGTCCGACGTGTTCAAAGTGTGGATTCGTAATTCCAAATCCACACTTTACTAAAGATTCGTCGTTCCGAATCCACACTTTGTGACCAGTGTAAGAGATTCGTAGATCCGAATCCACACTTTTAACAATAGTGTGACGTCACAGCAATGGTTTAATAACTTTTACCCTTGACTACACGCAGACGCCTCCATATGATCGTACACACACAAAAATTGGCCCCAAAATATCCCTACCTTACCTACCCTATTTTCAAGTGCCATGTAATCGGAAGCAGAACTATTTTGGGGGGGAGGGGCCTAATCAAGTCTAGACACACTACAAGGGGTGCATTCAGACAGAGACGATTGGGAGGGGGGAGGGTTCACCTTTTGCTTCTAAAGTTGGATGGGTTCGATCTCGTGGAAACATTGGTGTCGTCAAGTTGTCGACCCAACGACCGGACAAGTTGTCTTCCAGAGTTGTGGATCGGATAAATGTCACGGCTGAGAATATATTATTGGGAGGAAGAAAAAAGAAGTCAATATTTTTTTAAGGGTATAGAGGAATTGGGAAGGAAAGAGCGCCTCTTCCCGTCAAGTTAGCCAGGCCGCGAGCGGTGCGTCCAGTATCACAAACATCGCTAATCGAATCGTGCATTTGTTTAACATAGACACGTGTTTGCACTCGGGTCAATTGGGGTTGGAGAATTTGTTTGCGTGAACACAACCGGGTCATTCGATCTAAAACATACCGGGCTTTCGGCACGGAAATGCTGTCAGTGTCAATCGTTCCGCTGGCCATGTCACGCGTGATCCCGTGAATTGGAAAAATTGTCGGTGAAATTTGTAGTGCATTCGCGTGCTGTGTAAATTGTTCAGATTAGGAAATAGGGCATGTGCATGTGTTTCAGTTCCACAGACAGATCAAACTTGAACTAGTCGAATGTCGTCGACATTGATGGATATTTATTTGTTTCTCGCTCCCTTTTTTAAGTAAATGATTAAAGGGTCGGAACGACTTCGTGCGGGGATACCGATGCTTGCTTGGTAACTAGGACGAATTAATGGTGGGGGGGGGGGGTTGGCTCAGAGACAGAACGGTTGGGGTTATTTATTTATTTTTTTTGTAGTGAAAAAAAAAGTTTGGGAAATTGCCAGAACATTTTTGTTTAATGTGTCAGATTTAATTTTATTTTTTAATTTATGAATTTTCATTATGTACATAGGCCATAACCTTACAATTTGTTCATTGTTGTAACATCTTTTAAAATGATTAAGCCTATTATACACTGTATAATAATTATTATTCATTCATTTTAATTGAGAACGTTAACGGAATGGGTACTTTCACTCATGTTTATAATTCCCTAGATTAAAATCGCAGAATTTACTTTTTTTTTTTTAATTTCTTTATTCATGATTTTGTTTTCTTTAAAAGACATTAATAGATATTGAGTACATATATACATTGTTTAAAAAAATACAAACTTTGGTCACAATAATGATAGCCTTGATCCTTTCCGGCTGTTCCGATTGTACAGGGTGGTGCAAAAAGAAGGAAACCCACTTTTGACGGAAATGTTCACCTACTTGTTGAGCATATTTCAAAAATTCAATGTAATGATTGAAACTATTGATCTTTAAACATAAATGACGAAAACATTGATAGCAAATGCATATTTTGTCTCTGAGATATGGTATTTTTAAAAGTTTCATGTGCCAAACCTGATTGCCCACGGACGGCTGTATTCCATCCGCTTGACTGAGCTCCAGAGCTCGATTTGAAGACACACAAAAACAACAGTACGCTGGACTTGGGCCTACACGTGGACGTACAACAGTGATTTTGGTTAATAAGTTAAGTAAGTATAGGTTAAAAATAAAATTCCTGTCAAAAGTGGGTTTTCTTCTTTTTGCACTACCCTGTATAGGCCTACAGATACATTTATCAAATTTTTCGGCAAATGAAATGCTCTTTTTGTCCAAATTTGAAGAGATCCTTCGCGATCACGCCCTGAAACTTTTACAATTCCACACATGACATTGGCCTTTCAAGCCCCACGAAAGTGGCCGACCATCGCGGGCGGCCGAGAATGATGAATATAGGTTGCCTGAACCATTTACGATTCGAGTGTTTAATGCATGTTTCAATAGGAGGGTTAATGCGACGGAGCGGCGCGCAGTCACGGTGACTAATAATCACTTAAATTTCCTTGTGAGTTTGGGAATCAACCAATGATGCGTCTCCATTCTAGCGTTGCCATGGCAGTGAGTTACGGATAAAAGCAGCATCCCTCGCGCTCGCTAGGCGAGGCCCATCTTTGCCTGATGCTGTGCTACTTCTATCCAACCGACTTGGCCATTTTGAGACACAATTTTCCTCTGTGTTCGACACACGTCCTCTATTCTTGTAATGCGAGAGAACCCCCAAAACGGTTCAATTTAAAAAAAACAAAAACAAAAAAAAACAAGACGGCGTTCCAAATTGCGTCCTCCTGAATACCGTCGTATCGTAGCAAACCGATTATTTTACACCGCAGTACACTCATTTAGCAACATTGCTCCACTGCCAAGACCACAGACGAAAGAAACATGCAATTAACACAGACATGCCTGATATATTGCATTCTGCACGAGGAAATGGAGGTCTAAGGTAAGTGGTATAGGTAGGCCTACGATTTTTATTCCTTAATAGGCGATGTGGGCTGTGGTCCATTGGAGCGCTCACGCGGTGGTCCAATGGTTACGGTGTTCGACTTATATGTGCCCGTGGTACGTGGGTTCGAACCCTGACGGGGAACATGGTGCTTGTGTTTTGGGGCAAGACACTTTACTACAATTGCTTCTCTCAACCCAGGAGTATAAATGGGTATCTGTGAAGGTAGAGACCAGCATGCGCTGATCTCAAGCTGCTACAAAAACTGATATCATGCCTTGATCATAAGAACAGGGGTAATAATTCCATTGTGTAGCGCTTTGAAACATTTGGTATCAAGTGCTATAATGCACCACATTATGCAGTCAATACCGGCGAATGGCGGTAGATCATTCACAGAAAGCCGGTCCTTTCGACTATATTTAGCAACATCACGTGGCGGTTCCCTTTTGGTTATGCCTTTCAGTCGAGGGGAGAGAAGCCCCGAGAAAAACAAACTTATTTTAACGATTTTGTAAAGTGTAGCTTGTTTGTTTTTGTCCCAACAGAATGCAGCCAGATACAGCGTCATGAGGTATTGCCTGTGTTCTTGAAGATTTGTCTAGGGCCCTATTTGCGCGAACAGTGTTGATTCAAGGAGATGACTGTTGCTTATCGTTCCATCGCAATCAGTGCAGATCCTACTAGAAATTTTATCGCAATTTTATCAGTGTTGGAGATGTGATCAACATATGAAATTGCAAAAATCACACACGGGGTAATTTAGGTAAGCCCGTCTCTGCATATACGTGGACATGACTATCGACGAGTAGCCTGCATCAAGCGATAGCAAGGCTTCACGAGAGGACAGGATTAAACATATACGCACTAAAGTTGCGAGCAGACGTCAGAATGGAGCATTGGAACGTTTCCATCAACTCCAGTACCGCTGCGACTGAAACAACTAGTGGCACATACATGATGATGAATGTCACAGATGTCGGCAATTATTCCTCGACTGCTCCAACACCAACACAAGTCCTGTTAACACCCTTGGATGAGTTGGTCTTCCAAGATGGTGTCACCGTCGCCTTCATCATCGCTTACGCTGTTGTCATGGTACCAGCTGTCATTGGCAATCTCTTCATCATCTTTGCCGTAGCTTTCCACCCGGACCTCCGCTCCCAACATTCCAACACTTACAACATCAACCTAGCCGTCTGTGATCTGATGGTGGTGGCAGCAGAATGCCCCTTGATGATCCTCCAGTTCTTGATCCGAGGAGAGACGGCAGAATCCTTCTTCACTGACTCCGTGTGTCGGCTGACTTTCCTCCTCAACGGATTCTTCGGCACCGTCTCCATCCTGACCATGCTTGCCATCGGTGTGGAGCGGTACTGCGCCGTCATGCATCCCTTGCAGATGATCGGTGAGAACACCGCAACCCGAGCGAGGAGCGTCATCTTCTTCTTCTGGTCGTTCAGCATCTTGACTCATCTTGGGCAGCTGGCGATCTATGGCGAAGTGAAGACGTGGCACTACATCAACAGCGACGGTGAAAGGTAAGAGTATTTACTACAATGCCGACCGCTAATAAGATTGGCACTTTTCATAGTTTGATCCAAAAGAACCTCTAAGCATATCTCTACCAGGTGAAATAAAACATATTGAAATAAATATGCACGCGTTACTAATTATGAGTTCAAAATTTTGACGGATGGTTTGCTGTTAAAAAAACAAAACTGTTAAGTATCTATCCTCGTATTCCTTCTGGAAGAATCTCCTTATCACTCAAGATTATATGTCCATGGTGCTACCGTGAACCGCTTTTATCTTTGCTCCGTTCAAAGCTTCTTATCTAATTATCTTGTTAGATTTGACGTGACCATCTGTATGAGTTCCCGCCCTGAGCAGGAGCAAGTCTTCGCCCACATCTACGCCACCACGGTCTTCATCTTAGTCTACGGTTCCACCTTCCTCACCACCCTCGTCCTGTACATACGAATCCTCCAGCATCTCATCAAGCGGAAGTCCGTCAGCCCCGACCAGATCCTCGAAGCAGGCAACGCCCCATCCACTCGAAGAAGAGGAAAGAAGAAGCATGTAGCTCCCAAGACGTGCACCGAGGCAGTCCAGAAGACATTCCGGATGTTGAGTTGCTCCGTGTTGTCCTACCTCATCTGCTACTCCTTGTATTTCTACATCAATCTCTACTACATATACTACGGGTTGTCTGAGTGGAATGGCATGGCGTTGATTCTGATTGGTAACTGGTTCGGCGCGCTCAACTCTCTCATCAACCCGATCGTGTACGCCGTCTTTGTGGGCCAGTTCTGTACCGTCTTCAAGGCCATTTTGACGGGGAGTTGGAGGAGGAGGAGGAGTTCGTCTTCAACCATCCAAATAAGGATGGCATCAGGAGGACGGTCTGAGAACAGACGCGTACGGAGACCGAAGCCCAAGCCTGGATCGACCCGACGAGAATCTCGGGTTGCATCCATTGACGGACAGAGCTCTATAACGGACCGCCTGTAGTTTTATTGGCCCAAACATTGGGCTGCGTAGGTTGCCAGGTTTTACGTTTGGGTGGGACACAAATGGTCACATTTTTTTTGTCCAATACCGAACTAAGTTGTATGTCAATGGCATAATTTGGATATTTTGGGTGCAACGTTGAGTAAAGTTGCTCTTCCCGTACTCTCCAACATATTCAATGTTTTCTCCCAACTTTTTCAATTTGTACATTTTCTTTTCACGAAAAAGACAACAAAAATCGCCTGAATTATTATCGGGCTGCGAATAAATCGAAATTTTTAGGTATTTATTCCAAAACTCTATGTGAATTTTTGTTTTCGTTTGAGGTCTCATTCAAAACTGTGTGTTGTTAGTAAAATAGAAATTAATTTTTTTAAAATATTTTCCGGATGAAAATCGAAAAAAAAAAAACACGGGCTGAGTAAATTCTGGCTGGAGAAACGTAAGTCAAAGGCATATAGAATCGTTTGCATTTATCCCCAAATTAACCAACCCGAATTTTCATCAAAAAGCTTACTTAGATTAAAGATCGCACTGCTACTAAACACCCCGGGAAACTGTTCCGTCTGGCTTGCTGTCACTTGGACGAAATCAAGAAATGTAGGTGATTTCCAAAGATCAGTCGATTGATTTTTTTTGTTAGAAATAACGATTGCTATCTGCGATATCGCGTTTCATGATCAAAAGGTTGTGCGTGCTTTTTGACCATTTTCCCGAAAAGTGTAGTAGCCAATAAGCTGAAACTGAAATAGGTTAGGTTCTCACATTCTTCTTTGGATTTTGAGTGGTGTTATTATTGAAAACGAACAAAATGCATGAAAGGAAAATGATGTTATATGCCTGTAAAACTCCATAGGCTGTAATTCTGTTATCCACAATGGTTTAAACCATTATTAAATTCATCCAGGGTGTCTAAAAAATGTAGCAGCCAAACAACATTTTTTTTCTGAGGAAACTAAACCGTTTATTTATTATAATTTTTTTTTAATTTACCATGAGATGGTAGAGTGTTTCTTTACCCTTTGACAGGATTTTTGTTCTGTGTGATTTGGACATTTTGTTTAAAAGTTACAGCAAAGCTTGTTAAGACTGTAAAAATCTGTTTGAGCCACTTTCTTCACCTTCTTGGTATGTGAATGCCTTTCATTAGATACCAAGTGGCCCAACTTGGAATTCAAGTCCTTTCATTTAATTAGCTGTATCTCCGGACTGGGGTGTCCAAATGAGATGGGATAAAGACCACTGTGTAGAGTATTTACTACACCTTCAGACTCTGTAGATAAGTTTTACAAAAAAGAAAGTACTAGTATTTTTTAATATTTATGGATTGACTGCTACATTCTTTTGAGACACCCTGTACAATAAAATTCACAGAGAAGGAAACTTGACAACAATGAAATCAACAACATACCTCATTTTTTAGGCAAATATACTGTGGCCTTTTAATGCTAATGCTAGTATGCAAATGAAAACATTTGATTGAAAGCACATTTTATTGATGGCCTATTGTTATTGTACAAAAAAGCCATTTAGGATTTTGCTAAGCGTTCAGAAAAAGGGGTACAATATCAGATATATTTGTGTCATAATTACAGCTAGACAGCAGCCTAGTGAATTCTGTAAATATTACTTCTTGGCCACAATAACTGAGCACAAAATCGAATATAATTAGTATATCTATCAAGGTGAAATGCCGGAAAGCTAGAAAATTAGACTTCTCATTTTAAAACAAAAATCACAGTTGATTGAAAATTATGAAGTTTTGGATGTAGTTTTTTTTCGTGTTGGATAGACACAATGTGGGAGGCGGTTTCAATACCTAATGTCAAGTTATGATTACTTATGAGAGGCATTTCTCCACTAGGAATAAAAGAATCTCAGAGAAGGAAACTTGACAACAATGAAATCAACAACAACATACCTCATTTTAGGCAAATATACTGTGGCCTTTTAATGCTAGTATGCAAATGAAAACATTTGATTGAAAGCACATTTTGTTGATGGCCTATTGTTATTGTACAAAAAAGCCATTTTGGATTTTGCAAAGCATTCAGAAAAAAAGTGGTACAATGTCAGATATATTTCTGTCATAATTACAGCTAGACAACAGCTTTGTGAATTCTGCAAATATTACTTCTTGTCCACAATAACTGAGCACAAAAATCGAATATAATTAGTATTTCTATCAAGGTGAAATGCCGGAAAGCTAGCAAATTAGGCTTCTTATTAAAACAAAAATCACAGTTGATTGAAAATTATGAAGTTTTGGATGTATTTTTTTTTTCGTGTTGGATAGACACAGTGTGGGAGGCGGTTTCAATACCTAATGTCAAGTTTATGATTACTCATGAGAGACATTTCCCCACTAGGAATAAAATAATCTCACTTTAATGCTAGAACGACTAATTCAAAACCTTGTTGGATTTCTAAGAGGTGTGAAGAAAAAGCCTTTACTTTCTGAAAGAGCTTGAAACCGACAAAGCTTAAATCTGATAAAAAAAAAAACCTTTTACTGTAGCTGTCGCTTTCAAGAATCAATTCATTAAAGGGTCGGCAACTTTGAGTCCCTGACTGAAGTCCATTTGGTTCTGACGACCATAAGGATTGCAACTGATTTTAGGGTCATGTTCTGAACGTATAGTACTACTTTTAACTTGTCCATATTTGCTATGAAAAGAGGAAATAGTTAAATTTTTTGTTAAAGTCCAAGGCAATTATTAGACCTAAAAGTCCATAGTTCAGAACTAGGAAGATAACTTCAATCCAGGCTTGAATATACTCCAGAGAAAATAGATTTGCAGTACATCAAAACGAAATTTGTTTGAAACTTTTGTGTGTCACAATGATTCACACTTCTTGTTCAATTGACTGACATGAACCCAAAAAAAAAAAAATTGATGAAAAAAATATTGGAAAACAAAAACCTCAGAAATTTCATTGTTAATATTTTCTCTAAGGAATGTGCATAGATTGGACACCAAACTCTTTCCCATCACAATAAACCGTACACAATTTTCTTCGGTAAGTGGTATCCCACTAGGTGCACCTTGGCCGAGCTGCTTCTCAGTAATACAAACGCCCCTTCACCCGTTACGCCCGTCCACACGGGTACAAATGGGCACCCCCCTCCCTGGGTGCCAGTGCCCTTCTGGGTTCGTTGGCTCTGTCCCAGGATGAACCCGGAGGAGCATTCCATCGTGGTTGTGTCGTCGCCGATTTTGATGATGTCGTCGACTTCGCCAGCGCTCCAGAAGAGGACTTGGCCGTCCCAGCCCGTGGAGAGAAGAAAACGACCCCTGGGGTCAAAGGTCACATTGCTGACAAAGGATTTGTGACCTGAGATGAAATAAATTAAAAAAAAATCAAAGAAAAAAACTCTAATTAAGTATTCAAATCACATAGTCCTGAAAAAAAAAATGCTCTCAAAAGTGATTTCAAATAATATATTACAAAAGTGATTTAAAACATGTATAAGATTAGAACAAAACTTTTTTCACTATTTGGTAACAAAATAATTGCTTCTTCATAGTTGTCTTATAAATTGACTAAGCCTTGAGGCAAGTTATATTGTCTTACCTTTTAAGACGGCACATTTGTAGAATGTGTTTGGTTTCAGATGCTTCTTTGGACTGACTGTGATCAGACGAAAAAAAATAAAAACATCCACCAAAAACCAAGAGTTAATTAACTGAGAATGAAATTGTGTAGATTCACGAGTGCACATTTTTGTTATAATCCATACAAAGAACATAGTCCCCGGCTTCATGTATTATGGTTCAGATTAGCCCTAGCATGTTTCCAGCCTTTTTTTGCTTTAAAGTCCTATTCATGCTGCTGTGCATCTTCTAGCTTGCCTGTTGTTCTTTTCATGTGATTTTTGACTACCCACCAGTGATGTTTGTTATGATTGACTGTAGCTGGCGGGACTGGGTTGCATATAAATAATAACAAAAACCCACTAAAATTATGTGTAATTTTTATATAAGAAGAGCATGGTCTCTTAATTATAAAAATTATTTAACTTTTCTAAAAAAATTTTTTTTTGAAAATCAAAATATTTAGAATGTTGGATTTTATTCTTGTGATCTATTACAGCTTTAATCAAAATCCAAATTCCAATGACGCCCTGGCCTATATGCAAAAATAGAACAAATATATGCCTATTAAACATAAAATATAACCCATTACTAGAGCATGGTCTCTTAGTTATAAAAATTATTTAACTTTTCTAAAAAAAAAAATTTTTTTAAATCAAAATATTTAGAATGTTGGATTTAATACTTGTGATCTATTACAGCTTTAATTAAAATCCATATTCCAACGACGCCCTGGCCTATATGCAAAAAACACACAAATATATGCCTATTAAACATAAAATATAACCCATTACTAGGGCATGTAAAGTAGCTATCTAAGTATGCTAAGTACATGTACAGGCTGGTTCTGCACACTTTGCTCCTAAACCTTTTATGCTCCGTGTGCTGTGTAGGCTGTGCAAACATTGGGCTGGTTTTGGCTCCTTTTACGATCTTGGGGTGGTAAAGCGTGTGTAACAATTAATGTAGAGAGAATTTTCAGGAAATGGTTGAGGATATTGACAGGTGCTTAGGCTTCCATGATAGATTTGTACCAAGGGAAGAAAAATTCTCTTTTTCTGAAAGGGGAAGGGTCTTAAGGAAATTGTTTAATTTGGTTTTACTTGGTTAGGGTTAACAAACTTTCCTCTGACCACAAAAAAACAAAACAATATTTTTGTATATCAGGGAGAACAAAGTTGACGGGTTTGAAATTTTTTGGAATGGGGAAATGGTTGGTATACCGGGCACTAATTAGAAATCCATTCAAGTAAGCAGGCAACCAACTCAGCAGCCAACCAGCCAGATAAATGGCCAGCAGAAGCCAGCTTACAAGCCATTCAGGGAGGATGCCGGCCAACCAATGAAAAACAAGACAAGGCAAGGCTAGCAAGACCAGCAAAAACTAAAACAAAAAAATATTAATAAATAAAACGCAAAACCATACATGACAATCAAAATGAAAGGAAATGACATACATCATGAAAAGATTGGAATACAACATAATAGCTTTTTTTTTCACCAAAAAATCCATGAAATTTAAGCTCCAGATGATATTTTGCTTGACTAACATGGCTGCCCACCACTTTTAGTTCAGTATGTCAAGCAATGAATACAATTGTTGACATGAACTTACAATACTGCATGATAGTCCTCCGGGTACCAGACTTGGTGTTGGATGATATATGCATGTAGAAGACTGTGACGTTATCATCCTCACCGCCTGCTGCGACAATACTGAATCATTACAAAAAGTAAAAAATATCATTGTTAGATGTTTGATTTAGCAGTCATGGCTGTCATATTTGACATCGTGGGCAGGGTAAAACAGATCTACTGGAAGTCCATATACAAACCTTTCTCTGCTAACTACTCAGAACATTCGGGTGCAGCTCTTTAAAATGTGACCGGCTCCACAATAAAGAGTATTATGTCGCAAAAAGTGAAATTGAGTTATATACATGGTTGGAAAGCCCACAACGTAAGCTTTCATTTGCTATATAATACAGCTCCATGCATAGCCCCTCCCGTTCTGGAGAGATGATGTATTTGCATATTAAATACTTCCTTGGAGTTCAAATTGCACAACTGAGAAAACGGGCTTTGAAATAGCTGGCTTTGTGGTAGAACAACAGAACCATGCACACAAAATGGTTGTTTTTTTCCTTTTTGTTCATCTAAATCAAGATTTCTGTGAATAAAACCTGAAACTGTAGGTATATTAAAGGTGTCATTCATGACAAAAAATGAAAATCACATTTCGACAAAATGTTCACCCTCTCAACGTTGAGCAGGTCATTTCACAATAATGCTCAGCGCGACTTACTACCCTTTTTTGTGGAGCCGGTCACAAATGTTCTCATGGCTCTTTAGGGTGTCTACAATACTCCTGCGCAGAGAGAAGTATTGGGGGCGCGAGTATTGGGAAGGGGTGGGAGGGGAGGTGGGAGGGGATAGGGTGGGGGGGGGGGATAGTGTAAGAGGGCGCTCACGCTTTAGATGCAATACCACTATACCGGGCGCTATCTCGCCAACTCTACAATAGGGTACTCACATTTTGTCAGGATGCCATGCTAGGCTAGTCACAGCTCCATAGGCAATGCTACAGCTACTGATCAGCTTCAGATAGGCAGCTGAGGAAGGATTAGGCTGCTGTGCCTCCCCCTTGCGTGGGGTCGACATCGTCTTCTCCAAGGCTTCATATAGCAACACGTCTCCATTCTGGTATCCAACTGCAACATACCTGGGAGACAAAGTGAACGGGAAGAACAAAACGGCAGATGAGGTGGATGCAGGTTGATAAATCCTGTGCCATGGTGCCTTGCCTCTCCTCTCTGAAGAACTGGAAAAAAAAGGATTGTCACAGCATTGTTGACTTGCTGCAAACAAAGAGTGGCACCATGGGTGACAGGAGGGAGGGGGGGGGGGCAAGGGGTGCACTCCCCCCATGCTGAAAAGCCTCCCCCCCAAACAAACAAAAAAAGGAGAAAAAACGGAAACAGAAAATGAAAAAAGAAAACGAGGGGCGACTCCTTTACGTGTTAATTTAATGTATATTTAACACTTAACCAATTTCACGCCAGGCTTTTTTTGACATTGACTGGGTTCAGGCCGTCATCTGTGGGTAGCACACCCTGATATTTCCGGCCTTGCTCGCTGCGAGCGTGTCGCAGACAGATATTTCCTCGTTGCGTGTTTATCCGTCATCTGTTCCGAATACCGCAAAACCTTTGCGTGTATATATACGTCATCCGACGTGAACTGGTTAAAACCTGCAGAAAGGGGCCTAAGTGCAACTTTATACAAACGTATCACAGTTTTTAACAAAGCATTGAGTGATGTCTGGCACCCCTCTAGATTTTTCCATGGCCGGCAATTTCTCCCTTTGCTTCCGGTGAGTGCTTTACCCCCCTCTAGAAAAAAATCTTGGTGACGCCCATGAGTGGCACCTATAGTCTGATAGTGTCCATTATCTTTTGCTTTGAACAGCGCCTCCTATAATCAGATAGTGTCCAGCCCCCCCCCCCACTTTTGTTTTTTGCAACAGCAGGCTGACCGGAAAAAAACATCCTGGCTATCTTTTCAGTGCAGAGTTGTTTGGTGCTCCCGTCAGCAAACTCCTGCTTACGCCACAGCAGTACGGAGATTAGGGATGTCTAACGTACATCACAATCAACTATGCCTTCAATTCTTTGACTCTACTTACTTCTTTCCAGCAGCAACGCTCAACGCTGACACCCGACAATTTCTGTCTCTCCTCGTATCCACCAGCTTCATTGTCTTAGTGTGCAGATCCCATACCCACACGGCAAGCGTCCCATTCACATGTCCGCACAACAGGGTGGTCTGACTAGCTGACAACGCTAATCTAAATAAAAGATAGAAGATTAATACGGTGAAGAAAAACAAATACAAGTTGAAATTGGAACTTGGCAAAATAAATACTTTATTTTTTTTCTCTAATTGTGGCCAATCAAAAGTTTCCCATGCATGTTTCTTTTATGAGAGATAACCACAAGAGTTGCAATTTATCATAAATTTATGATGCCTTTATCTTGGAATGATTGGTTTTCAGGCCAAGAATAAGAACTAAAAATCGACATTGACTTTTGATTTTGTGTGTGTGTGGTAACTTAGTCAACATGCAGTGTTTTCACTTACTTGGAAACTGATGATGTTGGGCACTGTATGCTGCCCTCTATGTCCAGTGATTGACAGTCTTCTGATCCAGACAGTATGTGGACAGCAACGGATCCGTCTGTGTTTCCAGCAGCAAGCAGCAAGACGGTTTTCCTTCCTAAGATTAAAATAAATCAAGGGGATACAAACAATCAAGAGGATTTTTTTTTTTGTCAGTGTACAAATCCCCCATGCAATATAGCCCATGGATACTCATTGCAACTTCAGTACCTATCAATTTTTGTATGATTCGACAAACTTCTCTGTATATACAGCTCTTTAAATCCGCCTGGTGTAGAAAATCTTTTCTTCTTGTTCTTCGAAAGAACCTTTATTAATGTTGAATTTTTCCCAATTTTAAACACTACCATACTCTAGTGACAGACAAGTTTATCTCCCATACACGTAATTGTTCATTATATCATTTTACGTTTAAATTGTTATTAGTCTTTTTAAAATAATGCTTTCCTATCATTGCTTTTTAATGCCATTGCTAATGTTCTCTTTTTGTTTTTAAGTATGTGCAACTTTTATGATATTCCTATTGTAATTTGAGTGCAATTCAGTTTTTGGCTGCTATGGTCGAATATGGTAATAAACCAATTCAAATTCAAATTTCACAACTTTTGAAATTTAAAGTACATCAAAATTCGTTTTGAATGCTTTCTTTGGGACTGTGTCTTAGCGTCATTTCAAACACTAACAAGGGAAAGATCAATTAGTGATCCCCACCCCAACCCCCTGAAAATGAAGAATAAAAAGTAAAAAATGTTAGAAAAGCTCATAGTAACAAGTGCAGTTTAAATTTCTGGGTGTTAAACATGCAAAGGTAGCTCTTGAAAGTCCGTCTTTATGCTTGAAGGTAATGTACAACATTTGCAAACATCAAACAACACAACTATCAAATTATTATGAAATACCTTACTTGACCGTAAGTGAATAATAGTCTCAAGCATCCTGTGAAATCATGGCACCTGGTGTGCTGTCATTTTCAAGAAAAGTGGAATTTTTCAATCAATTTCCAACGATGTTGGGGGAACAAAAACGACTTTTGATCTTCAAATACTGCACCCAATTTACCAAATTTAGTTAGTCCACATTTTATTTGCAATCGGTTACACATCCATGAACGGGTGCAAGCCAGCTAGTCTCCATAGTCTGGTTCCCAGACCTGACAATTCCCCGACGTTTATCTCAATTCATCTGCAGTAGGGTCAGGGGAACCAGACTACAAGACCAGTATTTTTTGCTTGTTTTTTTTCCAGCATCATGAACACAAAATTTAAAAAGTGTGACAATATTTGCTAAAATCCATCCGTTTCTGAATATTACAGCAAAAGTTTACATTTAACTACCAATTTTGCTTGAAAAATAAAATGTTTAAAGACTAAAATTGTACCACTCACTCTTGACCTCCACCATGCAGAAGACTACCGCTGTGGGTGCAGTGCTGCCACATTGTATGACAACTTGACCTTTGACCTGCTTGGCCAGAGACCGGAGAAGACTATTGGGGAAACCAACGTCACCACTTGCTGCTTCCGTTCCTTCATCTGGGGGAGATTCACTGAAAAAAAAAAATATCAAACAATTCACTGATCAATGTTAGATTAATTCAATAGTGGGTTTTACCCTCCACCAATGTAATTTCAAAAGCACTGTATGCTTAGTGCTGTTCCGAGAGTTTGTGAGAAAAAAAATATCACAAGCGTGCTTGGGTGGACTCGAACCCACCACCTCCTGCTTACTAGTGAGAACATCGTAGCACTCGACCACTGAGTTGGTCTATTAGGACAGCCGGTTCCAATCTGGTATAGTAGCGGATATCGCAATCAATCATTTCTATTTTCAACACAATGTAGGATAATGTTAAGGAAGTGAAGATGCACACCGTATGCTCTTCAAAAAGTGGACTTTTTTCCTCCTAACAAAAATAACCCGCCCTGCGAGAGCCAAATTATTGTCTGGCAGCCAATAATATGAATTTTGTCAAGAAATAATTCAATAACTAAACGTACGTGGATTTTTTGTTTGTTCAACGTCTCATTCCAAAGTGAATAACTTATATCGCGAGGAAAATAGCAATTGAAAAACAATTGAAGTTAAACTCGAAAATAGCACGGGAAGACATCTTTACATGATTTCCAGACATATAGGGCCTACCTAAGATTCTTTCAGTCATGTCTGAACTTCTCAACTTCCCTTTTTTCAGTAAATTGTCCGAAGTTCCTATCTTTGATCAATCCCTGACTGTTACTCACCCATCCGACGAGCCTACTACTCCATCACCGGTCTTTCTTCTCTTGATCTTATGTTTGACATCCTTGAGTATCTGACTCATCTTCTTTCTCTTCCTGCCTCCTCCTCCTCCTCCTGCATCCTGACTAGCCAGGGGAGAGGCAGGACACAGGGTGACAATGATGGAGAACACACCCTCGGAGCTGGACTCTACCCTTGCTAGGGCCAACTAGGGGAAAAGATTTGATTTGGAACTACATGAATTCTCCATGAACTCAGTGTGAAAATGTCAATGGCACTGTGTGACCTTGTCACAAGAGCCAAGACAGACCCATATTGAGGGGTGGGATTTGGAAGTTTGAACCATCGCAATTACCCAAGGGTCCCTTTCCTCCTTTATTAAGGGAATAAATATGTGTTCGGGAGGTATTATAACACTCTGTTTAAGACCGGTGGGAGTCTTGATGGCTGATAATTACCCGAGGCGAATATTTATTCCCATTCATAAATACCTTTTCGGTCACAAAACCAAATCTTTTCGGTCCAAAAATCAAAACAAGTCAAAAACTAGACATTGCCAACCATTTTGTATAACAATTTTACTTCATGTTTTACGAAACCCCCCTCTGACAATAATATGGAATGCCCCTCCACAACTCATTACCTTGTAAGGACACTGGCATGCGATGTCGCGCAAAACGCAGCTAGGCTGGTGTAGTGTGAATTTCGGACCATGAAATCACTGATTCACTGGTATTATTGCACATGCATATGTGAGGAATGTGAACGTTCAACCAATGAAACGTTAAAAGGCACCGGGTTTCATGGGAGTCCAAATTCCATGTGACACTGGAAATGTGTTTAAGACCAGCTAGCCATGTCTTTATCATCCGTTTAAGACCGGCCACGTGACGGGCTCTCGACCAATAGGAATGCGTAAACTGTCCTAGGTATTTATGAATTGTTTTTAAATATATGTCGTCATCATCCGCCTTGCACCAAGCATGGTGGCTTCTTGAAAACCTGGAACTTAGATCCTTAAAATGCGGCTATGTACAGTACACATAGCCTCGTGATATATATGTACACAACCCGCAACATCACATTATGTCCAGCCACCACACCCCACCCCTACATCCCCCACCCAACCAGATGAGAAAATATATAAACTAATTCAACTAACAAAATTAGAAATCGTTTTGGGGGTGGAACCGTGCTCATGCCGCATGTTATAAGCGTTCTTAAAGTTGAAAACTCACAATTTGGAAACTCTGGTCAAATAAGCATTGAGTGTGTGTCTCATTTGCAAGCTAGTGTATTAGAAAAAATAATTAGTGTTTTCACATTGGTAAGGGCTGGTTGCCGAACCAGTGTATGTGCCTGCTAGGATGAACAAGTGCCATTTGTAATTGCTCTAGATCACATATGCAATGAATGGAGTAACTATAACCATTTTTTTAATTGAATGTCTTCCCTTAGTGTCATTTAATCCACCAAAGTAGTCGAGAACCAAGCCTTTAGAATAAGAAAAATACTGTAATAAGCTGGAGACAATTAAGACCCACATTACCTGAGGAAGAGCATTGGATGGACTGTTGCTAGGCAACAGGATGGCATCAATGGCTTCTTGGGAGGCAAGGCCGTCAGCGGAACTGAAGGTCACCACTCCACTCAGTGTTAAGTTGCTTCTCTTCTTAGCATCAAGCTGTATGGAAAAACAAGTCAGGTGTGTTTACAAACACAAATGCCCCGCAACCGTGACTGTTCCCATGACATAACACCACTCTTTTAACATCAACTTACACGTACCTTGGTCACATGGAACGTTCATTTACAGCATTAGTGTCTTTTGTAGGTTCTATATGAATTAATCCCCAATCCCTATGATCTCAGAATAAATACAAGATTTTTATTGTTTTAGCCACTGTGACCTTGACCCTTGACCTTTCGACCCCCAATGCGAAAGGCCTATTTGGATTACCAAGAACGATCCACAAACCAAATTTGAAGTTCACATGTAAAGTATTTCTCAAGTTATCGCGCTGACAAAATTTCTTTTGTTTTAGCCACTGTGACCTTGACCCTTGACCTTTTGGCCCCAAATGCAATAGGCTTCTTCGGATTGCCAAGGATAATCCACAAACCAAATTTGAAGTTCATATGTAAAGTATATCTCAAGTTATCGCGCTGACAAAATTTCTATTGTTTCAGCCACTGTGACCTTGACCCTTGACCTTTCAGCCCCGAATACAATAGGCTTCTTAGGATTACCAAGAACAATACACAAACCAAATTTGAAGTTCATATGTAAAGTATTTCTCAAGTTATCGCGCTGACAAAATTTCTTTTGTTTTAGTCACTGTGACCTTGACCCTTGACCTTTCGGCCCCAAATGCAAAAGGGTTCTTAGGATTACCAAGAACATTACACAAACCAAATTTGAAGTTCATATGTAAAGTATTTCTCAAGTTATCGCGCTGACAAAATTTCTTTTGTTTTAGTCACTGTGACCTTGACCCTTGACCTTTCGGCCCCAAATGCAAAAGGGTTCTTAGGATTACCAAGAACATTACACAAACCAAATTTGAAGTTCATATGTAAAGTATTTCTCAAGTTATCGCGCTGACAAAATTTCTTTTGTTTTAGTCACTGTGACCTTGACCCTTGACCTTTCGGCCCCAAATGCAAAAGGGTTCTTAGGATTACCAAGAACAATACACAAACCAAATTTGAAGTTCATATGTTAAGTATTTCTCAAGTTATCGCGCTGACAAGATTTGTCCGGACACACACACACACCCACCCACCCACACACCCACCCACACACCCACCCACACACCCACCCACGGAAGGACAAGGCGGAAACAGTATGCCCCTTCGGCTTCGCCGCGGGGCATAAAAAAATTTCTGGTCCGTTCCAAACTGGAAGATTGATTTTTTTCCATTGAGTAGAATGATTGCCGAGTATGAGGTTAAGGTATCTGGGTTCATAATGAATGCGCACTGCAATTTCATGGAGCGAATAAAGGTTACCAGCCAAAATGTTATTCAAAGTATAATGCTTGTGATGGGTGGAAGTTTGCTGAGCACCATTCTCTGCTTGTGCCCAGTTGTCAAGATGAGGGCTGGCTATTTTCTGGACATCGGCAAACAATGATATTTTGTTGGAAATATGCAAACACCAAAGTTCATATTGAGCATACTTTCAAACTTGAAATAGTTTTCTTTGTCAGGTACTCTGGCAATCGACCTTCAGCTTAAACTTATCCCCCTTTTTCTGTTGATTGAAAAAGACAATGCATGACCAGGTAGTAGTCGAGGATGTTCATGTCTGACTTGTGATTGACTCACAATGTTTTTTTCTTGGTCGTTGGGCAGTCGGTGGACATTCAGGTTGTGAGAGCATCGCTGGCAGGGAGTTTGGGCCAGGAAGGGGGTCACGATGTCCGACCTATGATTAGATAAACAAAACAAAAATCAAATAGAAACAAATTCAATGGCAGTAAAAACTACAAAAGCATCAAAAAGAAGATAAAAGACCATCAACAATCAGCCATAGCAGTAACACCAACAGCAATATAGTAACATGCCCAGCAGCAGAAGCAGCAATAACACAGTAATTATCTCCAAACGCGAAATTGGATGTAAAATATGGGCTCCGTGCGCAAACGAGAGGGCGCTTTACCACCTTCGAGAGCCCTGAGGACGGGACACTCCATATGCGCTTACTGGTTTGCGCGCATAAGGCGCGAAGTCTGCACAACATATTTTATTCTGAATGTACACAAAGCCATAACATCTTCGCGTGAGCGTCTGGCATTATCGGCAATGTGTTCCAATGTCCCTTCCAGTGGTCTCCCCCAACTCTACTTTCCTTACCATTGAGAAGGAACTGACCTATTGGGGTAGAATCGCGGAAGAATCGCGGTAGAATCGCGTCAACGCAGCTCGTGAGTTGTGAAATATTGTCCAATTACATGATATGCAGATGGACGCGGAACACGCAAAATCTGAGACAAACAAACTTAGTGTACAAAAACAAGAGGCGTGGCTAACTCGCAAACGGCGATAGGTCAACTTGTGCACGGAGCCCATATCAAACAGCAGGTACTTGTATCAGAAAAAACAAAATCAAAAAAGGAAGACTGGACCAAGGCAAACAAAAACAGTAAAATTAATCGGGACAGTAACAGAGACATCTGAGCAACAGCAGCACCAGCAGCAACAACAGCAAAAGCAACAACAGCAACACAACAAGCATTTCCAACGGATAGACAGAACCTACCTGTTCCCAACCTGGCCAGAGAGATTTGTAAAGCAAGATGTTTATGAAATCAGCAAAGACGTAATTACAATTTGCGAAACAAACATTCATGTTAAAATACCCAGGGCGCACCAGGGTTTGCAAAAGGCTCTTTTCTCCTTGTGTAACCGAAACCAATTTCACTTTATTTTTAGCGACGTTGAAGGTTTCATTCAATCATTTGTCGGCGTGTGACTCAGAAGGGAAAAAGGTGCTAGAAAGGTGGTTCTTGTTACATAAATCTGCTCCAGTGTTCCTTCAGGATTCATAATTTCTGCCGTGATGTGAGAGCGTAATAATCTGACAGGTCGGCTAAATTTGGAGTGACAGAGCCTCAGCATCCAGAGCGGTTATATTAGGAAATGGCCAGCAAAAGGAAAATACTTTGGCCAAGGGGCTTACGATTGATGTGTGTGTGAGTTTAGGTCAAGGTCTTAAACAACTTGGGAATCAACGACGCGGTCACGATTTGTTTATTAAAATGCACCAACACTCACGTGAAGCTGTAGTACTTTTGACATATCCGAGACAAGTTGTCCAGACGAAACCCTCGACATCTGCAAATCTTGACGGTCACCTGGTTATGAAAAGACACAGTGTTATTAAAAACGGCTGACCAACTAAAATCGGCTTGAACCCGAAATGGCGCATTGATATTTATTCCATTTTTAAGCTTGAAAGTTCCCAAAGGTTCTGGGAATTTAAAAAAAGCAAACTTTAGTTTTTCTTACACTCACTAAAACAGCCTACCTGCAAGGAGAGGAAACCAATATACACAAAACTGACTATTGTCTATTTTCAAATGGAAATCTATTTCCAAATGCAATATATCTGATTCAGAAAACTGAATTTTTGTTTAGGCTTTCCGATTTGATGACAAGCCCACTTTTTGTCTAAGTCCAAGTTGACCAATCGACACTCACTATTCCCTCGTCGTCATCAGGATCGATGTTCGTCGGCTCAAACCACACCCCAATCTCGGCATCGTCACACTCGTTGATTGACAATGACGTCATCTGTTTGTCATCTCGGTCCATCTGGACATGGCAAGGGAGACTGGTACATCCTGTGAAGGTGTTCTTGATCAGTTTGTCTAGGTCCGTCTCGGGGCGGTGGCAGTCTATGGTGTGCTTGCAGTTGGCACATTGCTTAGCCAATGGACTATCCGAAGGAACGCTAGAATAAAGATGACAGAAGATCGTTAAGTCATGAAGCCTGCAGTAACACCAGATGCTAACATTTCTTTCTTGTGTTGATTTATGTAGTTCTGAAAAGAACTGGTTAACTAGACTTTTTGAAACGTACGTTCTTTCTATCTTCAGGAAACAAAATTTTGAATACGTGCATGGGCGTCGTGAGGGGTGGGGGGCAAGGGGTGGGGTGCAAGGCTTTGCCCCCCTCTGGAAAAAATCCTGGGGACGCCCATGAATACAAGTTATTAAATGCCAGCACCCATACTTTTCATTGCAGGGCTTTAACAAAGTCATTCTATTTCAAGTCTAAGTAAAATGGAAAAGAAGTGCAAAAATAGTACTTAAGAGTGATCGCGAGTCTCACTGACTGAATCAACAAGTCTGTATAACTAGCCTACAGGCGCAGATCCAGAGTGGGGGTTTGGGGGGTCAAAACTACCTCCCCCCCCCCCCCCTCTGCTGACACACACAAAAATAAAATGAAAACATATATAGTAATACATAAACAAAATCTCATGGGCCTGAACTCCCCCCCCCCCTTGCAAAAATTCCTGGATCCGCCTCCGGCCTTGGCAATTAACAGCTGAATTAACACAAGCTGAACAAAGACATAGACTTGAATTGGTTTTGTACCTGTGAGATTTGATACTCTGTTACAATTTTCAACTGGTCACAGGATCGAATCGAATCCACCTCAAAATTCTTTAAATGAAGCCTTTTGTTAAAAACAAAAAGACAAACAAATAAACAAACAAAAAATCAAGCTTAAATGAAGCCTTTTGTTAAAAACAAAAAGACAAACAAATAAACAAACAAAAATCAAGCTTATACTGGTTTTATACCTGTGAGATTTGATACTCTGTTACAAATTTCAACTGGTCACAGGATCGAATCGAATCCACCTCAAAATTCTTTAAATGAAGCCTTTTGTTAAAAACAAAAAGACAAACAAATAAACAAACAAACAAACAAAACTGAGTGATCATACCTTGGATCTGGTTTGACATATCCCTGACACTCCACGTCACACCCAACACAAGCTCTACCATGAGCCTTCTCTAGATTCCCTTCCCTTGTCTTATCGTGCTTGGTTTGCAGTCGGTGCTCACTCTCAGAGTGTCGACACGACGTGCAGGTTGCCAGCCACGAATTGCGCAGCGCCCCCGCTGGCGACTCGTAGTTGCCGCATTCGCAGCGGGCATATCGGCACGGGGTACCTTCTTTAGCACCTTTCTTGCGAATCTGAATGCATAAACAATCAAACGAACTTTTCAACCAATTGAAACAAATTGATTGTGTCCTTTATAAAGGCCTTGTGCACTTATTTCAATTGTTTTTTTTTAAATTTCAAACAGGAAGAGCTGAGAACAGCGGCGATTGAAAGAGAACAGGTGATGGCGGCAACTCCAGGAATAGGCCCCCATTGCAATCTGAGAACGAGGTGGCCACGGACGCAAGTCTATGCCGAATTATGACGATGAAGAAATGTAAAATAGAATGATGATGATTCAATGGCTTCAAACAAAATGTTTTCTTAAGATTAATACCTACCCTTTTTGCTTGAGCCTCAGTCAAAGAATCTATAAAGAAGAGGAATAAAAGTTATCATTTAGTGAGATAACAAATACTTTTATTTTTAGATACATTTACTTTCCTAGCAATTTCATCTACCCATTTTTCATTATTGTTTCTTCAGATTTTAGCAATTAATGTGAGTTTTGTTGGGTCAATCAGAGCACTTGTTATTAACTTTAATATACAATGATTCATGCTGAACTCAAACTGATGACTCTTCAAAATTGTCTTGTTTTATGGTCAGTTGAAAAAATCATGATTGTATTCGTATCCAGACAAACGATGATTATTTGATTAGTTATTTAGACCATGAAATCTCTTATAACAGCTTCAATGAATTCAAATTGAATACTACCTGATCAGCACAGTGGGGGTCTATAATTAGCAACCAGGACTATCAACAGACTCCAGCCACTACAACAAGGATGCTATACAGCCCAAGGGGCTGTGTATTCCCTATGTCATATTAATGATAAAGGGTTGCGTCTAAGACTTGAGGGACACTGCAGCTCGACTTAAAGGGGCACTACAGCTTAACTCTCCTACTAAACAGTCACAGACAGTCAAAATTTCCATCCACTTCCCCTGCTTTAACACAGGTCACCAACAGTCAGATCATATTTCAAGCAAGCACTTTGACTAGTCAAATTCAGTCAACAGACAAAAGCAGGCAACTTTGGTAGGCACAGCTGTCTTATCAATCACTTACAGTCAAATCATAGCTTATGTGAAGTTACATAATCAGTCACAGCCAGTCAATCCATCTTTCTGTATGAGTCTGGAAAGTATTAACTGTTGAAAATTAACAGCCACTTGATTGATTTTGAATGAAAGGACAACTTTGCACAGAATGCATGTTAGCATAGGAGGGTTAAAGGTGCACTCCCACTTAAATCACAAACTAGCTACAAGCCTCCAAGATATGTGCTTTGGTTAATTGCCGCAATGAAAACATCAGGAGTTGTCACATGATGCATTGCAGGGTTATCATTGGTTCTCAACACTATCAAAGGATATTAGTTCAGAGTAGCAGTCATTCAGTCATTTTACAAATGATGACCAAATCCACAGATTCCCCAAAGACAAGTAGCTAACAACTAATTTAGGGAAAAAAGGCAGTTGTATTTCAGTTACTTTCTTTCAAAAATCAACCATGCTTTGTAGACAAATTCAATAAAATGCTCTAATGAAATTGACTTCAGCTTGAAATTCAACATGTTAAAAATGACTTTTTAAAACTTACAAAATAGCTACCGGTAACTGAACAAGAGAACATGAAATGGGAATGGGTGACATTGACAAAATGTTAAACAATGGCTGCAGCCATAATGACTGCTCACATAGGGCCACATGTCTACCCACACATGTATATCCCCTTTAAGGAGTGCCAATTATGCCCCAGTGTCTGCCGTCCTCCCTGAGCCTAGTCTGAGATGTCCGATGACGTTGGCAATCATCTATCTCCAAACCCCCCTAAATGTCAAGAGTGTCACGAGCACCCTGTGCCTTCATCCAAACATCCCGTCCTGACTTCCTTGAGGAGTTCCAGTCAGACGGGATGACCTTTAAGAAGCTGGCTGGCTTCAAGCGCAGACAGCTGTCCTAAAGTGACAGCGACATTAACGGTCTGCCTGCTAACAGACGAGCCATCCCTTTTATCAATCAGCCGTGCAGTCTTGGACACACTGCTAGAATTTTCTTTCCTAAAATAACAGCTCTGCTCTGGAAGGCTTTTTTTGTCTAGCTACTCTCTTAAAATTCAAAAGTTAGATATTTAGACCTGAGTCTGTTGTTCCCAAATGAAAAAAAAAATAACCAAAATGTTTTCATCCAATGATGCCACATATTCAAAATTTTAAGAACTTGACAGTAACTGTAGTATTTATGTCATTTTTAATACAGTGAAATCTCGATAAGTCAAACTCTGATAACTCAAAACAATTGTTAAGTCAAACAAAGAACCCATTCCCTTCAGTAGTATAACAATGATATACAACCCTGCTTACCTCAAAACTCTGCTTAAGTCAAATTTTGAACCTGTTCCCTTGCGGTCTGACTTATTGAGATTTCACTATAGTTAGTTTTTGAGGGCAGAGAGAATAATTTTAATTCACAAGAATTGGGGTCAATTTCTACACTGTCTGTGGAGAGAAGGGAGTTGAAAGAGGTTCTAAATATGCAGATTATGGGTGTTTTTTTAACATAACGCTCCAAACCTTTTTTTTTTTTAGCAACGATTGGGAGGGGTGGGGTTGGGGGTGGGAGCAGATTCCATTTAGCAAAAGTTTTTAAGCATGGAGTTTATAAATAATAACATTGGGAAATGGGCTTATGTTCAGCCTAGAACCTGTCTTGGGGCCCTTTCAAAATTTATATTTCTTGTTTGAAAAATCAAGGATTGCCATTTTAATTTTGCATTCATTACTCATTAGAGTATCACAGGTTCAGATCTAGATTCTGGAGTAGGACAATGTGTTGTGTCCTTGGGCAAGCCACTTCACCCCTACTAGCCTCTCTCCACCCAGCAGTGTATAGTGGGGACTGTCATTAGCTAGGGAGAAGGTTGAGTGTGACTGGCATCCCATCCAAGGAATTCATCCAATTGAGGGAAAGCAAATTAAAAATCTGATTCTTGGCCCTGTGCCAAGAAAACCCAGAATATACACCATCTGACTATAAACCATGATAATATTAAACACATTTTTATTTTTACCTTTTTCCTGTTCAATTTGCTCACTTCTACATTTGTTTTTTCCCTTTTAGGTCATTAAAATCAATTCCTGCCAAGGCAATCCCACAATTATGCAATATTTCCGGATACTAAATTGTACACGCAAGTCCATAATCATAAGCACACTCGATGATTTTTTTTTTTTAAACCCACTAATGCATTTGGGTTGTGAGGAAAATACAAATGTCATGCCTATTTTAAGAGACTAGTCAATAAAACTAACCGCACGCAAGGGAGCTCTGCTGATCATCCAAAAATACTTATCGCAAATGAGATTTCCTAGCCATTTCAGGTAAAACAATTAAACGCAACAGATGTTTCCATTTCTGTCGGCTGCAGATCTGAAATAGCTGCCTGGCTGGGAACGAAAAAAAAAAGAGCTCTTACTTTGAAACGCTAGCTAGGTTTACAAGTTTTTTGACGGCGTGGAAATGTCAATCGTGGCGTGACGTGGAAACGGACACAGATGATGAACACTTGTCAGGACTGATATCAGGAGGTTTGGTCGATTTAACCCCCTCCCCAACTCCCCATAAATTAACTGAATACCACCTTGTCCTGATGAACATACCCCCAATGGAACAGAAAGCAGCCAACAATCGGAGAGGAAACACGTTCTTGTTACACCCTGGTAATCTCGGACATGCTTGATTAGTGAGAGGCACTAGCGGATCCCAAAGTCCAAGCCAAATGAGAAAGAACGACAAAACACGAATAGGAGAATTAAAACATAACGCAAGGGTAATATGAAGGTATCCCCCCCCCCCCTGCTATCTCTCTATCCCTAAACAATGTACAAGCTAACTTTCCAAACTTTTGGGAGCTGAAAGTCAGTGGGTTAACCAATTTTGGGAACCAAGTTTTGTTTTTGGCTTGAGGGAGGGCAAGGGTGTGTGAAAATTCTACAACTTTTTTTCTTTTTTTAGGGGGAGCGGTACAAAAACCAATCCTCAGAGCTTCACTTAAAGATAGAGTATATCATTTGCAGCTATCCAAAAAGTGACGAAATTATTGTTGGAAAAGATACTTGATTTAAAGATAGTACATGTAATGGCACTGAACTCCCTGTGAAATTATTATTCCTGGCATGCTGTCATTTTTAAAAACAACAAAAGAAGGTCATTTAGTAATATGCGTCTAAAGACACTTTTTTGGATATTTCTGTTAGTAGTAGTGTTATTAATTTGGTGAAGCCGTGCATAGGTAGCGTTGACACAATGCATATGCCAGCGCGGCTGCTGTAATTTGTTGGTTCAGTGCGTGACATCCCGTAGCTGCTGAATGAGAATGAGAACACTGAATGAGAACGTGTCCCAGACGCTGATTTCTGGCCAAATTCAAAACATGACTCAGTAACTTTTGAATTGAAATCAAGAACCTAGAATATTGTTTTCTCGGAATATACAGCACTCACTCAGCTAAAACTTCATCAAGTTAGTTGTTAAGCATCCGTCTTTAGATTTTGAGCACTTTTGTTGCTTCTAACAACAACAAAATGCACAAATGATATCCTCTAACTTTAACCAGCATAAAAACCCTGGGCATCATTTAAATTGGTCAATATCAAGTTAGTGAAGACATCTATGACGTATTTGCAGGGTAACCAAATTTTATTTTCAGCATTTTCAGATACGAAGAACACCAGGCAGACTATTTACGTGGATATATGCAAAAAAAAAAAAAGGTTACATAGGACTGAATACATCCCATTACTTCATGGTCTATGGGTTTTTATGTACTGTAGTCAGCAAATAAAAGATCAAAATATTAAAACAGATATAGAAATTGCTTGTTACTTTGTTACATGTACAATTTAAAATAAGTTTATAAAAACTAAAGACCAAAAAAAAAATAAAAAAAAAATAAAAAAGCTACTGTACATGCGGTGTACCCGTTAAATATTCCTGAAAGTTCTAAAGCAGAGTTAGCAAAATAACATGAAAAAATGTATAAAATACTGAGATTTTAAAGGACAAGAGTATTGCAGTCTGTCCACGTTACAAAAATTCATGCTACACGAATAACAGTTGAATGTGTTTGGTTTTCTTGAATTACATACATAACAATTACTCAGCTAATATCTTTTACATGATACCATAAACTGCCCAAAATATGTTCATGCTTTTTGTCAAACTTTTTTAAAAATTCCTAATCAAAATTAGTGTATACCAATTAGCCTACACCACATGACTGTTTGTAAATTTGACAATAAAAAACCCATCATATCAACAGTTTCTTTTTTTTTAAGTTACTTTTTGATGTTCACTTTTTAAAAACTGAAATGCTGAAAACATTTGCCAATTTTGTTGGGGTCAAGCGAACTACATAAAAATTGACTAATTGACTTTCTATGGAGTAAGCAAAAAAAATTAAAAATCAGCTGCATTTAAAAGTAAATTTTGGTTTCTTTTCCCACATAAATTACTGTTTTTCAATCAACTCTGATGCAGGATAATCACCTTTTCGAAATTCATTGCTGTCATTAATTAGTATTATTGATACAATTTGTATTTCATTAAAATAGAAAGATCTTTTTCCATTTCATTCAACAAATTACTTTTCTACTTCATTCTCACTTTTTGAAGGTTATAATCAGGTTATCACAAACTCACAACAGGAGAATCCCAAAGTTGATAACATGTTGTGGCTACGGTGGTTGGGGAGTTTATTTGGTCTTTTTATGTTAGGCGTAAATTGATACGCCTTTCAATATAAATGCGCATAGCAATTGCTATTGTCAAAATGGCGGTCTCAATTCTGTGTTCATTTTAAGACTGAAAATCTGAGCAACAGATCGAAACGAAGATCCATCTGTTTTATCTCGCACATGAACATACAAAATATGCAGTGGTGTTCTAGAGAATCCTTCCTTACTTTCATTGCAGACCCATCTAACTGCATCATCACAAATGATGAGAGAAAGAAATGGGGGGCATTAATTTACTCTTCACTACAAATTCAAAGTTTCTCTCATTTTGTCGAAAAATGAATACAATATTAAAATGGCATTTCAAAGTTGCACATTTGTCTGAAGCTAATGAACAGGAGACTATAAATAATGATGCCAACCCCCCCCCCCTTATTTTTTCCCCTTCAAACTCTAGTCCAAATGCTTTATGGTATTTCATCCCACACATAACAAGGCAGATGGGAATATAATCTGTTTCTTCTGATGGCAAGATATGGGGTAAATTACACTGGAATTTATCCTTACCACTTCAAATCAGAAGGGACATCGCACATTTCATGATACCACAATATTTTTTGACATTATTTAAGGGCCTATTGCTGCCCGAGAAGAAAAAACACAGATTTCTTTCTCCTCTGTCCTATTCTCTGTAGAAATCAGAATATTATTCTGGCCCTACCCCTGAAGATATTTAAGCTATTTTGAAATCTCTCCCCTAAATACCAAAACAATGAGCGTTCTGAGTTTTTGATATTTTTTTACTCTGTTCTATTTCTACAGGGTACATCCTGTGAAAGAATTTGAATTTAAATTGAGTTTGCTGCACGAAAACCCTCATGTAGTGCAACACTTGCGGGAAAATTGCACGCGGAGGGACAAGTGGGTGGAGAAGTCACATTACATGTAATTGAACAACTTTAAAGCATAAACAGGGCGAGTCAAAAAAAGCGAAACCCAAATGTCGGGACTGTTATTTAAGTGAAGTTCTGCACGTAGCACTTTCAAAATCTAGGGTATGAAAGCCCAATTCATAAGCTTTCTTTGAGTACAAGAATTATTCAAATCACTCATGTACTTTTCAAGTTACGGAATTTTAAACACAACCACCGTTTTAAAGTTCTGTCCACGGATCACAAAAAAAGGTGTGCGCTCTTTCAGCAAAACGAAACCAACTCACACACATCCCTATGTGATTTGTTTTCGTTTTGCTGAAAAAAAAAGTGAAAGAACACTTACCTTCTTGTGATTCGTGGACAGAACTTTAAAATGGTAGTTGTGTTTAAAACTCCGTTTCTTGAAAAGTACATGGGTGATTTGAATGATTCTTGTACTAAAAGAAAACTTATGAATTGGGCTTTCATATCCTACATTTTGAAAGTGATACATACAGAACTTCATTAAAACAACGGTCCCGACATTTGGGTTTCGTGTTTTTTGACTCACCCTGTATGGTTAAAATGCATGCCTAGCTTGTCTTTTAGTGAGACTAAATGTAGAGATTGTGCACTTACAATGCACATTGGCAATGACAATGTGATAAAATGAATAGAGTTGATAATTTGATATACATATATTCGTTGCTTTGAAATGAATACATATGTCCGAGCGTCTACCTGAATACATCATTTTCAACAAACAGGATAAGTTGCAGACAAGTTTATCCTCAGTAGCCTAATTGTATTGGTAATTTTGTCGCAGGATTTTGAACTATTGTCCTGGAATCTTCACGCAGTGAAGTTATGACCACTGTGTTCAAACTAATACCTTCAATTCTCTGCAACTATTATGTGATGCAATGGGCTTATCACCTTGTCTGCTACTTATCGTGGAACTTTAATTTATTTCCTCACGTGCTCATCGTATGCTTTATGGGTTCCGTGCACCAACAAAAGAGGGCGCATTTTCACCACTTTTTAGAGCCCTTTGGACGGGACACCGCGTGTGTGTACGGGACTGGTTCGCGTGAGAAGTAAGCACGACTTATTTATCCCGAATGTGCACAAAGCTAAGCCATAGCGTCTTCGCGCGTGAGCGTCAGGCATCGTCTGATACGAATACGTTCGAATTCAACTTGCGATGGTCTCGCAGACTAATCCCCGCCCCAAACAACTTTGGATCATTCGAAATACACGGTGGATTGACCGGGAACCAGTCTAGGTCACCCCCAACTCTCCTTTTCTGGGCGTTGAAGGGGTACTTGTGCACGGAGCCCATAGGTGGAGCGATCTAACACAATTTGACATTAAAAGTAATAGATTATTACATTTGCATTCTGTCAATGTATATACATTCTGTCACTGTACTGGCTTTAAAAAGCAGAATTAAATGTATGTACGAATGGCTTAATGCATACCTGTGCTTGTGAAGTTATTTTTAGTTGAGTACATGTATCTTCTAAATTCGGTAAGCCCCAAAATATTAAGTGCGACTGTATAAACCTTTCCTTTGGTCTAGCACATATCATACAAGTAGCCAAGCATATTCTGCATTTATAACTCAATTGTTACCCAAATCTACATGATCAGTTTCGCCAGGGTTATCATCTGAACCGACACAATGTCTGTGCAAATTTGGATTCTGACTGTGTCTGTTCCTGCTACGGACTGACGAAAACATGAGATTACAACCCTGAACAGTGCATTTATGCATCTCTCTGAGGTGGATGTTCTTGTAGTGAGTCCGCAGCGTGTCTTTGGTACTGTAGGCCTTCTTGCAGATGTTACAGATCAGGTTGCCTACAAATTTCACGGGGTAGAGATCTTTTGGGGATGTGGCAGGTGCCGCACTGGGCGAATTATAAGTGTGGTTGTAAGCGAGAGGGGACAGTCCGTTTTGATCCACTTGCATGATGTAGCGTTGCTGTGGGGTGGAAGCGCTGAATGAGGAAGATGTGGGATTGCTATCTTGCATGGTGTACCGATGCTTGGTGGAGGAGGGAAGCTCCTGTCTTGTCAGCTGGAGATCAATTTCGTTGGGCGATGGTTCAAGAATACTGTTATCAATGTTCTCCACATTCAGACTGGTATCTAGTCTGAGTTGCTTGTGACGATTTCTGACTCCCTCAGATGAATTTGTGCTGTTGGAATCAGACAGGCTGTGGTTAGAGCTCTGGGCCAGGTCCGGGGCATTCCCCATAGGTGGGCAATAGGTCTGATTCAGAGGCTGGGTTTGATCATAGCTGTCCTTTAGAGGAACCCCCTTCTCGAAAAGCTTGCGGTGGAGATTGAAGTTGGTGCTGTGGCGGTCTCGGCTTCGTCTGGAGGGGAACATGGCGTTGCATCCCTCGATTGTACAAGCATGCATGAGCTTTAAATGGACATTCTGATAATGAACCTTGACTGTCTGTTTGCTCTGGAAGGTTTTGCTGCAGAGATAACAAGAAGGAAGGCCCTCATCATTTATAAAATAGCAAGTATCTATTCCAATCCCAAGCTGTTCTGCAACCTGATTGCGAATGCTATCTTGCTCCAAGTGCATGTTTTCAATGTTCTGAGATCGAATGATTGACACTCCCCCAGATGATGTTTGTCCTTTTTGACTGAAGGCACCAGTTGGGACATAATGATACTCATTTGAGGGAGGATCACGATCTTCTTGAGGAGAAGTGGTTTGGTACTCAGCAATCTCCTCCAAGTCTATCCCCGTCTCTTCCTCTTCAGCATCTTGCATGTCCTCATTTTGTGCCTCTGTGTCTTCTGTTTTAAATATCACACCCTCCACTTGGCAGTCCTCATCCTCTTCTTGTTTCAGGATGGTGACTTTCCTGGGAGCATTGCTTTTACGTTTCTTGAAGTGATGCACAGTGAATGACGGTGAGCCCCTGCTTGGCTGTGAAGGCTCTGGGACAGGCTGGGTTTCCATGAGATTAGATTTCACAGTGCTATCTTCCACTTCCTCCTTGACAAGATCCATGACTAAGTTATCATCTGAAGAATTCTGATGCTTGGTGGTTTCATCTGGACTAGTCGCTTGAGAGGCCGAGTTGTTGGGTGACAAAAAAGCAACATCAGTAGCACAGTTCCCTTCCCCTTCACCTTCACCGTTTGCTTCACCTTCCTCACCAACTAAAATGTTGTCACCATCATCCACAGTGGCTGTCTTGTTTGCTTCCTCAGACAGGATGGTTACATCATCTGTTACCATGGTAACATCCTCCTCACCAATGCCATTTCCTTGCTCATCCTGGCCTCTATCCTGCAGCTGTAGGTCCTCCCTCTGAAGGCCGCCTCTACGTTTATTACCGCGGCGACTGTTGTGAACAAATCTGTGAATCCGGGGATTGGGGTTAGAACTATGACGGTTGCGACTACGCAATGAGCTAAATGCCATATTGCATCCCTCCACTTTGCACCTGTATTTCACCTTTAAGTGAACTGCTCCAAAGTGGATCTTCCATGTTCCTTTGTCGTAAAACCACTTATTACAAGTGTTACATTTCACCTGTTTGCTGTTGGCGAGTGAAGAGAATGGGGTCCAGTTACGTCTTTTTGAAAGTGCCATTTTCCGGTGGCCTTTGAAAGAGAACGATGAAAATCGCTTTGTGGTGGCCGGAAACATACTGACATGGCTGCTTAAGAATGTTGGAGCACTCGAACCACTGGTGGATCGTTCAGCTTGAGTTGAGTTTAATTGAGTTGTTGGTGATCTTTTCACAGTCTGTAGGTTAGAGTTGAGGGATGCAGTCCTAGTGCGGGACCGTGATGTAGGTTGAACCACCCCTGCTTTCAAGACTGTTTGTTCCAAGTTGGCCAGATGGATATTGTGAGCCGGTATGGTACTGCTCTGACTTGTCTCTCTCTGAGTAACACTCTGCTGAGTCTTGCCAGGTTTAAGTCCCTCATTATCTTGCCGTGGTTTTGCCAACGTTCTTGAGGAAGACGGCGTTGATGGCAGTATCTCAACATCTGGAATATCAAACGTATTGTTTGCATTGCGTCTGCCACCAATACGTTCAATGAAAGCTCGTATATCAGACTCATTCTTCTTCTGGACTGACTGGGAGTCCCCAGTCTGGAGTTCTTGCAGCATTACCTCCGCGATTGACTTGGTCTCTCCAAAACGAAGGAACTGATTGAGGATGACGAGTTCCTCTTCCCGCGTGGCGACAGACCAATGTTGCAAGACCTTTCCATCTTGATCCTGTATGATATGAGGATGAAGCACAAAATGAAAATCCACAGTAAAAAAGCAATTTCTGTATGAAAATTATGCATACTAGTCAAAATGTTTACAAGAATTCTGGTACCAAGGGAAAGTATTGAAATCCGAGATAACTGCATGCTGCATCCTCAAACTGACTCCATTAGGCAAATAATTTTAAGTAAAACTTGGCTGTCAGAAAACTACATCTTGACAGGTCTGTGAATCCACAGAACAAACTGTTCATTCGGAATAATTTTTTTTAATACTGTTGTGACACAAATAAACTCTGTGAGTTAAAGTGCCACTTACCCACAGGCAACTTGACAACAGAATTCTTCCTTGAACTTTAATTCCAATTAAGAAATGTATTGAAATCCCAAAATGTTAAGAGTTTCAAATCCTTGTATACCGTAATTGGAACTGAAGAGTGATTAGCATCCATTACATACCTGTAGAATGTAGCCTCTGGCGTAGTCCTCCTGAGCCCATCCCAACCCCTGTAGGATCCGATCCACTTCCTCGCTCTTCAGAACACTGAACAACCGATCCAGGAGAATCCGTAGACGTATGGGCGCGGCCTGGGTCCCATACAGCATCAAGCTAGCGATGTCAAAGGCGATGTCTGAATGGACAACCTCAACAAGCAGGGAAGGGAAGGCGTGTCCGCTGGAGAGCTTATCCATGGCTGTAGTGTGGTGTTGAGATGTTGGAGGGAGGGAGGGGGAGATACAGGGATGCCTCAGTGGCAAGTGATGTCAATTTATCTCAGAAATTTAAGCTATGATCCTGCTATCATCCAGAGCACACGGCATAATTTTAGCCTTAACAGTCCTGAATCCTCCAATTTCAATATAATTTTGCACACCCCCTGATTGCATGTAAGTACACATGTATACAAATAGTATACATTTAGATCTGTAACTTTTGGATCCCTGCTTGGTGCATTATTTGGCAGTCATGGATGAGCATCGATATTAAACAACACATAACTTTCTTGTTTCTACATGTCTGTTCACCCTTCCTTCTTTTCCATTAAACAGGCTTTTAAATCAAGGAATTTTGAAACACAAGATCACTTTACTACTTACTTTCTGTGCATAATATGGGAAATATAATTGGATTGCTTGTAATACTTCTCATGTATCTTTGGTACAATTTCTATAAGGAACCTTTTATAGCCTACCTCTAAAACAACATAACTTGTAAGAATTGACATCTCTTGGATGAAACTGAACCTAAACCTATAAATGTCAATGTGTCTATGTGCAGTCAAATACCTAGTAGCTGTGAAACACTGATCACGTTAGTCGAGTAGAAATAAGCTGAAGACATTACTTACAGGGCTTGGGCACCAGATTCACTAAGCACTGTCTTCCATTTATTTAAGGAAATGAACTTGTGAGAGTCTTCTGAGTAATAAGTTTGTTCCTACTCACCATGAGCGACCCAGCCATGCCGACACTGCTCACAGGTTCTCAGTTGAGTCTTACCCGGAGCAAAACACTCACACGAACAGTTGGGAAGTGTGCAACGGATAGACTGCAGCAAAAAAAATACAAAGGAAAGAAACAACAGGTATAAATCTTAAAGTCTTAATAAATAAAATATATAAATCTTAAAGGTAAAAAGTGTTTTACATGATCTGAAAAGTGCTTGTGTTTCATTTTTTAATTTTTTTTTTTTTATTTAAAAAAAAAAAACTATTTCAAACCATTTTCAACATTGTTAATTCCCAGCTACATTGTATGTAACTGTCATTTCAGAATCACAAATGGATCAACACTTTTTCCACGGCATTAATCAACATTTTGTGACCAATTCTCAGAGTAGAATAGTTAAGTTTGTATATTTATTTTGTATTTAACAGAGTATTTCTTATGAGGACATTTCTGTGCCCTCCTTTAAAAAGTAGAAATGACATAAAAAGCAAACAACATATATGTTTGTTCTTCCTGCTAGCATATATCGTCACTAAAGGGTTCAAACTTTCGACACATACTTCATTACTTGGAAAAACAGGGGAAAAATTCATCTTAATAGGCCCATTAAAGTGAAAATACTGACAAATTTAATTACACACTGTATACTGGCCAAGCAACCTATTCACTCACAGAGAATGTTTGAAACGAGACTCAAATTTCCATGAATTTCCCTGCTGTAACTCAAACAATCTTTCAACAAGTTGCCAAACCAAATTAATTGGTTAAATTCTCAAAGGGGAACTGTTAATTAAGTGCAAGTACTTCAAGGTCCGAGACAGGAAATTCTGACATTCCTATAACAGATCAGCTCCCTTCCCTCAAATGGGACAAAGCAGGCTACTCCAATTATGAAATGTTACATACACATACTCTGACCCCAGGTGTCTTGCCTGCTTAATTGCAATGATGTTTCTGACCATGGTGTGTGACCTTTGACATCATTATCATTGAGGGTTCCCATGTTGCATGTGTGACCCAACTTTGGTTCGAATTGGAATTAAACCGTTCAAAAGAGAGAAATTTCACATTTTCAGCCTACTTTAGGATTAGACCTCGATGACCTTTGACCTCGGTATGTAACCTTTGACATTATGATCATGTGATGGTTCCCATGTTACATCTATGAATTCAAGTGTGGTTCAAATTGGACTTCAACTTTTCAAATGAGACAACTTTTACATTTTCAGCCTATTTTACAACTTCACCTCAGATGATCTTTGACCTTGGTATGTGACCTTTGACATCATTATTATATGAAGGTTGCCATGTTGTATCTATGACCCACGTTTGGTTCCAATTGGACTTCAACTTTTCAAATGAGACCAATTTTTTGAAACTTTAACCAAAATACCACATACATACGTATACGGACGGACATACATACAGACATAGTGACTGCATGGTCTCTTTCCTGAACTTTGTTCAGGCAAAATAAAAATGGGGAGAAAAAACTGGATAACAAAATTATTTTAGCAAAATTACTTTCAAATACTTATTTTTGATTCACCGTGTTTCCCACTAGGCCTACCAATGTATGCATCAATCACCATGACTTAAAATAGCAGAGATGAAAAAAATACACACAGAATTACGACATAAGATTTCTAAAAGTGAAAAGGTACAGTCAGTTAAATCACCAAATTTTAAATAAAAAACACATTAGGAGGGAGGGGCTGATGTAACCGACCCTTGGCAACCCTTCCCCTAACAAGACACAACAAAATGTCAGACATGTACACCGGTGTCTGGTTGTTTCTGGCCGATCTTCTTAGAGCTCAGACGACCAGACTCTCGTCTTCCCCTTTTCTCCATCAGACTGCCCCACTCCTGCTTTGGGCAAGGAAGTGGCTCCGATAAATCATGCACTGGATCATCGTTATAATTATCTATCGATTGCCGCCATCTGGCGTGTAAGGTCCCGGACTACAAGAAGACTTTACTGTTAATGCGCGGGGATTCGCGGTCATCCGCAAAAGCCCCGGGTATGTCGTCTGAGTTGGATTTTTTTTAACACGAAAAATGCATTAAAGGATCAGAAATACCTGAGGTAATGCCATGGGATCATAAGTTATAAGCTCAAACTTGAGGAAATTCTTTAAAAAAAAATGTAATCTGAACTGACAGTCATAATGAACACAGCTCTTTGATAGCAGATGCTGACTTTTTGTCTGAATTTATTATGAACAAGTCATTGATAAACAAATAAATAATCAATATTTGCACACTTGCACATAATGAAAAGTTTTGATTTTCTTGTGAATATTTTGCAGTCGTTTGAGATAAAACTACTTTTTGACACTGGGCATTTGGTTTCTAGTATTAGGGCTTGAACTTTCTTCATAATTATTTGATAAAGCATTCAACAGGAATAATGATTTTTATAACATGGTTCAAATGTTATAAAATGCTATGCATGTGCATTTGTCAGCAAACCTAGAGGTTTGGTAAATTGAATTTATCAAGGTGTTGATTTTTATTGTTTTCTCCAAGTAATAAACTAAATCCTGGGATATATCACTGTCACTGTAGCTGAAGGCAATATAGACTCAAGAGAATAGAAAAATGTATTCCATTTATTCAAGATCATAACCTCCATTCCATTTGTATGTTTATGAAATAATATCTGAATGCCCCCCCCCAAAAAAAAAAACCCAACAGTTTATATTTTCCTCCAATACATGTATTTCCCTTGACCCACAACATCGCCACAAAAATTCCATTATTATAAGTTGAAGGGTTTCAATGCTATAGAATATTTTTCAAAGAAAACACCAAAAAAAAAAGAAGACTAAAATAAAACTAAAACAACATTTGTGACAAAAATACATAGGCCACCAAAAAAATTGCAAGAAATCTGTAAAATTCTGTTTCATTTTACAAAACAAAGTTTCAATTCGGAATCATTTGATTATATTATATTATATGTAGCACTGACAGTTCCCCCTACGGACCCTAGTACCAGGCCGGCCGCGGTTTAGCTGACCCGCCGTCATCGGCAGCTCACAGCCCGCCTTTGATATGTGCCACAAGACCCACAACGCACCATGTGATCGTAGTGTGATGATGTTGTGCCCATTCTTGAAAATCACGCATTCTCGAGAATGGGCATGCACATTCTCGAGAATGGGCGCGCATTCTTAAGAATGAGCGCCCATTCTTAAGAACGAGCACGCGTTCTTAAGAATGAGCGCTCATTCTTAAGATTGGGTGGGAATATCACGTGCACAATTTATGAATTTTGCCCAATCTTAACAAACATTGCACGACATAATTATGTTAAATGAATTGTATAGCGGTTAAAAGGGAAACAATTCATATAAAGAGGAAAGAAAATGTGCTATGCTTCTGTACTCGTATAACTACGATAATTTGAATCAAATTAAACCTGTTATTATTGCTTTTTTCTGTCCACTATGGGAAGTTTTGTAATAACGGAGGACTGGGAACTAGTCTGGGAAGTGCTTTGTTTAGGCTAGACAAGTTACAAGTCCCTGCATGTATCATATGCGTGCCACGAAAAAAACCCGATGTCCAGAAGCTGCCAAAATTACTCTTTTGACTAGATAGAATCCAGCTCTGCGACGTTATGGTGGGATGTGAACAATAAATTGGTGGCAATTTAAATGGGAAATAGCATTAGTACTATGGGATGTCGCAGTATTCATTCTCATTCTTCACATTCTTCATTCTTACGTCCCCCCCCCCCGCTTTTATTATCCCAAAAATCAGAATTCTTTGCACTAGTATTATTATGTCTCTTATATTTTCCCGGTCCCCCGCCCCCCCCCCCACCCCCCCCCCCCCCATATCAATACGCCTTTACTTATCATATCCACTCTACTTTTCAGCGCCTTGCGTTGCAACAGTATAATTATTGAGAATCAGTGAACGAGGATTTAGCTAGACTTGCCAAGCGCAGCCGGTGCTCGGCATCGACAAGACCGTTATCTTGTCGCGCATTCTCAAGAATGTGCGCTCAATCTGGAAGAGTTATTTTTTGCCAAGATTGAGCAAGGATCCAGTTGCACATTCTCAAGAATGTGCATGCCCATTCTCGAGAATGCGTGATTTTCAAGAATGGGCACAACAATGATATTGACGCCGACATTATGCATCATGCGAGGCCAAACTGTGACAAGGAACACGCAACTAAATATTGATGATCTTGCCATACACGATCTTGTGCCGAAACAACGAAAACTTGCGAGGGAATAAAGTGCCAATAAAAGTTTGAAACAAACCATTTCTAAACGAACAAGAATAAGTTTTAGAGAAATCGTGAAAAAGAAAGCACCCCAAAGCTTTTTTTTTTATAGGCCGTAAGACTCCAGTTAATGCAGTGCAGCGCATGCAAAATGAAAAACCAACATTAAGCGCGCTCGCTTTCTTGGCAACTACATGTATTTTCGGTGATCTGGAAAAATGTTGAAAATTAATTGGGCAAAATGACATGGACACTGAACTTCTCAACTTCAAGTGACGGTCATGAGCTTCATCGTGGATCCTGAAACTGAGAAACTGATGTAAAAACGGGAAAAAGGGGTAAAGCAGAGGTCTGAAAATGCGGGTAAAATAGAAGGCCAGTCTGTGGCTCGTCGGCTGCTTTTTTGTCGTCCATATTTTGTCAATCGTGTCGCTGGTGAACCTGACGCCACTGTTGACCTGTCGCAAACTCCCTGAAAATGCTTCGAAAAAATCCCACTTAGAAAAGCCAAACAGCTCCAGAGTTCACCGGCAAAGTACATACATGCAGTACCGGTGGGTAGGTATCTGTGAAAATACAACTGGCTGTCATTAGAACGGAGAAAATGTGGCATTTACTCACCGTTGCCATTGTGAAAATCCCACGGCGGTGGGTTTCACGTTGGCCATGTACGAGCATAAAGAGCAGACGACCACCGTAGACTGCACGTACTTCACTGTGTGTGCACGTACGTCGGGCCTGAGCCGTGTGTGCGCGTCGTGGCGGCTTTTGTGCACATTCTTATGACGTTTTTTTGACATTGACAAAATGCGACACCAAAATAGACGGGTGCCTGAATAAGCAGCGCACAAAAGCATTGTGTGTATAGCGCGGAAGCCGCGGTTAATTCAAACCGCCTACAGTCTAAATTTACAGACAAAAATGCTGAACTAGACCATCGCCGTGCTCCAAGTTGGACTTTTAAAGTGCATTTTGAGTTTTTTGGTCTCTTTTAGAGGAAAAGATGGTTAAGTAAGTGTTTTTGTTTAAATTGGTAACGTTTAAGCATGTAGTGGGCCAATAAAATGAGGAAAACATAACATGAAGTAATGTTATTGTTCGCCACTCCAGTTTTTCCATTTACTTTTCAAAGAATGTGTCTGCGCTAGCTGCACTGGCGCGCTGCATGATATAGGCTGCGGTTCACTTTGATAGCGCAAGGCCAAGGGACAAGGTGAATACTCGTTCCTCCATGTTGCTTTCAGACCTATGAAAGTGGGCCATATGTCTTTGTGAGTTTGTCATGTTTGTGCGTGAATACAACTTTCTCGCCAATGCTCGCGACTTGAACTAGGCCCAGTGTATCTGTTCCTAGTCTATGGTGGAATCAAGGTCAATGAGTTTTATAGCTCCATGGTTGAATCATATTATTCCTGAGTGAATTCCATATTTTAGATTCGGACTTGCTATAGCCTAGCAGTAAAGAAAGGTATAATTAATATGGTAATCGTGTAGTTTAGGAGGACACCTCCCTTTTTAATTTGTCCTTTTCAACATGTTCAATAATTAGTTTCGCAAATGACTGTCCAAGTTTCCAAAATAACGTTTGCAGCCCTGGCCTAAGCAGTCTTATTCATTGAGATTAACTCTAGGTTTTTGTAAATAAGTAGGGGAGCCGAGGCCTACTTCTGAAGAAAATACGACCGACCTTACATATTTTTTTAGCATTTATAGAATATAGACATGCAAGTCACAGCTGTTCAGGCGCTGTCATCATTTTATTTTTGCCCCATAATTTTCCTCATAAAAACCCTACCCTCTTTCCGTGTAATTAAGCCGGCTGATATGCAATATGATATTTTAGCGAACTGAAAAATATAAAGTTACTTTTCCTGCTGGTAACTGTTTTTGTCAGTTTCCAAAACATAAAAGTGTCTTTTTCGTTCTCTAATAGAACAGGGTCTTAAACTACACAAATACCAGTGTAATGTTACTCAATGACATAAGCTAAAAAACCTTGCATTTCAGTCAATGATATGAGAAATAATGAGGCCGTGTAAAAAAAATGTGTTTCTCGTTTGGGCTTTTCCAAAAAATGAAGAAGGCAGGGGCTTTTCTTTTTTTGCCCGAGTTGGCAGATTTTCCAAAATGGCAGATGCATTTTCCATTTTCTTCACTCTTTTGCTGATACAAAGTTGTATACAAAGGAGTCATAACCTTTTCTGCATATAGCCACAATTTGTTTGAAACAAATATAAACACAATATATTGACAATATATTTGCAAAATTTGTTGCAAATGTATAAATTAAAAAAAATAATATGGAAAAGGAGGCGGGCAGGAGAAAAGCAGGCGGGGATGAGATATACTGGTTAATTTTTTTTACCTGACTTAATATTAATTTGTGTCTTTTAACTAGCACTTCCTATTTTCTATTCCTCCCTTCGTAAATCATTTTGTATGATTTTTTACTTCTGTTCCATAGTAGACAATGACTTCATCAGAAACCAGTCAACTCCAAGCCCAGAACCGGGCTTTGTCTGAAGAATTAGCTCAGTGCCAGGTAACAGTTGTGTGTGTTTTGTTTTTGTTTTCTTTGTTTTCCTTACTCTAGGCCGATTTCTTTTCTCTTTTGAGAGAGAGTCATTTTGCTTTTGTTTGTTTGTGTTGTTTGTTTTAGCTCAGTGCCAGGTAACATCTGTGTGTGTTTTGTTTTTGTTTTCTATGTTTTCCTTACTCGAGGCCGATTTCTTTTTTGTTTTGATCAGAGGAGCATTTTGCTTTTTTGTTTGTGTTGTATGTTTTTCTGTTTTGTTTTTTACCTTGGAAGTTTTTTTTTTTCCTTTGGGTGTTATTTTGTATTGGGTGTTCATCAGTTCATAAAAAGGTAAATGATCAGTGGTGGCCAGCTGAAGTTTGTGGCCTTTTTATTAAAATACATTACACGTAACTTGGGAATAGAGTATGCAAACTACGTGAAATTTTCACAGTTACTAGTCAATAATATATGTACTTTATCCCTATGTTATTTCTATGAAATGGAGCGAGCCAGATAATTTTAAAAATACTTTTTTTCGGTCACTTTCTTTTTGACTCGCCCTGTAATTTCAAATCCATTCATTTGAGGTGGTATTATTCATAATAGCTAGAAATGTGGCTTTGAATGCATATTTTTGAATGATAAATCCGGCAAATATATCTTTTATTTGGTGTTGAAAATTATTTTCAGTCCTAAAAAAATCCTTCCCAACTGTTTAGCAATCCTGTTTTTTCTGTTTACTTTGACCTATTCCTGCAGGCTGACAAGGAGTTTGTTTGGTCCCTGTGGAAGCGACTACAAGTTGCCAATCCAGATGTTACACAAGCCATTAGTCTCGTGGTCCAACGGTTAGTCAAATACATTGCAAAAATGCTCTGTACAAATATCATTTTTGTTGATGCGGCAAAGTATAATTCCTGTCTTTAGCCCTAACCTTCCCAAATCCTCCAAAATACTCTTTGCAAAATGGAGGATTCTGCAGGATTGAGGCTATATGGAAGAAGTGTGTGGCTGATTTTGGAGGATGCACTTTGTCAAGTTCTTGGGCTGGACCTTGTGTTGTTTATGCTCAGTCGTGCATAAATTTAGGCCTAGGTTATACATATACTTGAAACCCTCCGCACTGCTCCAGGATGTCACTGGCTCTGCCTCAACACATTGACAGTGATTCGCGGAGGATTTTGCAGGATTGAGGCAGTGGTCATCCCTCCAAGGACCACATTCAAGAAATAACTGAGGATTTTGCAGGATTGAGGCTGTATGCTATTTTGACATGGAGACAGTTGGAGGATTTTGCAGGATTGAGGTTACATCCTAGCAAATATGCCTAAGGAGTTACCGGTAGTTAGTGGCAGGGTATATGCATATAACATGTTATCCTACATTACCCAAGTTGTTGCATGGCGAGAAAAATGACAGATGCAAGTGCTTTTTGTACCTCATTTTTGTGTATTTTTTCCTTGATGATTCATTACTCAGTTACAGTGAGTGGATTTAGTATCTTTATTTGATTTGATTTTTTTTCATTTTGATATTTTCCGAATTTCCAGTGAGAAGGAAAAAGCAGAGTTGAAGGACAGGAAAGTTCTGGAGATTCTACAAATCAAGGATGACCGCATTGCAGAATTGGAAAGGGTAAGATTCTCACAGAAACATTAATCTTAAACTTGAAAGCAATTTGCTTCGTTCATTTTTATTGGGCGGGAGTTAGGAATAGCATCATTACACATCTGAATATGATTTTTTCCCTTCCATTCATAAAATGTAAATAAATTTGATAACTACTTTTTATTTGCTAAATGTGAGTACATGTAATTCTTGCTTGCTATTAATGTAAAGTTTCTTTTGTTTCCAAACAGCTGTTGTCTCAACAGCAAGACGAACTCAAAGGCTTTATTTCAAGGTAATGTTTGGTATTTGACTTGCCAATACAGATTGTAGATTTTTTATCATTCCTTTTTCTTTGAATTCCAAACAAAATTCTTTACGAGCATGCAGTTCTTCATCTTATGAATGAAGTGATTGATTCATCTTTATGATTCTTATTTTATTTTCAACTTTTCAGGAAAATTGAAGTTGACGATGAAAAGAGGAAAATCCGTAAAGAAAACCAACATTTCAAGGAGAAACAATTGCAACAAGAACAGCTGGTAATGAATTCTCAAGGATTTGCCCACTTTGGGGATTGTTCGTGATCTTTATGCACTGTAGACAATGTTTATTACATTTCTTAATCTGGCATATAATTGGATCCCAGGTTCAATTTGACTTGGCATTGCTCTCAATTGCTTTGGCCCCAATATAGATTTAAATTATATAAAATTAGTGCCGCCTGGAACTTTTATTTTTATTCGCAAGATGGAATTTTGTACTGTTTATTTTTTTATTTTTGTACTTTTTTTTTTCACAGCTCCAGTCAAAGGACGTACGACTGAAGAATGTCGAAGAGATCAACAAAGAAACATTGGAGAAAGTCCAAAATGACAAAAAAGGTATTCCACCACCATTGAAATTAATAAATTTGATTTCAGTTAAACCTTTTATCATTTTATAATTTAATTAATTTGTATTTTTCTGTTTACCGAATTAGTTCTAAACAATGAAAAACCCTACTCTGATCTGGAATTTATGTATAAATTGTGCGACTGTATCATATAATGTTGGTAAAGTCAATTCATGAAGGAGTGAAAAGTGGATGAAAGGTGAGAGCTCATGCTGGTGAGTTTTATAACGTAAGTGTTTTAATTTGTTTCTAATTTTTCTTTATCTGTGTACTAATTTGTTGACTTCCTGTTTAGATTGTGAGAAGCAGATTACCAGTTTGACTATTGAGCTTGAGAGAGAAAAGCAATCCTCAATCAGACTACATGCTTCCAACCTGGACTTCCAAGATAGAATCAAGGTATTTATCATAAACGCAGGGGAGTGTTATAAAAATTTAGAATGCTTGAAATTCTTATCGTTATCGCAATGCTGTATCATGACAATTACTGCAGTTGTCGGTGCATCAATGAATTTTTACACCCTTATGCATTGGTATTGTAAATATTGATCATTCTATCAATGAATCATGTCTTTGAGAGTAAAACCGATGAAATCTCTGGGATTTATGTTTTCCGTATACTTTGTTGTTAATTTGTAGGACCTAGAGAAGGATATTCAAGCTATCACAGAGACTGCTAAGAAAGCAGCCCATGAGGTAGGTCCTATTTTAATGTTCACCTTTGTTAGTAGAGCTATTTGCTAAATCCACCCAAACATGCATGCGGCATTAGAGACATGTTGTCACCCATGTGCCGAGTTAGCGTAGCTTGTGGCCAAATATGGAATGGGCCACTGTCATCCTCAATTATGGGAGGTTTGCGGTAACACCATGTAAATGATATCTCTTAGTGAGTTGTGTGGTTCTAAGAAGAACCAGTTGGTTTAACTTTAGGTTTCGAACAGTATACTCTGCTCGTCATCCTGTTCATAAAATTAAATATTATTTTGTCACCATGCAGATTTGCAGACTGTCAAATGTTAAAATTGTTGTGGTTTGCAGCAGATTAAAGAAAGAAGAGAAAAATCACTGAATACAATTGTCTTGTGTTCGTAATATTTGATGAATTTCATAGAAATACTAATGTATATACCCATCTGATGTGGTTGGTTCATTTGTTTATTTAGGAAGACAGACATTTGAGGAAACTCAAGGATTTGGAGGAAAGTGTGCGTCAGCTTAAAGAGGAGCTCAGGAAAAAGAGAAGTGAACTCATTGAGCAAGAAAAAGAATCCAGTAAATTAAGGTGAGTGATTTTTGTACCCAGACCTGTAGAGCCATATCAGAACATTAACAAGAACCTAAAAGAGAGGAAAATGCTGATAACATAAAAAGACCACGACATTACCTTTACTCCCTTACATTTGTAGTTACTTCTGGTACTAAGACCCATTACTCTAAATTGTTTGAAAATAATCAGTCACCCCTTTTGGGTTAAAATTTTGTTTAAGTGTTATTTTTCAACATTTAGAATGTGCCATGTTCCTGACAACTGAGGGCGCTGTTTTGTGATGCCAGTATAGTAAGGGAACACCACAGTTTGTGGCTCAATGAAAACATGTGTATCTATTTTTTGCTACATAGTTGACTGTCATGCCTGTTTGGAAAGAGTCCCCAAAACCCTTAACTGTTGAAGTACTCAGATTGAACACAAAATTAAATGGCAAAAAAATGGTGCATTATAAGGATTATTTTGTAGACAAAAAAATCTCGTACACAAGCTCTATTAGCAATAAGTCATAAGTTGTATGATTGTTTTAGGAAGGAGATATCTGATGCACAGGCAGCCAGCAGCCAAGCCATGGAGCATGCAACTCAGCAGGGGGACGTCATACAGCAACTGCAAACACTGCAGTTTGATACACAGAAAGGTGACATTCATTACATTCCACTTGTGCCTACCTCCTTGAAAAATATAACAAATCAAACTTAATTAAGTTAATGGCATTGAAAACTTTGTTGATATAATAACTTCAATAGATCCGTCACATATTTTTTGGTTTTCACCTTTTGATTGATGAAAAAATCTCTTGTTTTTGTCCTCAGTGTTAAAGAATCAAGAGGACGCACATAAAATAGAAGTGTCTTCCTTTCAAACTGTAAGTACAGGAATCCAACGTAACAGTCTTCATCTCAGTTTTAAGCACATGGGATCATCGATATAGACAAATCCGGTGGCAGCCATTTTCTGCGGTGGCACCAAGGCTCGCACGAGTTGCGCTCGGGTAGTACACGCGCTCTCCAGGCTCCTTCGACCAATAGGAGTACCAAAATGTCTTTAAGAACGTGTGCAGTATGCGCATGAGCATGACACCACTGCAGTAAAAGCTTCTAATTCTGGTCGCTGGATTCTCTTATACAATAAAGTACATGGTTCTTTGTCGGGTAGCAACAACACAACGTAGCAAAGCTGGCCAGGCAGCACCCTGCAAAGTGGGCGTGGCAAAGCCTTGTTAACCCTTTATTTTCTTCAGACTAAGAACTCGGTGTATAACTATGCCCCAAGTGGTAAAAATGCCATTTTTCTGTATGTGATTTAATCATGAGTGAATTACATGCTTACAAGTAGTGTGGTAGTTGACGTACTTGTGATTGATCTCAATTCACAAGTCATCATGAGTCAGACACAAGTCATCCAGTCCCAAGTCTACTTGCAAGCTATTCAGATTAATGCTAACACAAGCATTTACTTTGTTATTCATTCCCTGTTACTTTTGACTGGACTTGTGAATTGACTTGTACTGGACTTGTGATTGACTCGTGATCCTTCAAGTACATGTATTACTCACTCAATTATCTGTTTACAGATGTACCAAGAGCTGCAGTCTCGTTACAAAGCCTCCAAAACATCTGAGCAGCAGTTGAGACAGCGATTGGCCGCGGCTGAGGAACACTTATCACGACGGAAGGCAACAAAGGACATTGGGATCCAGACTGATCTGATGGATGATGGGATGGTTTGGGAGAAACACGATACAGAGATGGAAGCAAGGTTGCAGAGGAAAAGGTACATTTGTAGAGTGGTGCGAGCGTGCATGAGAAGTTGACCAACCAAATTAAAGAGGCATAGCAACCAATAGACCCCTCTCATAGACAGACATCTTAGTAGGAAAATTACAACTGCGTAATCAACGCCATCAGGTGCATATACACACAGTGTGCAAAATGTTCAAAACACGCTCGCATGTTGCTCAAAATTTCTTCAAAATACGGCACAGCCGATGCACGTCATGAAAATTTGACTCCCAGAATGTTGATGCACGTGTCAATCTGTAGGCAGTGACATCATTTGAGAGGCCGCTACCTGTCCACATATATATGTGTGTTATGAGGTCAGGTCTCCGGTCTGCCGTGGCGGTAGGGGGTTCTATCAACAAGACAAGTGTTGACTAGATTCCTAATGCATTTTTGGCATGATTGTTTTAATTTGTAATATTTTTCATAATGTCTTGTACAAAATTAATTTTTTTTTTTATTATCCGTAGTAGACATCAGCAGGCCAGGGATGATCTTGATGACAGGTATAGTGCTGTAAGTGCTTAATCTCTTTCATTTTGTCGATAAAATTAAGGAAATAAAAGTGTTTTAAAAAAAGAAGTGGAAATATCAATATTGATTGCATTGCCTTTAGCCATGCTCTGCATAGAGATTCAATTTTACACCCATTGGACACCAGAAATGCTAAGACAGTTAACAGCCAAGTTTGAGCTGTTGCATGTGGAGTGCCAAATTTCTTCACTTACCTGGAATGCACTTGTAAGACAATATTTGACTGCACCTGTGTTTTATTAAGGGAAAATAAGGAAACTGTCAGAAAATATCTGATGTCTGACCGTAATATCCCATCTGCAGTTGTTACTGTCTTGACGATGTGTGTTTAAAAAAAGAAATCTAGGACTTAATAATTTAAATCTTGCAGGTGTCATCACCATACATCAAAGGTCCATTGAGACGATCTCGGTCTCTCTCCCCTCGTCGGCCTCGCCCTTACCAGACAGCCTCTTCTCCTACCACGAGAGAGGAACCAGAGGAGTCTGCAACTAGGGATGCAGAACCAACAGAAGACAACATCGCAGGGAGGAGAATCGCTGACCTGAGAAAACTCCTGAAGTTAAAGGTACCTCCCTCACCCTCCAGAATCTACAAGGTTGTAATCAAGGGATTTGTGATGGATACACAAGTACACCACAAGTCTGGTCATAATGTGATGAACAGTAACAAAGGAATGCGAATGACTTTGTCCCAATTCATTTGAATACCTTGCAAGTTGACTTGGGACTTGATGACTTGTACTGTGACGGACTTGTGATGACTTGTAATCCATCACAAATGCTTTGACTGCACCATTGTGAATCTCCTAAAACTTTGCTAGATTTTGGTGGATTCAGGACTACAGTGCCTCAGCATGTGCTAAAAGTGAGACTTGGTGGTCAAATTTCGTAAGATAAAAGAAAGCTTCATTGAATTACTGCATATTGGCAGATTTTGACGAATTCTGGAAGCCTCCAGGCAAAAGTGCCTTGGTAGTTGTTAAGCAGTTCACGTCAGATGACGTGTATACACGCAAAGGTTTTGCGGTATTCGGAATGGATGAAGGATAAACATGCAATGAGCGAGGCCGGAAATCTCTGTCTGCGACCCACACGCAGCGAGCGAGACCGGATATATCAGGGTGTGCTACCCGCAGATGACAGCATGAATTTGTCTGGCATTGAGGTTTGTGAAAACAATCTCTTGCCTGGGTCCGGTCAATGTCAAAATAATCCCGGCACAAACTGGTTAAGACACTTAAAAAATAAAAAATTTGATGGCCTTTTCTATGGTACAATATATTTAGAGACCTTGTTGATGTTATAATTGTTGTACAGAATAATGAATTGGATGAGATGCGATCTGCCCACACGAGACGCTTAGAGAGACTCAAAGCCCTTCAAGCCAGCTACAATGTCCTCAAGGAACAGATCAAGACCTATGATGCAGAAGAAAGGTACTTAAATCTGTTCTATTGCATGTTAAAAAAAAGGTGTTTTATATTGCATTCCAAACTGCCGGTTTTGAATGGGAACACACAGAATTCTTTAAAAATGGGAATAGCTTGGAAAGGTCTTTGTTCCTTATGGAAGTTTTGCCTGTGCACATGTAAATTGTATCAAAGAGATTCATTAATTAAACTTTTAACAGGGAACACACCTTGTTCCTGAGGAGTATTCAAAAAGGAATAGGAATGTTTCAAATTTTAGACACTTCCTATCCCAATCAGTGAAAAAAAGGGGGAACTTTGAGGTGATTGTCATATTCTGAATGCAGTTTTCTATGAGTGATCAAGATGAAAGTGCAGCTTAAGTTTTAGTTTTTTTCCAGACCACTCCGTCTACTCCTCTTCTTTGCTGTAAAATAAATGCAAAATTGTAGACTGGCTGACCAGGGTTGTTCGTTTGTTAAAGACATCCTCCAAAGAAGAAGAAGGGTCGTCGTTCAGAGCCACGCACGCTGCAGAAAGAGGATTCAGATGCAGTGTGGAATGAGCTGGCCTACTTCAAACAACAGACAGTCAACGTCTTACAAGAGCGGTAAGCAACAAGTTCGTTTCTGTGGTACTGACATGCTGTCGTCCCCGATTGCCGATTTAAGTTGATAGGCCAAGGTTCTAGGAGTGTGATCAAGACCTACGATGTCTATATGCCAATGCAATTGTTACAAAGAGAGAATTAGCTAGGCAGGCCTTGAACACATTAATCCTGTATGCCTGGCTCTCATGTGGAGTGTACAATCAGATGAAAAATGTTGGTGCCTGACCACAGTGTGTACCACACACACACCTCTCACGTGTCAGCAGAAAGCTCCATTTAATATGCACGGAGTCCATTATCGTAGACAATTGTTCATTCTGATTTTTTCCATTCTTATTCAGAATGAACCTCCATGAGGAATTGGATTGCCTTCGAGTCCAGACAGCAGCAGATGCCACCACCATCAAGGAACTCACAACATGCTTAGAACAAGAGAGACAAGGTTAGATGAATTCATCTCCTGAGAGATCAAGATTTCAGTTAAAAAAAAATATACAACATTTGCAAACATCGAAAAATAAAACTACCAAGTTTTTAAGAAATACCTTACTAGGATGTTGGTAAATGACAGTCTAAAGCATCCTGTACAATTATGGCACCTGGTGTGAAGTCATTTTCAAGAAAATGGTATTTTTGTATACATTTCCAACGGTAGTCGGCCGACCACCGTTGGAAAAACCTAACTATATTTCAACTACTGCTCCAAATTGACCCTTTTTCAGCCCAAATTTTGTTTGGTATTGGTTACATGTTCATGAACGGGTGCAGGCCAGCCAGACTGGTTCCCTTACCTTAAAATTTTCTGGCAACTATAAATTGATCCATTTCATCTTTAGTGGAGTCAGGGAACCAGACTACTTGAACAATTTTGTTTTTCTTGGTTTTTCCAGCATTTTCGAACATAAAACTTCAAACATGTCAGTGTAACAATATTTGATATATTATACTAACCCCTCAAATACTCCATTTCTGAAAATTACAGCAAAAGCCAATGATGTACATTCCCTTTAACACAACTGTAGCATTTAAATTCCTGTTAAAAAATAAGAAGTTTCTTGCAATTTTCTTCAAAATATAAACACCTTATTCTGACTGGTCCAGTCTCTTTATTAACCTTTTTAAATTTTTTTTTACATACATCTTGTTTTGTTTGTTTCTACAATTGTCAAAGAAGACCTTTTAATTTTTAAAAGTGGCAATCTGTGCCCAGGATTTGGAAAATTTGGCATCTCCAATCCCATGTCAAAATTTGCTGCTACATACGAATTTTGCATGTTGCTTCCAAACATTCCTGCAAGGAGTTTTTTTGCAGTTACTGTCTTTGATTGTAAATGCCTTTTCCCTTATTTTTATGTATTAAAACTCATTTTGTGAAGAGTTAGAGAAAATGTTCAATAAAAACTTGCTGCATCAAGTTTCTTTTGCGTTGTCTTTTGTCTTAGTCTTTAACGCAAACAGCTCTTTAGTAGTTCTTGTTTTTGTTGGTGTTTTTTTTCTTTTTCTTTTTAATTGATTTGTTCATGTAGTCCAATACACATGCTTGCCTCCTTTTCACCAAGTAAAAGCCTTTTTTTCTTCAGAGTTGGAGGAGCAGCTGAGCCAAGTAAGCGAAGCAAACAGAAGAGAGAAGACAGAGCGAGAACAGGCTGCAGAGCTGAGAGATAGGGTCAGTGACCTGCAGAGATTGATACAGCAACTGGAGAAAGAGAAGAATGGATTGATGAGAGACAAGAGCCACCTAGAGGCCGAGAACAGGTAACCGTCAACCACCTCATGTATCCCATATCTACCAGAATCCAAGACAGTAGAATGCTATTATCAAGAGCACTGCTACATCAAACATTTGGCGATAATGAACATGGCCTTGAGCTCCCAATGTTATATTCCAGTTGTACTGAACAATGGTGGCTTAAATCGTAACGAATGACCACTATACTATACAATGTTTAATTAACCTCAGAATGTTCATTAGAGTGAATCTCGTCCATGCTTAGGTTTGTACATTAAAGCTTTGCCACTGTTACATGTACTTTGAGTGAAGATTTAATTTGTACTCGGGTCATCCATTATTTATACAAAAATGTTGTTGAGTGCCTCTCCTTATTTGGGTGGTTTGATTGATAAATTTAATACACGGATTGGTTGATTGATAACTGGGGGCATGAGAAAACTGCAAAAGAAATAGGAATGGGGGGAGGGAATTTTTTTTTTCAATTTTCAGATTCATAAATACATGTATATGCAATCTGTCATAGGTCTACACACATTTTAAAGAAATAGTTTAAAATGGTAGAATAATAGTGTTTTTAAGGAAACAATAATTGGCATCTTTCGTTTTCATGTACAAAACTCGAACATTTAAAGGCCTTGTTTTCAATATTTTACTTTTTAACATGTCCATAAATGAGAGCTTTAAACAGCCATAACCTGTCAAAGGAATGTCTTATTGAAGTGCAACAAAGAGTATTGTAAGAAGAATGATATTCTGTTTCCCAATACCTGCAAACCCTCTTTTCGATTTAGCCAAGTTTCGTCTCATTTTGCCAGAATGCCTCACAAATGTCTTGTTTGTGCCTATGACAAAGGTCCCTAAGGATGGGCGTATCAAAGCAGCGAGCTGTGGAGGCTCAGAAAGAGACCAAAATGATGGACCTAAGGAGAACAATCAACCATCTCAAGAAGAAACTGAGTCATCTCAAGCACAGGCAGAGGCACACGGTGGCAGGAGTGTCATTCAGAAGGAGTAAGACAACCAAGGAGGTAAGAAGTGGATAGATTTGTTGCCAAATCACTTCATCTACTAACAGGCAGATAGTAGACATAGAGGGCCATGGTCTAATGGTTAGGGTATTTAGAACAATGGTATGTTGGTTCAAATCCTGATGGCAACTTAGTGTTTGTGTTCTTGGGCAAGACACTTTACCACAATTGCATTTGCCCCGGGTACCTGTGAAGGCAGGAAACTGATGTTGCTGATCTCGAGCTGCTGCAGATAACTGATCTCACTGCCATTATAAGATGGAATTTTTGCGCTTCGGGGTGATAAATCAAATTATAGGTTTTGACCTTCACCGACGTTTAAACACTGTATACTCAGTGTGTTACCTCCCGAGTGAAAGTTGGGATCTCACTGCCAGATGAACAAGGGTAATAATTGTGAAGTGCTCTTAGAAATAGTATAAAGTGCTAAGTAAGAACCAAATTTGTTATTACTTTCGGTACCCTCTGGTTCTTTTTGGAATCAAATATGTCTTTTAAGAATTAGTTACTTCACGTGGTGTATCCGCAGAATTGCCCCAAGTTATCATGCTTATCATGTTTACAAATGCTTAAAGTCACGCTTACCATACCATCAGTCATTCTATGTACAAATATCACTTATTTGATTTGACATAGACACATGATTTCAATGATTTCAACCCTCTCTTTGCAGTTCAATGATTAGAATAAGGATTTGAAGCTTTCATTTTGTAATTAGACTGGCAAAAAAAGGTTTGCAGTACAACCATGTGAGGCTGTCTGTCATGTGTGTGTTGGGAAATGAACCAGGTGTTTACTTGATATTTGAGTAGTATTCCCAGCTCATCATCAAGAAAAAGCTCATTGTAATTAGCAGGTATAAGTGAGATAATGCAGTGTTGTTTCCTCCACTTCTGCATTTTCAGCACCAGGCTATTCTGAACCGTTCAATACAAGAGATGAGCTCAATTTTCTCTGATTTTGACGGCGATGAATGGGGTGAAACTTCCACCAGGTAAAACATCCATTCAAGTTTAATTCTCGCTTAATTTTTACAGTGATAAAATTCAGAAACATAGAGCGTAAATCCCATCATCAGAAGTGTATATAAAGCATTTACTACGGCTGTTTTTGTTTAGTCACAAAAACAGTTGTTGAATCACCTCTGCCTGCCGTTTTGAAACTGTTTAGTCTAACTTTGTTTGGAATCAGGCATCAACTTTAAAAATTCTGTCACAAGTAAAATACCAATTCATTCTCATACAAAGCTGTGAGTGTGTTGTATCAACCTTGATATGACAGGCTCCACGACGATAGTGATTTGCTAGTAAACTAGTTCATTTTCAGTTGCTACACCACAACTTACGCCACCCAAAAGGAATGCGCAAGTTATACCGTAATGTGTTGTGCAAGTCGCATGATGAATCTTTCGTGAAATGTTGCGCAGCGTAAAATATTGCACAACTGGCGAATAAATTGTGGCGCAAGTGGAGTTACTCCATTGCATAAAGTTTCGTGAAATCCGCTGCAGCCTGATAGTGAGATGGTGTGACGCATTTGCATTGTAACTGTTTGTCTTCATCTTTCCAGCCCTAAGGAGAGTACCTCTCTGGAGAGTCTTGGCCAGCAGATTGTGGAGACTTCTCGTTCTGGTGAGACATTCCACACACCAAGACAGAGATCTAGAAGCAGATGTGCAGGAAGGCTGTCTCCATCTACCAGACAGGTTGGCATCAAAGAGATGCACTTTGGAACAGATTGTGTCCTTGTGGGCTTTATAACGAACGCCTTTCCCTTGAAATGAAATGAAAAGTTGGAAGGATAATTTAGACGTAGAATATATTATAGTATGGGCTCCGTGTGCATCTACGAAAGAGGGCGCCCTTTTACCTAGCAACAGCGTCAAATGGGCGGGACATTTCGCCGGTGGACACGCACTGTTTCTTGTGTGTGACGCACGTACACCAGGGGATTTGTACTATGTACGCGCAGTGGACGCGCTTCACAGCAAATGAATTGCAGTCGGGCAAGATGGTGTCGTTTTGTCACCCCCAACTGCACTCTCTTTGCCGGTGAGGGGGTACTTGTGCACGGAGTGGATAGTAAAAAGTGGGACTTTACCATGGCATGGACATTTGCATATTCTGATTATAAAATTTAGATCACAAAAAATCGAGACATTGGAGTGTAAGTCTTTATTCCAGTGTTTCTTTTCATAAACACCGCCTCAAACACAGATGCTCCAACTGTTGTGGGCCTGGGCCCAATTTCCTGGCGCTACTATGCACACGATTTTCTGCTATAAACACAGCCTCCGTCTATTTTAAGGAGACCGTAGCCAGTGAGCACAGCAAAAAGTTGTGCTTATCTCAAAGTAACATGTTGTTTAAAACGAACGCCTTTCCCATGAAATGAAATGAAAAGTTGGAAGGATCTTTAAAACTTAGAGAATATATTATTATAGTAGAGTGGGGCTTTACCATGGACATTTGCATGTTCTGATTATAAAACTTAGGTCACAAAAAATCGAGACATTGGAGTGTAAGTCTTTATTCCAGTGTTTCTTTTCATAAACACCGCCTCAAACACAGATGCTCCAACTGCTGTGGGCCTGGGCCCAATTTCCTGGCGCTACTATGCACACAATTTTCTGCTAGAAACAGAGCCTCCGTTTATTTTATTGAGACTGTAAGCAGTGAGCACAGCAAAAAGGCGTGCTTATTTTAGAGTAAATGTTTTTTTAATCGGTTTAAATAAAGGAACAATAAAAATCTCCATGCATGCGCATTCATTCAGTAGAAAGAGTACTTAAGGTTAGCACAAGTTTCTGCTATTGTCCAGGGCTGTACTTTCTGCTGATTATTCAGCAGCGCCACGAAATAGGGTCCTGACGCCATACAGAGAATTGTCATTTACTTTATGTGCATTACAATGTACAGTAGCCCAGTCTGTTGCTGAAAGCTATATAACCATTTAACATATCATGAGTAAGTAATGAAAACGCAATATATTTTAGCAATCTTGAACGAATGTGTACCTCTAAAATATTTGCTGTCAGAAAATGGACGTAATCAATTAACTTTTCCCTGTCCAACTAAATTAATCTTTTGAAATCAAACCAAAGTTGCGTTTTCAAAAGCGAAAATACGAATATTTATTTAAACACAACTCATATTTATATATAACACAACTTATCAAAATTCACCCAATGAAATTTTAAAATGTCTTTATGAGATCTGTGATTGATTTTCTTTTTTCTTTTTTCGTGTAGCTTGCATCCATTCAGAAACATCTCCGTAGGATGGCACAGGCATATGAAGAAAAACCTGCTCGCGATGTCATCTTGAAGTCTGTTGCAACACAAACGGAGAGAGGTAAGTTATTCCTTTTTCTTTACAACATCAATCCCCATTCATGTGCACATATGGGTTGATGGCTTCTGATTAGTGTCCCTGTGAACAACGATACTTCCGACATAGGTAAGCTCAGTTGATAAAGAGTTTGTCGATGTCACCGTATTCTGTGACGGGTTCAAATCCTATGCCAGTCCATTTCTTTATTCTCCCAGGTAGGGTTCAGTGCTCAAATACCCTCTCAACAGTCAAATGTAATCAGTATTTACACGTTGATTGATATGCGTAATTATTCTTGAGGTCAGAACTACTGGTTCGTGTTTGTTGAGTTACAAACATAGAGTGGTTGGGCAGACAATCATTTCATTAGACTCTGCCCAGTTCTAGTTAAATTATGAATGTTTTTTGTCAGAACAGAAAAAAACATCACGAAAGTGATGGCTGTGCCTTCCCAGCACAGCCATTTGTTTTGTTTTGAAAAATTCATCTGTTGGGGTATGATCAATTTCAGTATACATTTTAGGTACACATTCAAGTTATTTCCGGTTTGATGACGTCATCAGTAAAAACAAGAAAAGTAGTGTTAAAAAACACAAATGCCCCGCAACCATGCCTATATCCATGACATAACCATCAACTTACCTGGGTCACATGGAACGTTCATGGACATTGTTATTGTTTTCTTTAGGTTATATATATGTGTATGTAATGTATTGATGCCTATGATCCCATAATGAATTTTTGTTTTTTGCTTTTTTGTTGGGAAGTCATTGTATGTGATTGAAGCAAACTGACTGGACATTTTCAGTCTTAAGCAAGACATTTCTCAAAGGCAAATCCTTTGAGCATAATCCTTTGAGCATTTACAAGGCCTACATGGATATAAGAATTTTTAAATAATCAAAAGAAAATATGATTATTTGAATAAGCTTGAGTTATCATCATAAATCATTTCTTTGGTTTTTAATAATGAGAACAGTTGGCCTATGGGGTCCGAACAACCTACAGAGCTGCATATACATGTGCATGTACATGTAATACGGTGCATGTCTCAAGTTTTAGTAATACATGTACATGTGTTTGTTTTCTGTTGTTTCAATTAAAATTATGACTGTCCAAGAAAAAAGGGTGGAGAAGCCACATTGAGTATACAAAAACATGTATCAACAGTGTACAGGCCCCCTAATATTTCAGTGATTACTTTTGCACATGCATACTGGTTTGGTAAAAAAAAAAAAAAAAAAAAAAAATATCAAATAAAATAAAATAAAATCTATTGTTTTAATCCTAATGACCTTGGCCTTTGTCTTATTGGGTCCAAACTTATAAGTTATACTAGCAAGCTACCTTCATTGTATCAAGGTTCAAGACATACATGGACATACAATCCAGATGGAACCAAATGCACACGCACACACACACACAGTCGTTTTTTGCTATGCTTCCGAGGATTGGCTTTGTGTTTTCCTTTGTCCCTGTAATATAACACTCTCCCATAGACTAAGCACACAAACCTGCGTTCGAGGACAATAGGCACCTTCCTTCGAGGATCAATGGCCCCTTTGTGCTCCTTTTGTTGTCTGTCCTCAGGCGTAATGCCATGCAGGAACACCCACGTGTGTAAATGCCGGCAATCGTGGACATGATTTGAGATCGTGGACGTTCGGTCAATCGTGGACGTATTGTTTGCATCCCAATTCTTTTGTCCTACGTCCACGATTGCCGGTGTTTACATACACACACACACACACACGCCTTGCTTTTATCACATTTGGTCGGTTCTTTCCTTTCAATCCCCCTAAGTAAAACTAGAGCATTGTCGTTTTTTCTGGGTGTGTGTTAACAAAATTGTGTGGTTAATATTTGTGCAGGATTGGTCCGGCTTTACTGGGTCATATAATTTTCTACATGTATTTATTTGTTGTTTTTTTGTTTTTGTTTCTCACTACAACTATCCTAGAAAGAGTACAACTTGTACAGTTTGAATATGAACAATCTGGATGGCAAAAAAATATTAACAAATGATAATTTAGTGCCTGTATGTCTGGTAAAAGTAAGATTTAACTTACTTTATCCAATCTGTGGATTTTTTTTTTAATGTTCCATAGACTAATAATGTAGGGTGAAAACATAACTTTGACAGAGAAAGTGTGGACAGTATTGCATATTTCATTGGCCACATTTTTTAAAGTTTCCAAATATGTCTCTGATAAGAATCACAAAAACAAAATTGAAAAAAAAATATCTGACAAGTTTTGATTTTTCTGTCTTGTTTCTTGTTTTTAGTTCTTCAGGCTAGTATGATAGATACTGGAGTTGGTGAATATCTCCTGGATGATGATGTAGCAAGTACTGCCTCATCAAATAATACAGCTAGTTGCAGCACTATGACGGACAACACACTCACAGAACAATCTGGTAATGATCCATAAGGCCCCCCCCCCCAAGTCTTCGGTTTCTGGTATGCGCGCGTCGCCGTAGCCATGCGCGTCGGCAAAATGAAAAAGTTTTTTTTTTTCAATGAAAGATGATGTCTCAAAACCACCAAACTCACTGGTTTGACTGGAATCCTGCTGCTGCACAATTTTAACGTGTTTTTGGATGGGGTTATGATCGAGAATAAGCTTTATGTGGCCTCTCTGGACTCCCATATATTTGCACTAAGTTTAGTCGGGCACCATTTGCAGTCATCAGCCGACATTTGAGGCAAAAGAAATCGGGTAAAAAAAAAAAAAGCCGTGTCGCCGCACCACTTTTTGGGCAAGCGGAGACTTTTTTTTTTTGCCTAAGATTTCTTGTTTTTAGTTCGTATCGGCCATTATTTTCAAGCAAGTTTGAATCCTCGATCCTGATTGGTCAATCCGTGCCAACAACAGTGTGGCGTTGTACAAATAATGAATGATGTTTATGAGTGAAATAGTAAGAATAATTTCATGAGGTGTCCAATTTTTCACCGAATTAAATTATTCTTTCCATTGCATGCGAATGTGAAACGTTCATTATTTGTTTTCTACGGTCCATGTTATCTGGGCCCAATTTCACGGCGCTGCTTAACAGTTAGCGGAAAAGTTGTGCTTAGCATAGCAGAACAATTTGCTAACCTTAAGCACTATTTCAAGGCGTGGACGTGCTAACGGTTGAATGGCATGGAGATTTCTATTGTTAAGTCAATGCATTAAGCAAATTTTTCCTCCGAAGTAAGCCTTTTGCTGTGCTTTTGCTTACGGTCTCCTTGAAATAGATGAAGGCTCTGTTAGCAGAAAATTGTGTGCTTAGCAGCGCCGTGAATTTGGGCCCTGATTGGTCACTAGTGTGACCGTACAACGGAACTTCTATTTAACATGGCATGGAACTGCATTGCAGCCAGATCCGCTGGTTGGGACCAATAATTCAATGACATGTCATCAACAAATTATCCAGGCCTGCAATGTGTATCACATTTCTACGATGCGCGCTATTCCTGCAGGCTGCATGCAGGTGTGCATGTAATAGAATTAAAGCTGACATTAACAGCATGCATATGGTCCATTTTTACTGTGTGTTGGGTTTGCTTGAAGATGAATGCTTTATCCCACACATACTGGAATTTGCATCCTTGTGGAGACATTTCTTTGTTCTCGTGTAGTAAAGTTTTCGAGTTTGTAGTTTCGAAATGCTCTTATTTAACCAGAATTAATTTCCTTGGCTGAAATTCAGACTTAATATCCCTTTTCTAAAACTCTTCCATTTGCGACAGCATACCTTGGAAATTCCTAGTTTTTGAGTAAAATCAATATATATTTTTCGTGAAAACCTTGTGGAGACTATTCATCTAGAGAAATTGCCCTGTGGAGACGTATACAATCTTTTGTTCCCTATTGTGTGCATGTCTCCAGAGGGCACGGTGTATCAGATCACACATGCTCGTAGAACAAGGGAAATGTATTGCCTCTGTGTGTCACATGCCACTCAGCCTTCGGCCTTAACACGAAATGTCCAAATTTCAAAATTCCCAAATCCGGCATTCTTGGCCATGACTGTGGTTGTCTGCCATTGACATGCTAAGGTGACTAGCCCTAGCCCTTATTTACCACCATTTCCTTTTTTCCCCCAGACACAGAACTGAGAGATGTTGGTACCTCACCTCACGTTCCTCTGACCAGATTGGCTCGTAACATCAGCCGTAGGTCCCATGGGACAGGTGCCAGTGGGCCCTCCATTGCCAGCCTCAAGCAGAGAGTTGCCTCACTTCAACAACAGGTGAGAAAGTCAACCGTCATGCCGTTTGGAATACCCCTGTGTGACAGTCAGTGGACATCTCATTGCTCCTGGGCCGTGATCCCTGACTGACAGGGGTATATTGGTGAAGTCATGTCACTCAGAAGTTCACTCAGTGCAACCATGGTTATTGTTCATGCACACTGCAACGGCTCAGTGAACACCATGGGTTTACTATGGCTGTTGAGAATCCGTTTCATAATTGGCTTGATTCTCCTCTTTGAAGCAAAAACAAGCACAACTGCAGTTGTAACTGGTGTGGTGACAGTCTGCTGAAAGGCAGTGAACCATTTTCAGGTACAAATATGTGAAAATATTCTTAACCAGTTCATGCTAGGATTTTTTTCACAGTGACCGGACCCAGGCGTGGGATTGTTTTTCACGAACCTCGATCCCAGATGGGATGTCTCTGTGGGTAGCACACCCTGATATTTCAGGCCTTGCTCGCTGTGAGCGGGCCACCGACACATATTTCTGGCCTCGCTCCCTGCGTGTTTATCCGTCATCCGTTCCGAATACTGCAAAACCCAAACATAAACTGGTTAAAAGCATGATGTAAAATTGCTGTCTGGGGTCATGTGTGTTAAATGTACGTGTAATGCATCATTAGGACCGTTGTCAAGGTAGTGATCGAGCCTGACCCAGGAAAGAGTAGAGTTTATATGTCAAATTTCACCCATGATGTACTTGTGAAATTGTATGAATGCAGTCATAAAGGGTGTGACTAAAATGCCTGATGACAGCCATCGTCATTGTCATTGACATTGTCACTGTCATTGTCATTGCCAGTCTATAACAGCCTATAGACAATGTCATCTGTGACGTCATGCAGACAGGCAATCGACAGGCAAAACAAACACCCACATTTCTCAAATTATTTTGGCCCACATCAAACAGAAGTTGTCACACATTAACATGTATTAAACTCCTCCATATTTCAAACAAGTCAAAGTCCCGTGACCAAACATTCAGTTTTGTAAACAGATGTGATTCGGTCCATTTGTAATCAATTTTACAGCCATCTTCCTATGTCATTATCATGATCATGTCACTGTCAATCTCATTGTCACGGCCATTGTCACCTTCATTGTTCCTGTGGCTGTCACCAGTCGTTGCCATTGTCATTGTCAATGTCATTATCACCATCATTGTTACCGTCATTGTTGCTGTCACCAGACGTTATCATTGTCATTGACATTGACATTGTCACTGTCATTGTCATTGCCACTTTCACTGTCATTTTCTTTGTCATTTGATGTCCAGATGTCTTTGCTGAAGGAGTCTAAGACATCCTTACAGCGGACTGTGAGTGAACAGGAAGACCTTACAGAGCAGCTACAGTCAGATCTGAACCTCTCTAATCAACGACTCAAGATCTCAAGACAAACCATTCAGGTAGGTGCTTACATCAAGTCCTGGGTGAGGAGGACCTCTGCTCCATCTCCACTATCGGATTCATCCTTTGCTTAAAAATCATTGGGAAACCATTATTGTTTAAATCAAATGGAAATGCTTCGTACTTTCGTTAAACATTAGATGATTTGATGTTTCTGACACAGTGCATGGGCTATGTTGATCTGGAGTCCCCCAAGTCAAGTACCTAAGGGTTCCTTAAGTCAGAGATGAAGCAAAGGTTTCGACCATCCCCTTTGATTGCTGTGGCCTTGTGTTGTAGTGCATTGAACCCAATAGGTCGGTGTTACAAATTTCTTCTCCCCATTCAGGAGTAAATGGGTACCCGTGAGCGCAGAGATGGTTGTGTTTGATTGTGCCTATGTGGCATCATCGGAGCTGTATACTCCCCAGGGAACGGAGATGGTCTGTGGAATGTTTTCATGGGCAGGGTTAATAAAAACGACATATTGCAACATGAGCGGCTATTTATTTTTTATATTGGTGCTAACTTGCTGTGTCATCTTGCTCCAAACTCCCTGGAACAGGTACATGTAACTTTGTTATCTTGTTACCTCACAGTCTCGGTATTTCAGCTTCAAGATCCCCACTTCCAACTCCAATTGTATCCACTTCTGACTTCAAGATCACACTTGAGAATTGAGTTTGAACTTCCAATTGAACCCTCTTGTATTCCTTAAGAGTGTTCTTGAGACCCACCTGAGGATGTCATGAGTTGAACACTTACATGAGCAAGTCTGCAATGTTTTCTGTCATGGGCCATGGAAAGCACTGGTATGCTATACCCTATACCCCAAGGAAAAAAACAAATTCTTCCATATGTTGTTGTTTTGTTTTGCAGAGACTAACAGGTGAACTGGAGGAGAGCAACCGACAGAGGGCGCTGTTTGAGAAGCAGCTTGAAGACGGAGAGACAGAATCAAAGAGACATTCTGAGAACGAACGCAAGCAGATGGAAATCAGGCTCAAGGTTGGAACATAGTAAAAAAAAAAAAATTATAATCAATGACATCATTCATTGACCCCAATGTTATCTAAATTTCAATAGACTCTTTACATTCTTCTATCTGCCATCTTTGAGGTTTTATGAACGAGAGGTCCAGTTATGCAAATCTGAACATCAAAATTGAAATATCAGAAAAAAAAAAATTTTCTTCAAATACTGGGCAAGTCCAAAAATTCGCTCACGCTATGTTCCATTAGTAGCAAATGTTTAACCCTGTAAGATAGTCATGGATTTCAGTGTTTTTTTATTCTACTGTACTTGTTGGGCATCTGCAAGGAGAATACCCACAAGAAGTTTTGTCTTTACGGTGATTATGTAATTGAAGAAAACATGGTGTTACATATCAGACAAAAAGGGTACTTTTTTTTGACTTACACCGCGTTCCCACTTGATTTGGGAAAAGGTGGATCAAGATCCAGCATTTTGGTGTGATCGTTATCTTACCGCAACGAAACCGCAAGTCGCGTTTCCACTTATGCTTGATCCACCTTTTCGTACGGAAATGTTGGGTCCGAAAGGTCACTGAGTTCGGAATTACGCGCGCTCTGTGGGAGTGCCATTGTTGCATGGTTGCATGCTAGGCCAGGATGGGTCAGTTTTCAAATAGCACTATCAGAATTCACCGACAAAAATTACGCGAATTCACCAACATAAATCACGGATCCGTAGAGGATCCGTGCGTGCATAAATTGACAGGTGAATTGTGTGACATCACGGCAGAAACCAATGCATCGATAAGGGATTCCCTGGTTCTGAAGCTTCTCATTGGTTAGAAATGGTCACAAGATGTACTACGACATCAATTTCCAATTTTCTATAATCAATACTTCAGATTTGTCACCTCCGTACGTACCGCGTTATCGGCACTATTCTCATCGCATACTCGTAAGCTTTTCCATGATTCTGTGCCAAAGTGAAGTCTTTTGGTGAGTGCGGACTCAGAGTCATTTATGGATGGAAAAATAAGTAAAATTTCAGGAATGAAAAAGGTTTAGTAATGGACGAACACGCAACAAAAATAAGGCCTATATAGTATAGTTTAGGATACCACGTGCGCTTTTGCATGCGCGGTGCTAGCCCGTAGTTCAGCGGTTGTTTATTGTGCATGTTGTATACGCTGGAAATGTTCACATGAGCTACACGCCTGAAAACGTGTTTCTTCGTTCATGAGACCGCAACATTTTCGCGCCACTCGTGCACCGGGCGGATGTTAACAGGTCAAATTGCCGGATCAGATCCACCTTTTGCGTTCCCATCTGATCGTGATCCGGCAATTACCGGATCTGATCCACCAATTGGGGGATCTGTATCCTGGTCCAGAGGTGGATCAGAAAAGGTGGATCTGATCCTGATCCACCTTATAACGGTTAGCGTTCCCACTACACACAATTGCCGGATCTGATCCACCAATTGGGGGATCTGATCCGGCAATTTGGCAAAAGGTGGATCAGATCCCCCAATTGGTGGATCAAGTGGGAACGGGGTCTTAGCCTACTCTTTAGGGCCAGAACCAGAGTTGTAATTGAACAATCACAAATCAAATCCCAAGTCAATTCACAATCCCATTGTAACAGGTCAAATCACAAAATCACAAACAAAAATTGTGTTCAGCCATGTAGTTTTCAATGAGGTGCATAACTGGAACTGTGTCAGATGAGATTGAGAATTCAGATAAAGAAGGAAGATCAATCTTTAAAGGTTGAAATTGCAAGTCTTGCCAGTTCACGTTCACTGTTAATGTTTGTGTCTTGTTACCAAACACTGTCTAAATAGTCCAGTCACAGACTCCTGTGTTAGGATTTACTCAATTGTTATCTGCATGATTGATTAACCCCTTGTTAGGCCACGGACAGCTGCACTTTGATAGGAATGTGTACGTGCAGGTATTTGGCTATTGTCCATGAATGAATGCGGCCTTGCAGCAGAACTCGGCCAGGGCGTTTCCCAGCTCATGGCCCTTCATTGAGCTGCCGCCACCGCCATCAGCCGGCGTCAAGGGGTTAAATAGAAGTTGAGATCACAAGTTTTCTATTTTTTATTGTCATCAATTTGCAAAGTTCTCAATATATTGAAAATTGCAGTGATTTCCTTCCTTTGAAGGAAATCTATCTATTGCTCTTGACTGGTTAACCTACACAGGACACAAACTAAATACAAACAATACTTACGTTGTAGATGCGGATTTAATGTGTTCCTGTAAAATCTTTTAGGCTTTTGGGGTCAACGTTCATCCTCTATTACATTCTAGGTTGTGATGAACATTTGGGGAAATTTTAGTGTTAAGATTTTTTCTTGTCTGTTTTTGTTGTCAGGCGCAGTCAGGTGAGATGTCTCGTCAAGCCAATATCATCAAATCTCTCAAGATGGACCTAGAAGCTAGAGATGCAACTGTGAAATCCCTCCAAGAAAAGTGGGTAACATTTATACTGCATCCTCTGCCCAATGACTTTTGTTTTATTTTATTTTATCCTTAAATAACCAGGCTTATTAAAAACTTGCACTCGCTGCCATCACAATATATGACAGCTGTAATGAATTGTGGTGTTGAAATTCTCTGTCAGTTTTTATGAACTACTTTAGTATTTCGGATTAAGTCCTGTCCCCTTCGCATGTTGACTGCAACATGTCGTCGATTTCGTCGAAAATATGTTTTGAAAAAAGGATTAATTTCAAATGGGATTATCTTGGGATGACCTTTATTGCAGGATTAGAGGTTTTTGTCACTTTGTGAAAACACCATCGATGTGTGTCACCCCAAAGTCTTACCTCATGTTCCAGCCATGAGCGTCATGCATAACTCCATCCTTCTATCAGACTTTTGTTGGACATTTCGGTTGGACAGTTAGGGTTATGATTGGTCAAAACGTCATTGTGTGGATCTGTTTGGATAAGTGTAATTGGGTCCCCCTGTAAAATGAAATGTTTATAGTTTGTGTACGTTTTTTGAGTAAAGAATTGATTGATACAAGTGATTTGAATCCTGACTTTTTATATTGTTTTTTAGGGTTAGTCGTCAGGACAGAGACATCAACCAGAAGAGATCGTTGATAGAAGATCTGAAAGCCCGAGCTAGATCCATAGACAGTGATAACAAAGTAGCAACACGTGCTACGGTAAGCAAACAGCAGTCATTGTTTCATCAGGAACTGTTCCTACAAATATGGACTCAATTGTAAAACTATACACTCAGTGGTAAAGATAAAAAACGTTATTGGTACTTGGTGAAATGTTAGCTCCATTTCTGCCGCTCGTCCACTCGCAAATGCATTCTTCAGGCATGAAATTTTTCCTCGGATCCACTGTTTCCTCGTTTTTTTACTTCTCATGAATGCAATTACAAATTGAAAAATACTGTACAAAGTGTTCAGTGGTTTGGAGTTTCCTCGTTTTTTCAAAATTCCCAGTTGCATGCCCGATTCTTGTCTGCACTAATGGGTAAATCGAAAAATTCATCACGTTAGTAGATTCCAAAATTGTTCATTCTTCATTGCATTATGTCCACCCATTTCCTGAAGATCATGAGTTTAATAAAGCTCAATACTAGTCACATTAGAGGAATCCTTAAGAACTAGAACTATACTAATAGATTGACACTTTCATACTTGGAAATTTGCAGGAAATATTGGAGGAGAAGATCTCAGCTTTGACAGAATTGAATGAAAAGAAGCGGGTTGAGATTGACTCCATCAGGAAACAGCTGTCCACCGTTACCAAGGAGAAACGGCATTATGAGCAGCTGTACGTGAAATGCAAGACAGAACTGGACAGGAAGGTATGACAGCTAAAAGATTTCCATCAAAAGTCATTTCTGATTGACCAATCCAATATGCTGATTCTGTGATGTTTTGACCAATCACAACCGGGATCATGGGCTACTTACCTCTCAAAATGTGATTTTGTGGAATTCTGTAACAATATTAATCAAGCAAAGCTGTTTTTGCTCTGTATTATTGCTTACTATCTCATTGAAACAAATACAGTTTTGCTACGATATTTACGTTGAACAATGTGGTTCATAGTCTAGCAGAGCAAGACGTTATTGTAGTTTGATACGCAATAATCGGCCGCTGTGATAACCTGCCACGAGCGGGCATTATCACCCACGAACCGCCAGCAACAACAGCTAGGGAATCTTGTAAAATCTCCCCAGTGAAACATTGGGGAAAGTAGTCAGCATGCGCTACTTCTGCCAGGCAATTACGGTCCATTTTCAGTCCCATGCATACTAAATATCACAAAAAGAACAGCTCAGTGAAGTTGTACAAAAGTCTTGCTGCATCTTGTATACTACTGGAAGAAATTTAAGACTTTGGTTCGGAACTACTAAGAATGGTTTTGAATGCGCGCTGCATATATTAGGCCAAAGAGGTGCGCGAGCATCACACAACCACTACAAGATTCCCAAGATGTTGTTTGTGGCGGTTCGTGAGTGATAGCGGTTTGTCTTTAGGTTATAGCGGCGGTGGTTTATCGCCTATCTTCAACAGTAATATCTTGACCCAAGACCATGTGGTTCATCAATGTTTGTGGTGTAGGTAGTACTAGGTGTAGGACTCGTGTGTGGTGGTATGTGGGTTCAAAACCTTGATGGGAAACACAGTGTTTGCGTCCTTGGGCAAGACAGTTTCACTTTCTCTTATTAAAGCCAAATAGGCATCAACGAAGTTTGGCCACATTAATACTTGAAAATCAGGTGTCTCAAATATTTACATTAAAAGTGTAATTTCCTTCTATTAAATTAATTTCAACTTTGTGACAATCACAATTGCCTCCAACCAGGAGTATAAGTGGGCACGGACAGGCAGGAATTGTTTACATTGGCTTTATCTAGCTTCCAGACCTATGGTCTTGAAACTCAGTGGTATTTGAGGCCGGACTGCTGAATTGTAACAAATAGCAACTGATAAAAAATGGTGTGCAACTGAATAGATTTTTTCATTGGATGACGTCAGCCCACCCCAACCTATAAGTGGGCGGGTACCTGTGAGGGTATAGACCAAGGTGCACTGATCTCAGGCTGCTGAAACTGGCTTCATGGCCTGATGGAGAGGGGTAATAATTAAGCGGTTTGAGACTCTTGATATTGTCATGGGCATTTTCCAGGTGAAGTCTCTACAAGACGCTCACATCAAGTTGGCCGAAGCAGAGACCGTCTCGACTGAGCTAGAAGTGACAGCTGGACAGCAGTTGAAGCAACTGGCCAGACAGACGGAGCAGGCCCTGGAAGCAGCGCAGGGTAAACTCAAGAAGATCCAGGCGCAGAATGCAGAACTCCAGGCATTCATCAAGGTAAGTCAGGCCTAATCTCTTCAGAGGTCTTATGCGTTAAAGTGGAACCAGAGGGCAATGGTTTGGTATCACCAGGATAGTTATGAACAAACTTTTTGTGCTTTCATTTTTAGTAATTCGAAATAATAAAGAATACCCTCTGAGACACTCGCAACGCATAAGGGCTATTGTTTGTGATGTTAAAATTTGCTGTGCAATTTGAAGAAAAAACACGGAATAGATGTACAGTCGACTCTCGTTAATACAAACTCAGCTGGACCTACCCAAAATGTTTGTTATATCAGAATGTTTGTATTAATTAAGAAGACCGATGGTCGCATTCATTGTGCACATAAATTCAGTCGGGACCAAGGCCTTTTGTTTGTTATAACCAGAATTTGTATTAACAGTGTTTGTATTGAGAGTCGACTGTACCACATTGGATGCACAGGGTGATCAAAAATTAATGGTCATCGTTATTGCAGTTCTTTGTGCGTGCTATTGTTTTGACTGTCTCATAGACTTGCGTTTGGACAAACTTATTTTTGACCATATTTCTGTAAATTTTTTCAACGGTGTTTTTTTTTACCATATGCCACCAAGATATTGTAGTGTAGGAATATCTTCAAACAATTTCAACATGTCTCCCCAATTTTGAGAAATCTGCATCTGAAAAAATGTAAAAAAGAACACCCCATAATTCAACTTTGTAGTGAAAAGCAGTCTAATGAAAGCAGTGTGGCTCTGGTTGAAATCTACTTTCTTGTGTCTGTAAGGTCTTACTAAGGCCCAAACTGGTCTCACATATATGTATACCAGGACATTGTGTCGTTAAGTTGCACTGTGAAATGTATAGCAACTCTTCTTTCAAAGCAACAGTCAGCTGAGAAATGCTTTGCAGTTTTATCTGTGTAGGGTAAGGTGTGTGTATGGAGCCCACACTGTTATCCTCAATAGCTTCTATGCTTCAGTCTGAAATTGTATTGCAATTGACATTTACATATATATGAAAAAAACACCTCCTAGAGCTAAATAACAAAACGTATTACCAACACACGTTTTATATGTTTTGCAAAAAACATTATGTTTTACTTTGCATAGAGAGGTATACATTGTATTGAAATATGTTTTTGTTATCAATATTATTTACAAGTTAGGGAAAATCTTATTTACATCTACATAAATAATATTAATGGAATATTAAATCAATTTGTATTAATGCATAGAAACACTGTGTATCTGAAAGGTACGTGTACATTACCAGGGCAATTCTACCGTCACTCACATTACTATGCCATGAGGTTTTTTTTTTTACCTCTCACTGCTTTAAAAGTATTTGATCACGGATCCTACACACAAGGATTAACGACTCGGCCCAACTCCTGGTTAGACGCGTGATAACGGCCTGTACTGGTGGCAAATACCATGAATACTTGTCAACAAAGACCACTGCGCGCGGTGGCTTTCAGATTTGCAAGGCTCTTCGCCCGATCTGGCCTCGAAGTCTGTCAAGCCAGCGAATTATATTTTTGAATATTCATGAGTCTACGTTTTTTGGTCTTTATTATTGAATTCTGATAAGTGATAACTACATAACCATGGTAATGCCAAGCACAATATCTTTAGCTTTAAGATGAACAATGAAATGTCGCTTTTGTTTCATCGGTTTGGCATCCTATCTCTCTAAAACTTTTTAATAAAAGCCTAATTAAAAAGGAAATTTGGGTAAACGGTTTTATGAATATTTCCGTTTTAGATGTCGTGCAAAAACCCAACACAATGGCACATCTGGAAAATGTGCGATTACGCGCCAACGGGTATTAATGCCCGTTATCACGCGTCTAACCAATTAAGGCAAGTCCACTGAGTGCATTTTGTACTAGAGCTCAGAACAGTCGTTTATCCTGGTGTCTAGGATCCTTGATTTGATCAAGCTGAATCAAACCAGCCATACAGCAACCTTAGGGTAATTGTGTACTCAGAAATGGAAAGAAAAGTTCAGTCCATTCATTCACATTACAAAAAAAAAAGGCATGGACAATTTTCATGCAATTTTGTTGTTACAGTCTCCTCAAACTGTAGTCTGCAACACAGTAACATTGTTTTACCTTTCATTCAACCCACAGCTAGGTATAAAAGCCCATTTTGAATCAAATTAGTGTGTATTTTAGATGCAACTTGAAGGGACATTAGATTACAAGGAGGTACCATCACTCACGTTACATCACTCATATTACTTCCTCTTCACAGTTTCTAGCACGGCATAAAATCTGAATTCGATGCTCTGCACCATAATGGAACTATTTTTTTTAATAATATATTAACCTTTCTCTCTGTCTAAACACAAAAAGTCACAATAACTCTCCCATTTTGCATGTTAAAACAAGGTGCCAAAAATATATGACTACCAGAAAATCCATGATTTTAGCCAAAAACAGGATTTTTTTTACCCCAAATGACACTTAACTACATTCCATGCCATTGGCACACCACTCAAATGAAAGATCTTGTTGTCCCCTTTAATTTGACACCACGTTTATTGTTGTGATGCTTGTAGTTTGGAAGATTTCTTACATTTTCCACTTTTGCGTGGAATTGCCCAGCAATTGAAAATGTAACAAATTGATTTGAAAATCAAATAGTAATCATGAAATGTGAAACGAATGGGCTCAATCTTGTTAATTAGCTGAATAAATAGGTTCTAAGTTTTATTGGCTATCAGTTTTTTTCAACAACTCTCCCATTGCTGTCAACAGAGGGCCTCCTTCAGGTTCACAGAGCCACAGATAGAGTTTTGATAACAAGCCTTTCACGGACACGTAATGGCTTCTAATTTCATTCTGTCATGGCCAGTGGATACACGCATCAGGACACACGTGACATGTACATTGTAGCATCCATTTTATGTCTGGAAATTTCGACAGATGTTGTCACAACTTCAGCTCTGGTTTCTGGGCTCTCATTTAATGAAATCATATTTTATGCAACAAAGGACAATTTAACTTAATAAAGTTATAATTTTGCTTTGAGGATTAATACATGTACATTTGTATCTGAATTTCAGATAGAAATATGGATACGTACACTACAACTTTGTCTTTTTACAACATTTACAATTTCAAAATATATTTACATATGGTCTAACTTTTATGCTCTGATTTAAAAATCAAATCAATACAAAATATTAATTTTTAGTAATAAATACATGTAACTGCAGAGGGGGTATTTGGCCTACCCATTCCAACTCATAGTTTACTTTTTAAATCAGTAATTCCAGAGAAATTAATTTGTCCATTACCAAATTCACACTCCAGTGCAGGAGAGTTGTTTTTTTCCTCCAAATTTTCACAAAGTAGATTTATAAACTGAAAAGGTTACTGCTGAGAAAAGTTTTACTGTAACACAACCAAGGCAAAACAGGCTAATGATCTGTCTGGAATGGCTGCACATGTTTACATTTGTAATAAAAATCCTAACCCTGGCCTGGATTATTTGTATAATATGCTGTTTTTTTTCCCCTGGATGAACTCCTACATTCCTTGTAAGAGTGTAGGGGCTTCTCTTTAAGTCATAAATCTGCCGTGGCTTGGCTCCACAAGCATCTTAGAATTCCTCTTCCAAGCAACATGACCCCAAGAGATGTTTGGATTGTACCGAATGTTCAGAGCAAGACCGTGACCTGCACACAGTAACTCAATTGTTAAACCCACTTTCAAAGTTTTGTGAAAACTGGTCATAGGCTTTAGTTTGTACTTAAATTGTGGCTTTGTCCCGCTCTGATCTCTATTACCCTCTTGGAGAGGGTTAGATCTTGCACTTAGAACATTGTAGCAAACGACACTGAATGCCGGAGGGGCTGTCTTTGTACAATCTCTTGTCTCGTCTCGTGGATTGACATGGATTTGGAGTTTCAGTCTGGTTGGGTGTGGTTCCTCGTGGACTTTCCCCTTTTTTTTTTACTTTTACTTTTGGTAGAATGTTTACAGGTAGCCAAAATGCTCGTATTGCATTTTTATTTTTGCAAAGTTAAATATTCATCATAAGCAGTTTGACATTTAACTGCCAAAAAACTGCCCATCTATTTGACTAAATTACCCAAAACCAAATGCCTGAAAATGTTGGTGATGGATATATGTACAATGACAACAATGACAAAAAGGTCTGTTTTCTGGAAGATGAAAGGGAAGACATTTGTAAACATTTTTTTTCCAAATGTTTCTTCAAGACTTTTTCACCTATCATGTATAAGATGTATAAGATTTTCCGGTGATTTATTAAAGATTTTACATTTTTTTTTTAAAAGTAGTAAGTATTTTATAAAGTAGTAAGTATTTTTTTTCTTTAGATTTCTGACTAAAGATTGTAAAGCATGTAACCCGAGAGCCAAAAGTCCATATTCTCAAAGTAAACCTTTGATATTTCAATTCTCAACCATATTTGATCTCCGGCTCGACAGTCCTTGATAGCCAGTAGGAAGCCTGACCCTGTGATCAGTGGGCTGTAGTTATGCATCATCTGAAACCGTCCACCGATATAATTAGTGGCGATCTGCAGCACATAGGTCCCTGACTCCCCAATGGTGTACCGAGACACCTCGTAGTCAAAGTACCCGCCTATGTTGGTCACGGTGTTGTAGTCGATTCGGAAGGTTCCTGCGCTGTGAGATATGATGTTCCTAACCATGAACTCGGCTTTCGGTAAGCCAGGACCAGGCGTTCCCCGATCACCAGTGTAGCCCTTTTTACCCTGTTCTCCCTGAGGCCCCTTAGGCCCTATTCCAGTTGGTCCAATCCTGCCTTTGGGGCCCACAGGGCCAGGTTCCCCCCTATCTCCAGACAGACCCTTTCTACCCTTCCGCCTGGTCCCGTTCTCCCCTTTCACTCCCTCCATGCCAATAATCCCTTTAGACCCACGGAGCCCTTTCAGACCAATTTCTCCGACTTCTCCAGGATCTCCCTTGAATCCTTTCTCTCCTTTATAACCCGGATCGCCACCTGGCCCTGTTCTCCCTAATGGACCTCTTGGTCCAAGCAACCCTGCCTGGCCCCGAGGCCCCATCTCTCCTGGATCTCCCTTAATCCCTGCCGGTCCTGGCTCCCCTTTTGCACCTCTCTCTCCATCCCTACGCTGTCCCTTCTCTCCCTGTCTGCCTGGCATCCCCCTCCGTCCTGGGTAACCAGGGAAACCGTCCACGCCAGGCATCCCTGCTTCACCGGGGCAACAGATGTCGGAGGAGTTTTGATCTCTTGATGCGGACTCTGTCTCTGTTGGTCTGTCTGAGAGCAGAAGAAGCAGGAGCAGTGAAATGATAAAGAGATTATTGTTTCCCTCCATGGTAGATCATCGATATCTTGATCCCTCAGTCTCAGTCTCTCAGCGCAGCTTCCAAATCTTAGACTTCAGCGATTTGCCACAACTTGTCCTGACAATAATAAGAAAGAAACAGAAACACAAATTAGAAATGGCCAAAACCCTAAAGAAAAACCTGGCAATATTGTTTCCCCTTCACCAAAAACCTTGCCAAATGTCCAAGATTCCTTCACAAGTTACTTGGCGGTGTTTGAGACGAACTTGCAAAATGTGCCAAAATACCTACCCATGTAATAGTGGCATGACGTTACATTCTAATTGTTGGACAAAGCTGTTTTTCTGTAGGGACCCATGGTCACAAGAATGTTCAAATTGGGCCCAGGCCGTTATAAGACTTCCTCGTGCTCCTTGCTATAATTTATTTTCACCACATGCGGTGTATGATTCAGGCAGGAACATGCCCTCCTGTTCAGAGCCTAACATTCATGTCACTGGTGAATGAACTTGGCAGGCAAGTGTGTCATGGTTTAGTGGTTTGACACCCAAGGCCAACACTTTCACTTGGTGATTGATTTATAAGAGCGTGCTTTAAACCACTCTAAACACTCACTGTTACCAACCACACAATGGTAGTAATGTACACTGTGTGTTTAAATGAACTTCCTTTTCACATCGCAAAGTGAGCAAGCCAATCAAGAACTTATAAACTGAACTTCACTGCCCCTTGGTTACTTCCAAACTTATGCTTAAAAAAAAACTACTAAAAGTTGCTGAACCCAAACTTAGAACATGGAGTTAAATTAAATACAACTGCTACTGCCCCGGGCCCTGCACTAACCAAGACCAACAGCCATGACAAGTGCGCAGTGAATCTACATTTATCAAGTGGAATTCTCACAACTTCCTGAATCTGTAATAATAGAGCCACAGGAATTCAAATGAAACTTTCAACCTCAAGTCAAAAAAAAAAATGTTCTAGGCATCTTGAATAACAAGAGTGTCAACGGGGCTTTTAACCTAATGATGACATTCCCTCAAAAAGTTGGGGCTTAAGGAGAAAATGTATTGAACTCTCCTCTGGGATAGATGAAATACTTGCTGTCATTTCTGTTTCACAGTGAGCTTATCATGTGCCTGTTGGGAAGCCACATTAAACATGACACGCCACCACATTCCTCCATTACCCCTAGGAGTCTGGTGGACTTTAGCAAAGGCTGTGCTCTTATAAGCCTTGAAACTCTTGAGCTTTTAAAACATTCATGTGACTGTCAGCACATTGCCATGTGCCCTATTGGTTTTGTTGTAAGAGATTCAGTCTTGACATTGGAATTCAAGCATTAGTACAGTGTAACAACTGTGCTTGGGAATAGGAAACGTGCACTGTACTAGATCTGTACATTGATACTTTTTGAAAGTAATGTACACTGTACTATGTATTTAAGACAGGTATTTGAAACTTATTAATTTATTGAACTTATATGGTGCTCTCTTCAGGACTGCCCTGTTCGAGGGTGCATTACATTAAAATTCCTAATTAAATATGATACAAGTACCGGTATACAAGTATACAAATACCAGAAGCCATTACAATTACATCAACATTCCAAAATAAAAGTGTAACATACAAGTTTAAATACAGGTACACAGGGAGATAAACAATAACTTAAACCAATGAGGTTAAGAGCACATCACACATCACCAAATGCTTTCCGACAAAGGAAAGTTTTGAGTATAGTTTTGAGCAGACTTTGTGAGTGCAATTTACAAATATCAGATGGCAAATTACTCCATAAATTGGGCACAGCCGAAGTAAAAGCACGGTTTGCTAATGTTGACAACATTTTGCCAACATTTCGCTCTTTGGACATTCCAATAAAACTTCACCTGTAGACCTGATGCTATAACAAGACGGAAGGCTTGAGTAGAAAAGATATGCAAGTTTTGTAGAAAAACATGCATTTTATGTTCAATTTATTTGTTAGGAAAATTATAACTATTCCTTACACCATGGAGAATCTCATTAGGCACCATACAATATTTTTGTAAGAACCCCGCATTTTTGTTAATGTACATTAATTCCACCCTCAGTTCACTGCTTAAATACTTGTCTTCTTATGTTTTGTCTTTGAGATGTATCCGTTTATCATATTGTTCTTTGTTACACCTATACAGGGGACTCACGCTCGACAAGCCTTGCTTCTTGCGGGGTCCCGTCAATCTCTGCTTTACATTTCCTTGACTCCAGGATTTTTAATTTTGTTGTTGTTAGTTTTTGTATTTCACTGAAGTGGATACAAATGTATTTTGACATTTTACCTTGCGATGGAAATAATATCAAGTGAAGTTAATTTAATTTGCAAATCTCTTTCATTTCATTCACATTGTCAAAATGGCTAAAACAAAAACCAAGTGACCAGAATACCAAAAAATGTTTTATATGACCAAGAGAAAGCTACCAGTGAGGTTTAGATTTTACTCTCTTCTTTACTCCAACAAAAGTGTCATCATTACAAATGTACATGCACTTCACTTCACATTTGCTTTACTCATCATCAATAACTTGATGCAACTCTGCCGTCCTTGGAGAAAGTTCTGCAAATGCTTAACATACCCCGCAAAAACATTCCACCAGTTCGTCTGCAACAGTTGGTCCGTTCATTAGCGATAATTGGACCCTAAAAATAACAAGTCAGCGAACTTGGCCTGAACATTTGTCAGAACCAGACATCCGGTTTTGAAACTCTGGTACACATTCATGTCATTGATAAAGCAGCGACGTGCTTGACAAGGGTCCACTGGCTGCAAATGCAGAAGACACGCAGTGTTTTGATAACTTAACCCTTGGTAGGTTCGTGCTAGACAAACAAGGTTAGGGGTGTAGTATTTATACAGTGGTTTATTTGTAAGAGATACCAGGTGTCCTGGTACTGACATGCAATGACAGCTCCTACATGCGAACATGTACATTTCTTATATTTGCTTCCGAGATGCAGAAACCCGTATTGCCTACTTTCACATCCATTATATACACATACATTTGTACATGTACATGTTGATTAAAGGTAGAGTCTATCATTTGCAGCTATCCAAAAAGTAACTGACGAAAATATTGTTGAAAACCATACTTGCTTTAAAGATAGTAATGGCACTAAACTCCCTGTGAAATTACTCTTTCTGGCAAGCTGTCATTTTGAAAAAACAATAACAGAAGATCGTTTCCAATGATGGGTCTAAATTAGGCCCATTTTTGGAAATTTCCGTTAGTACATGTAGTTCGTTTTTAATATGGCAAAGCTGTGAATAAGTGCACTCAATCGTTGACACGACGCACGTGCGTGCGCGGTTACTACAATTCTTCAGTTCAGTGTGTGACATCGCGTAGCTGCAATCGGCTGAATGAGAACGTGTCCCGGACGCTGATTTCAGGCGCAGTTCAAAACATGACTCTGCAACTTTTGAATTGAAATCGAGATCCTAGAATATTGTTTTCTCGGAATATACAGCATTCACTGAGCTAAAACTTCATCAGGTTAGTTGTTAAGCACCCTTCTTTAGATTTTGAGCACTTTTGTTGCTTCAAACGAAAAAAACCCCACAAATAACAAATGATACACTCTATATAGTAATACAAACAAGCAGAATACTGCCAAACTAAACACACGTAACATGCCATGTTATGGATAAGAGCAATTTTTGGATCAATTATCAGCATAATTTGGCTAATTTTAGGCTTGTTAAGTTCCAGACATGGCTGACAGGCCTGATACTAAAGAAAACTTCTGTCAATTTCCTCTGGAATATTCGGAGCGTTTGTGTAGGCTGGAATGGGGTTGGGCGACAGGTTTGAAGGAAATGAGAACCATTACATGGCTACTGATGATATGGTGGGGGAGGGGGATAGGCTACTTGGGTGAAAGCCATTTTCTGCAGTTGCACCAGATACAAACACTACCAAGTTTAGAATTTCTATTTGAAACGGAATAGCCCCCCCTTTTTTGGGGGGGGGGGGGGGTTGGAAATTGTGAGCGGCGTCACAATCAGAAGGGAAAGAAGGTTCTGATGAGGTCCAAATGAGGTCCAAACGTCTGGCGACAGGCTGCTGTTTTAATAGAATGAAAACTGAAAACATTTCCTGTGGGATTCTGCAGACACTGTTTGGAAAGGGAAGTTTTCTTTTAAGGAGGCAGGAAAGGAGAAGTAATGATGTCTGAGGGTATTTGCTCTGGAGAGGAACTGAGCTGGGAAATTGTTTGCCTTGAAGTTAAATTGTTTTGTGAAAGGTTTTAAACGTGCCAGTTCCCCTCATGGTGCTGTGAATAATGTTATGCATCAGACAAGGACTCAAATATTGTTGAATGCTTAGGCCATTAAGTGAGGAATTTTTTTTGATCTGTTGTTTATTTTTTTTCTGAGATTTTATCTGATGATGAGTGTTTCTGCTGGTAAGGATTTATGGAGATTGCAACTTCTGAAAGTGGTCGGCTGCATACCTGCATGTTGAATTTATGCTTTTATTCACATTTGTGGTAAATAACTATCTTCAATTTGATTTTAATAACAAGTCTTACATCTATTCAAGTTACCATGACCCTTTTGTGAACACTACAAAACAAGCAATGGTTAGGCCATAGTCCTCTAACAAAACTAAAAAGCGGACATTTTTGATTTTTGAAAAAAGATTTTTTTAAACTTAACACTTTTAAGCAATACAGCATACATAAAGCCTTTAATTATGTTGAAATTCAGACACTCATAAAAGGATCAGGAATAGAGTGATTACAAAATGGGGTTGGTTATAATAGCATTGGACGGTGCTCTGTAAAAGTGCTGATATCATTATCAAGTCGGTCACCAGTTGTAAATGAGTGCCTAGGCCTGACAACGTTGGTGGTTCAATCCTGCGATAGCTTTACCAGACTGGCTTCCGCTAATCATTAAATGGAGATTAGTAGCTCGCTTGCATTTCCCAGCAGACAGTACGTGTCACCACGTCCCACCGTTATCCCTCAACAGGTCTCCAAAAAGTATGTCACCATTAATGTCTCGCGTTCCTCTTGCTGACAGCATGAATGTGGTTTATCCTGCTGTTCGGGAACAGGGCCAGCTGTAAGCAAGACATCAATGATTTTCTCAACTGATGAGTTCGTTTTGCGGTTTGGCTTTTGTAATACGATAGCATATCCTTGGGTTGGATGGAGATTTGCAAAAGCTTTACCTATGCTGTTGATTTTACAAGTTAACATCTGTGTCCAGTCAGTCCCTTTATTAATAAAACCTAGAATTTACAATTTCTAAATTTAGTACAGGCAGAGAACATGATTTCCCACTGTCGAGGATTTTCTTTCAGAGGAGTGAGCACATGGGTTGAGGACAACCCTTGCACGCGTTACTGCAAGTTCGCTGTATTTGGATTAAATCATTAGTCAATATTTAAATATTTGATGATTTTTGTTCAAGCGAATATTCAGTTGTTTGTTGCTACGACAAGATGAATTTTGGAGTTAAAGCAATAAAAAATAAATGTCATTTCCACATGTCGGAATAATATAAAAAGTATTTGAATTTTCAAATCAAGCAGATGGGGTCAAGAAAGCCAAACAGAATAAAAGCAATAGAAACTAGAGCTCAATGTCTGTTTGCAACAGAACATAGGGCTTTTCCGCATTATGATTTTTTTTAATCAATAATATGCCCTGAATATTCATGAACATAAAATCTGTCAAAAGAATTTTGCATTTTGCATGTTGCGTTCGGGAGATATGGCTAAAAGGTCCAAACAAATAAATATTCATATAAAATCTCAGGATGACGACATCATGACGTCACCTCATTTTTAATCTATAACACATCCTGGTATAGCCACATACCAAGTTTCAACCCAATCGGACTTACATTTCTGTAGATATAAGACTTCACAATATGTACGTAAATTTTCAAAAATCAATAAAAAAATTAGGTGATGACGTCATCGTGACGTCATAGTCTAGGCAGAATTTTTGTATGAGGGTCTTCCTTGGCTGTAACTTTGATGACGATTCCAGATCGCCAAGTTATAAAAATGGTGGCTTGAAAACGTGTACACATAAAAGTCAATGGGTTAAAAATCCAACAGCAGAAAAACTGCACCTTTAAATACGTGATTTGCCTTTAAACTGAAACTTTTTTATCAAATATTACTTGATATTCTGACTCTTGGGAATATTTTCAATCAAATGACAGGCGAAAAAAAATACGATTTCTTTTTCCTTCTCATAGTAATTCTCAGCCGAAGTTCAGAACTACTCAGTAAGATATATCAGTGTTATATAGGGAAAGACTTGTGGAGAAAGCTGTGTACAAAGTCTATGAGAAAAATTAATTATTCATGAATCCATAATAAATCATTTGATGATGACGTCATCATGATGTCTTAGTCTTGGCATAATTTTTGTATGAGGGTCTTTCTTGGCTGTAACTTTGATGACGATTCCAGATCGCCAAGTTATGAAAATGGTGGCTTGAAAACGTTAATAGGTTAAAAATCCCACAGCAGAAAAACTGCACCTTTAAATTAGTGATTTTCCTTTAAACTGAAACATTCTTATAAAATATTACTTGCTATTCTAACTCTTGGGAATATTGTCAATCAAATGACAGGCGTAAAAAAATACGATTTCTTTTTCCTTCTCATAGTAATTCTCAGCCGAAGTTCAGAAAATCTGTCAAAGTTAGCCGAAAATCGGCTAAAACGGTCACTGTGGACAGGATTTGACCTCAGCAACACGTGCGCTGCAGGCTGACTGACATACGATGTATGTGCCTATGTACAACGTACGTGCATGTACATGTACATGTACATTGTGGACGTCCTGTCCTGTGCATCTTTTGAAGCAGAGGTATTGTCAACGTGAAGTTTTAGGCGTGCGCAGGGTATGTTCGAGTTCGCTTATCGCCTCGAAACTTTGAAATGTTTTAGACCTACCCTTCAATCGACAATTAAAGTAATAACAAATATAAAAACTGCCATGGTTGATTTTTCAGGAATTTTCAAATGAAAAAGGGTCTTTTTATTATAACTTCTGGTCTGATGACGTCATTTGCCTAAAACTTCCCACACGTCTTAAGTGGGTCAAGGTCATTATATACACCAATATTTAGGCGATTCCGACAAACTTCGCCACAGACATCTATTGAAAATACATTTTTGCTAATTTTCAACCTGTCGGTAGAGGGCGCTCGAAGATTGCATGACGTCATCGGTAGATGATTTGAAGAATTCTATCGGCCAAGAGACTAACACTGTTAAAAGCAAGTTCATATCTATTACCACTTTCAAATAATAAGCCACTTCCGGTTTGGGCCTTTTTCGACCGGAAGCAAGGGTCACGCTATTGCACGCACACTGAATGAAATGAAGACCTTAACCTGCTCTACCACTTGCCGGCAACAGAATGCTGCGGACGCGTACGGTTGATTTCTTATGCATTTTTAAATATTAAAAGTGTCACAATTTAATTGCCTATAAATAAACACAGGATGACGTCATCATGACGTCATCATTCCACACTGTTGTTTGAATTAGGGTCTTTGCTTGGACAAAGATTGGTGTTAATGAATTACTGACAAAGAGTCAAAAATGCCCTTTGAAAATCGACAATTATTTTTTTAATTTCTGTGTACAAAGTCTATGGGAAAAATTAAATATTCAAAAATCTATAATAAATTAGTCGATGACGTCACCATGACGTCAATCTTCGGGACACATCTTTGCTATAGGGGCTATGCTTATGCTAATTTTGAATGATGTATGACAAACATTAATGCCAAAAGTGGCGTGTAGAATAAACGTGTACAAAGTCTATGGGGTTTTGGGAAAAAAAGAAGAAGAGGAAGAAGAAGAAGAAGAAGAAGAAGAAGAAGAAGAAGAAGAAGAAAGAAAAAAAATCAGAACAAAAAGAAAGACTTTTCCGCAACAATGCGGAAAAGCCAAATAGATTTTGAGGGTCAATGAAACAATACCAACTAGGCTACAGTTCATTTTTGATTATTTTTTTAAAAGCATTTGAATATTCAATAATTGATCGTACATTTGAGTATTAATCAACCTTGTCAATAATAATAATAATAATAATAACAAGCATTTATAGAGCGCTTTTACACATAAGGTATCACAGTGCTTAACAGCAAAGTAAGTTACAGATACAAAGACTCAAAAGTAGTGAAAACAGTGAAAGCAGTTAACGATTGAACAGAAACGTCTTGAGACAGTTCTTGAACCCTTGAAGTGTTTGTGCTGAGCGGATTTTTCCTCGGAAGACTGTTCCAAAGACATGGGGCATATGTTTATCAACATTTCTCTCTCTCAATTGACAAGTTTGATAGGACAAGAAATGAATTGGAAGGTATCAGATGGAGAAAGAGTTTCTTGAAGACAACTGTATCGCATTGATTGAATTTCTTAAGTTAACTCCTCACTTTTTCTTCCGAAACCTCATATGTCAAGTATTCCCACATCAATTACATGAAATGCCAGTTTGAGTCAACAAGCCTCAAGGTACAGATATACCTGCCAAGGAGCTTTATGATAAATCCCTGTGCCTGTATTCCAGGGACATATCAGAATTCAAGGAATGCATTTGTAGCAACACACATAAGTACAGCCATATGGTATGATTTCTTGTAATGTTCTCTCCTCTAGGACATGGTATCATGCTGTTGGATATCTCATGCGAGTCGGACCGTTATGCGAAGCATGTCTTTGATTTATCTATTGGTAGGTCTGGACTCTGGACCATCGCAATGACATGCAGAAATTTCAAAATTCTTCAAAGTATTTTATAGCTTTGTCACATTGGCCAGTTGATCAGTTGTAAATTGTTTTTCAAAGGGAGGACAGATGTGATTGTTATATCGTGTCTTGGATACTGTCATTTCATTGGTCTAGAACGCCCATGTTTTGCAGTCTATAAAATGACTGTTTAATTCATAAATTCACTGTTTTGCTGTGTGGGATACATGTACAGTTGATAAGTAATTTTTACCCTCCCAGATCCTGCATAATCTACCAAAATGTTCTGGAAGATTTCGCAGGATTGAGAAAGCTAGCTACTGTTACTTTACACAGGGCTTGATACCACGGGCGCGCACTGCATTATGGGGAAGTTTTTTAGTGTTCGGCAAATTAGGACCGAGTTATGGGGACTTTCTGCTGTCCCCACAACGTCTTCGGTCCCCATAGTACCATAGCACAACTCGTGTGTAGTCCCCAAAACTATGGAACAAGTACTGTATATGTCTGTACTTCAAAGTGCATTTTCAAAAAAACCCCAAAACTATGTCATAGTTTCCTCCACAGTAAAAGATTTTAGAGGATTCGGGGAGATTCATAGCAATATTGCCAAGGGAGTTAGGGCTAACCTTGGAGCATTGAGAAATATGTAAAATAATCCCACCAAATATGGTTGGATTGGGAAATGTCGCTATGGGCCATGCGCCATGCCTTACAGACCCTTGAGGGAAGTGGCAACCATCCAAGTCATTTTCCAGGGGTTGCTGCTGTGAACTCAGACACTTCATTCATCCGTTTTAAAGGAAAGCTGTTCCATGTGAGTGAAGTAACTGTAAACCGCGTACTGAGTTCTATATTGTGTTTTGATATTTCCACAAATCATCAGAACTTTTTGTCTCCTGTGAATGACTGAAGTAGAATCAGATAAGCACTTGCTGACACACAAATGAAGTTGCATACGTAGTGTGGACATTCCTTTGTTTTCGTGTAGTTAAAGAAAACCTGTAAAAAAAATCAATTTACTCACACTGTGAAAACTCTTTCAACCCAATTTTTTTTTTCTATGATTCCCTTTAGTGTTTCTCTTCATTTTGCCACGGATAAACCTAACCCCAAAATGCCTCTAAATCTGTTTTCTAGAGAGGGGGAAACACTGTGTGGACGTGGGCAAGTCCACACAATGTCGCTGCTACCTGGTTTATGTAGACCTCTTTTGTTCGAAAGTCCACACAGTGAATGTAATGCTTGTACACCCATGCAGATAGTGTATCCTTTTTCTCCCCATGTACAGTTACCTGGTAATTAACTCCTACTGATAACATTGTGTTGTTCTCATGTTTTACAAATAGCTAATAAAACATGAGCATAAGAATACAGAACTGCCTGCTGTTTGGCCTTTTTTTTTATAGAATTAATACACCAAAATACCGAGAAATTGAGGAAATATAAAGCAACTGTGTTCACATCAAAGTTGACTTTCACACCCATTTATGCATCTGCAGCAACTGAGTCAAAATGTAGGGCCTACTGGTACATCATAAAACTGCAACTCTAGTACATGGGCTTACCTTTTCACACCTTCACAGTCTGAATTTGGCGATATCCTACCTCTCTGCAGTCCTTCTGCAGCACTGAACCGCTATGACCCTTACAATAACATGCTTCAGAAGATTCTAATCTGAAAACTCTCCAGATGGTTTGTTGACGGTAAATTCTATCAAAGTGAGCCCTAGCCCCTGATTGGAAATGCTGGGTAATCATTTGGGCATGGAAGTCATTTTCTCCACCCCCCCCCCCCCTCTCCTCCCTTCTGTCTTGCACAAGTTCTTCCGAAGCCAAGAAGCTAATCCCCAAAACACATGTTCAAGATGCATCCCTTACTCACAGTCCCGATGGTACATTGAACTCGAACTTCTCCTCCGAAGGTTCAGCAAGAAGAACTTGACGTATTCTTGACCGACGTCATTCAGGCATTTCGGATCCACCAGAGACTTAACCGTAACAACTGAAATAAGCTCCTGGCTCTGTGAATGTCACTGCAATTGGTCCTGGATATTTGTTGAGATCTTTAACATCGAAATAAGATCAAAGTATTAACAGGACCGCTTGGTATGTTGAGCACATGTTTGCCAACGTCATCCCAAATGAAGGATGAATGATCTAAAGACTTGTAGCAATCTGATACCAAGGAATCAATTACCGTACCATCATCCAGGCAAACATTCAGTCTCCCGGCCATGACATCCAATTTAATCATTAGTCTATGGTCCTTGTTATTTCATGACCCCCATTCCTGTAATTTCACAGATGATGCACATCCAAGTGGATGGATGCAGGGAAATATGAGCACTGGATTACCACATGGGTGGTAATAGCTGGCATTTTAGCGGAGAGGGGAAGAAAGTAGGGCGGTGAGGCATTGGAAGATGCTGATGATGATGATGATGATGAGATATACAAGATGGAAGAAAGGATTGAACTAAGAGATAAGAGGATGTACAGGGAGCTCGGAAGCACTCTTGAATCTCCATTCAACCCTCGGGGCAAGCAGTTGAAAGATCTAGTCCAAATACCAGATTCTTAAAAACGAATAAACATGATTTTTTTTTAAGGCTCCCTCCTACAAAGTCCCAGTTTGTTGCTGTGACAAGGGTTGTAGCTATGCTAGCTGCTGCCAGCCGGTGCTATCCGGCATTCCAAATCACCGGCTGGCATTTGAGGTGAAAATGAAGCTTGCTGGCCGGTACAAAGTTTGCTGGATAACATGGCGATTTTGAAGTTTTGACAGAGAAAATAGGCTTAGAAAATTCTAGTACTGGGCCTAGTTGTAGCTCCACCGGGGAATCTGTTGCCAAGAAATTGAAGGTTAACAAACTATATTTCTAATTTCTTGCATTAAATACTTCAAGAATTGTATACCTCATAATTTCCTCAAAGATTAAAATTACAGTTAGGCACAACTGCACATGAATTATGTATGCACAGTGTACATACAATGAATGTACTCAGTTGGCCCACGAGAGCGCGCTGCTCATTCTTTCTAGCTACTACATGTACCCTGGCTGTTGACTATGTGGAAGCCTAAATCTCTCATTGATGAATATTCTCATCAAGAACTCTAACTGATAATTGTTTTTTCTTAAATTGAAGTCATTTGTGCTTATGATCATTTTTTTCTGCTCATTTTTTTTCCTGCTTCCTGTTATTGTCTGCCACAACCTATTGCTTTTGTTATTGTTGTTGTATTTATAACTTTTGATTGCTTCCTCTGTCCCAGATGGACATAAATAGCCCTGATGCCTTTGTATGTCCGATACAAATTGAAAATGCGCCCATTTTCAATTGTTACATTTGGATTGAAAACAAACATGCAAATGTTGCGTGTCTAGACTGAGACACCATTTAATATACTATGTATATTGCAATGTCTGCAGTTTGTTTTGTGGTTTTGGCCCTTATCCAAAACAAGACCAGCTTAAGTAAAAATCTTCATTGTATTCACATGTATAGTATTTGGAGTGAAATTGAAAGTGGTAATTAGTGGGATGTTTGTTTGACCATTAGTCTGTTTTCTAGGACTAGACTTTCTCTTTGTCTCGGTTTACATGTAAACAGAAGGCCTGGAGGTTGAAATAGGGGTGGGGATAAAAGTTTGAGGTTCTGTTTCCAATTTTTTCTCCCAACTTTGTGGTCGAAACCTGCTTGAGTAAGTGTTCAATTGAAACTTGAGGTTGGATTCCTGTTGAATTGTCTGCAGTTGTCTTTAGAGATCGGCAGTGGTTGGGATAACGAACAGACACCTAGAATTGGAAAAGCACCAACATTTTTTCAGCAGTTTAAAGATAATCAAATAATGGAAAAAGAATGCTAGCATAAAAAAAATTGAAATACTGGACAAGTGTTAGATTACCTCTCAGGAAATCCATCTGTTACAGAAAATTCCGTAGCTGCGGTTGGTCGAGACTGACACCGAAACAGATAATTTGATTTGAACATTTTTTGGCCTTTAAGTGCCAATGGCTTGTAATTTAATTGATTCCACTAGTCAGTGTGTAATCACATCCTGCGCAGCTGTAAATTACTGCCACTGTGGGATTCCGGTGATGTAGCCAGACAATCAGGAACACAGCATCCTTCTTAACATCTCTGAGATTATACAAGACAAGAATTTGCCATTGTAAAAACAGAGTCCAGCATTGTTTTTGTACAAAAGTCTGTGTTTAATTTGTGTAGATAAACGAAGAAAGTAGAAAAACATTTAATGAATTGGGTTTTTATTGGGGGGGTCTACTTCAGCAAAATCTATCCTTCCGCTTTTAACTTGTTTGTAAATTTTGAAAGGACCTTTCTTGAAAAAGTTACCTGTCTGTCTGAGCATGTGTGGCTTTTTATTTGTGCTCATAAAACCTTATGTGTAAAGATCAGTGAACCCATTGGCTCACACAGCTTAGCAGAAAACCTTATAGCAAAACTTAAAACAACTTTTATTTGCTTAGGAAAAACCTTTGTGATCCTAAATGCATCTAATAAAATGAGTAGTTTTCAGTATTGAGTATTGACCCTAACCTTCCCAAATCCTCCAAAATCCTCTTTGCCAAATGAAGGATTTTGCAGGATTGAGACTAGGCTACATGGCAAAAGTGTGTTGCTGATTTTGGAGGATGCACTGTGTCTAGGTCTTGGGCTGGACCTTGTGTTGTTTAAGCTCATGTTGTGCATGAAATCCTCCACACTGCTGCAGGACGGTCACTGGCTAGAAGTTTGCAGGATTGAGGCAGTGGTCACTCCTCCAAGGACCACATTCAAGAAATAACAGAGGATTTTGGAGGATTGAGGCTGTATGCAATGTTTACATGGAGGCAGTTTGAGGCTTTTGCAGGATTGAGGTTACATCCTAGCAAAAAAGCCTAGGGAGAACCATTTCCTAAAGCACTTGAACATGATAAAAGCACTGCGCTGAAACACATCAGAAGACTTGCTATAGACAATATCATGTTTTTGGTTCCTTGGGTCTCCGTGTCCAAAAATTCAACAATCTTCCTAACAAAATAAACCGTAATTATCCTATAAGTACTCGCATGGCGGGTACATCTGGACACCCCTGTGATGTTCCCGCAAAGTTTGTTTCAATTTCAATGCCAGTTCCAGACCTCACGCAGATCATCTCAGGAATGCTCTTTAAGAAAACAAACTCTGTTTTGCCTCAACCAGCGTGTGGGAGTGGGGACTTGGAGTTAAGTGTACACACCTAAAATGCAAACGTGGCACAAAAATCACCTATTTCAGAAATCAGGTCATTTTATTTCTGCTAAACTGTTTTGACAACCACTTGTTTCATGCTGTGTACCAACTCAAAACTTTACTTCAAAATCTTTACATCTGTTTGAGACCACTTTTTTTTACTGCATGCCTTCATAATCTTGGAGGAATTTTCCAGAAATGTGACTGAAGATTTGAGAAATTTGTCTTGCGAGTTTTGTGTTCTCAGGGACTGTTTTTGCTAAATGCTTTCACGACATTGTAAGTCAGAGAATTTTTGGTTTAGAGACAACATTAAGCCTGATATTCTTCAATTAAAAGATGGGTACGTGTATGTGACTCACCACTCATATCTTACAATTCTGATTCATAGATGATCTGAAAAGATCCACCAGCTTAATGTCAGACTTAGCCCATGAAGTTTCTTAATACTTAAATGTGGGAAAGTAATATTGTTTAGTATGACTCGAGACGCTACTCTGAAGCTGTTTTAGACACATCATGATCATAGTGTTTAAATTTATGAGAAAGAGAAAGCGTGGGATTCGTAACTGATGCTCTGGTCATTTTTCATTTTCTGTCAAAGTTCTTCTGTCAGTGTTTTGAGTTTTGGCAACCATCTGTCAACTTTTTCTGGCTATGCCGCGGGCAAAAGCTTTATTCATTGTTCTTGTTCCGCATCCGCTACCGGTGCAAGGGATGATGGGACACCAACTGCGTTGTCATGTCCCCCATCGAGCTGTCCCTCTAAAACCTTGATCTTTGAAAGTCGCCTTCCCTGGGAACCAATTTGCCCAGTTACAAAATTTATCGAAGTAAATGAGAGCCTATTAAGCCTACATTTGGGCTGGCACCACAGCCTTGACTCTTTGAAGAACACTTCTTGAAAATGTCCTGATCTAGTTTTTTTCCTCTGCCCGCAAAACCGCCTGAACTGCTTTCCAGCAGTGAGATGTGTTTAGAAAGATCAACAGCCACAGGTTGTCCAGTTTCTGGTACGTCAAATGTCTGATGGGAGAACATTCACATGATTTCAGCAGGTGTATCAGCAGGTGAAGAGGCTAATTGGCGTGTCAGTCCTGATCCATGGGAACATATCTGCCGTAATCTTTCGGCTCAAGTCCGCTCAACCTCTGAAAACTGTCATATTCTGAACACATGTTATCTCAGATGTGTAGGACATCAAGAAAACTTGTGCCCATTTCAGACTGGGGTTCCCGAGTCATGCTGAACAAATAAACATTTTGTTTTCAAGCAGGCGAACTTTTTATGTATTAATTTTCCACTGACTTGCTTCTGGAGTTTTTCCAAGCAACTGCAACAGCCGATGTACTCCCTCCTAACTTTTTCAACATTGGGTTTGGCGCACAAAACTCCCATTTTGCTGGTCTGAACGGATGTGATTGCTCTTAGTAGCCTGGGATCACTTGAGGGATTTCAGGATATGATCTCTGTGTGGAGTGCTGTGGCCCCGTGGTTAAGGGCATTGGATTTGTGGTCTGCAGGTAAAGCTGCAGGTTGTGGGTTCAAGTCCAGCCTAGGGTTATGGGGGGAGGGGGGCTGGGTTGGACTCACTTTGTCAATGGGAGCAGCCTTCAAGTGGACAATAGGTGGTGTTGTCCAAAGCGGCACAATTAAGGACGTTTGTCGACGTTAAAAATGGTCACTCCTGAAAGACAGGTTGCTCGTGAAAAAGGACTGACAAATTTCCAGTGGTGGAGCAACAATTCTTTGATGAGGTTGGCGTACACTCTCCCCCCCCCCCCTACTTGGCTACGCCGCTGATCTAAAGGCCTGTTGACCCTGTGAAGATGCTGATTTTGAAGAACGCAAGCAGTACAAGGCACATCAAAGAACTAATCATTTGTGTGTGACATGAAACATTTTATTGTGGAGTGTATTCTAATTCACTAATCCCAAGATACATTGCTTAGGGAGCATACAGCAAAAGATTGGACCAATAGACAAGCATACATGTAAGCTTGAAATCATTAACCAATAAGAGAACACAAACAGCACATATTCACACCAAACATTACTGCAAATGACAATCAAGTCAGTGTGTCAATCACTGTTGCTTTTTTTTAAGCACTAAATTTAAATAGTGATCATGCAGATGTATACGTACAATTGTTTAAAAACAATGAAGAGTGCAAAATCTGTTTTTACTATTTACAAATTTTGTTTTGTCTATTTACAATAAACTTTTAATATTTGTGTTCTTTATCGGCAGAGGTCATTTTAATACTGGATTGATTTAAGGATATATTTGGCATTCAGCTATTACATCACAGCAACAAAATTACAATTGGATATTTTCAAACTCACTGAAAACCATTGCAAAAAGTCACATCTCTGGCATATTGTACAGGGTTGAATTCTCAATGGTATAAACAATTTTATGGATATATGTCTCAATATGAGAAATCATCTCAGGTTGGCCATCAATTAAGAAAACTGTGTTTCTTTCCTTGATTTCGGTGGGTTTAATTTTCTGCGTGCTGCAAGCTGTCCTGATATAAATTAAAACCAAAAATACATTTATTTTATAAAAATTCTGATCAGAGGTAGCCGTGCGGGGAAAAAGTGAAATAAACAGGTGGAAAGACAAGATAATTGGCCTGTGGAGAGGTAGATTGAGAGAGAAATGAAGGAAAAAATGGAAGAGAGAGAGGTAGAATTAGATGACACATGAAAAAGAGAAGATGGAAATAAGGAACCATCAAAGAAATGGACAACGAGACCTAGAAGATGTTTTGCTTTACATTCCTCATTTTCATCAGATTGGCTAAGTTGACTTATTACTAACTCATATTATAGCTATTTTGCCTTTAAAACCATAGTTCATTTTGTATGGCATATAAGTATTAAGCACAACCAAGGAGACAAGAGCTAAGCATGAAAAATTGCCTTAAAATATCGAGACAAAAACAGGATATTCTTTCACATTGGCTACTTTCAGCAGTGAGAGATGCTTAAGGTTTGAGCATGAATTATTTTCTGATATAATGAGAAACGTTTTGTTAACCATTGGACCAAAAGCTTCATAGATGAATGTAGGAAAAGCCTGATTCGCATTTTGTAAAACTTTTGCTTTCTTTGCAGCTGCATTCACTTACATTTGACCTGTAAGCAGGGACTCATAAGACTTTCCCGTAAAATGAGGAACGATTAAATTAGATATGGCTGGGAGACGGGAAAAATGCAACTTAGGGTAACAGGATGAAATGCTGCGTCAAAGCTTGCACGGAGGCAAGAGGAGGGAGTAGCCGAGGCCCGCGACATCCTTTCCACTTTTCCTCCCAGATGTCCAAAGAATTTCCACCTCACAGTGTTAACAATGGATATGGGGAAAAGGAAGAATTTAGTCAGAATAAATATAAGGATAAGATCAAAAGCACAGGAAGTTGAGGGATTTGTAGCTAGGGAAGCAGTCGTCTTGTCTGTGAAAACAGGATGAAAATAAAACCTAAATAGATCCAAGGATATACCAACTGAGTATGTCAAGCTGTGTGGAGTATGGAGTGACGGTGAGATTAGGAGTTGAAGAAATAATTACTGAGATTTGTTGTAATTTTATTTGGGTGTTTTTTACCAATGGTAAAATAGCCGAAGGTAGCAAAGTGAAAGGTTGAGTTGATGAATAGGGGAGTTAGTAAAAACAGGGAACAGGACTGAGAAAATAGTAAATACAGAGTGCGCCAAAAACAGTGCAACATTCAGAAAACAAATAATTGAAACTGTTAAATGTTTTTTTATTTAATGTAATCATTAATTACATTAAAGCCCGACTATTTCTCAATCTACTCCTTTATACCTCATACATTTTACTTGGGCCACTCTCACCTGTGATGTCACCAACTTAAATGCATATTCAATGCTTAACCCAGATTCAGCATGTCCAGGTGAAAGTGGCCGGCCCGAGTAACATTTACACCCTTTCACCTAATTGATTGTATTTCTGGATCTATGGACTCAAATGGAATGGGGTAAAACGGAATGGATTCAGAAATAGTCAGGCTTTAATGTAATATATAACTTTGTTGAAAAAAAGAAATTAACAGTTTTAATTATTTGTTTTCTGAATGTTGCACTTTTTGGACACACTATGTAGTAGTTAAACCCTTGGAGTTTAAAATGCAAAATGTCCAAACTAATAAATACACACTTATAAGTACCTTATTTGTATGTTATACTATTTTGTGCAATACCATACCATATAACCATACAAAGTACTCTGGCACTATTGGGAATATTTCCTGCATTAAATATCAATACAGTAAACAAAAATGTTAAGTTAATCAAGAAAAGTGCATTAGAAAAATTTGACCTCTTTAGCCAGCTGTCAATTTGACTCAGCATTGAAATGTCTCTTGCAGGTAAATATATATGAACTTACATTTCACTATATTTTAAGCCTGTAGACTTTGTTCAAATTATTTACAAAGAAGGCGAGCTGTTTTTACCATGACTTCATCTTTGGATTGTTTTTGTTTGCAAAGTCATCTTGGGTTCGTGGGTTTTCAGTGAGCAGTAACGTACAAGTTGTTGGCAAGATACTCAAATTGAATGTGGAGGAGAAATCCGGAGAGATAAAAATGTGATTCGCTGAAGTCGCTGTCCTCAACCATGCTCAGCCAGACTTGGTCGCTCTTCTGCAGCTCAATCACGATACTGGAGAAGCGTTTGGCAACCACCATGGTCTGGCCGTTCTTCACCAGCTGCAGCTTGCCCTTAAAGTCCGTGGTAAAGTGGAAGACGTAGGTGCCTGGGATCGGAGAGATGAATTTCACTCTGCCGATGTCAAAGTATCGTCCGATGTTTGTGATGATGTCATCGAAGGGGATGATCTCATCTCGGCCGTGGTTCAAGTCGCCGCTGGATATGAAGGCATGAACCATGAAGGCACACTGCATGAGCTCCGGAGCTGGCAGGCCTGGTTCCCCCTTATACCCCCTGTAACCGGGTACCCCTTTAGGCCCTTGTTTACCCACGCCTTGGGGCCCCTGAGGACCCTGTAAACCCAGCAAACCTCTGTCGCCTCGCCTTCCCTTGGTCCCAGTGATTCCTCTTTCACCGGGCTCACCACGCTGTCCTTTCGAACCCTTATTCCCTTGTACCCCTTGCACACCCTTAGGACCCGTCGGCCCCTGGTCACCTTTCTCACCCGTGTCCCCAAGGTCACCTCTTTCCCCCTTTTCACCCAAATCTCCTTTCAGGCCTGTATTTCCGGGCAAACCTCTTGGTCCCAGTTTTCCGAAGAAGCCTTTAGCTCCTCTGGAACCATTGTTGCCTTTTGGTCCCATCTCCCCCACCAGTCCCGGTTCCCCCTTATACCCAATATCCCCTTGGTCACCTCGTGGCCCCCTCTTGCCAGGTTTACCGTCTTCGCCGTGTGACCCCGGGGCACCCGGGGTGCCCGGTATCCCCGCCGGTCCCGAGCAACATGCATCGCAGAAAGTTTTATCAGTGATCAAGGATGCCGACCCAGCATCGTTAAGCGATGCCAAGAACAGAACACCAAGTCCAACGAGGATCGCTTTCCACATTCCCATCCTTGCTCCTTCAAGTCCTTCCAAATGTCACTCCTCCTTTCTGATTGGCTCGTTGAAGGTATCCTAGCCTTGGGATTGGTCAGTTTATGCCATCCGTAGTTGCCGAAGCATTCAAAGTGTGTTTGATCCTGTGACAGAACAATGGAAACAGACACAGTGAGTTGATTGGTTTGAATTTTCTTACGAGAGAAAATTACTGAGGACTTGTGGGTAACCATCAAATTCAAATCTGGCCCAAACGTTTTTTTTTCATTCAAAATCTTGATTATCAGAGTTTTTGAGTCTATCAACATCTTGTCTGTTTCCATTGCTATTTGCAGGGTCACCCACATTCCACATGGCATATTATATTATCTGAAAACATGAGGACACCATTATTTGCACGGTTATACAAATTCACTAATTGTTAATCACTATTCCTAAATAACGAAGATGTTTTCCCTCATTTGTGATGACTGTCCAGACTACTCAGATGTTTAAATTATATTCAATTGATTGTCAAATTGAAAATAGTTTTGAAATATTCAGAAATTAGGAGCCAGTTACAACAAAGAGTGAAGACAGACTTTTTGATATCAGATTGTTTGTGTATTTGTATTTAATGAAAACTTGGTGTGTTTTTTTTTTTTTTTTAATTACTTGGGAACAGCAATACAAAAGTGAAAGCTACTAAAATGTTCATTGTTGGAATAGTTATATTGTGTGTTTGGATACTGTCATTTCATTGGTCTAGGATGGCCACGTGTCTGGACAATAAAAATCCATGTCACACACTCAGGGTGATATCGCACTGCGTTCATTGCACGCGTTGCGCGTGCGTGTAGAACCTGCCAGTGCGCTAGCTTAATTGCGCTCAGTCTCACGTCCGGTAGGACATCAAACCTTCGGTTATCAAAGGTTACATTGCAGTGATTTAATTTATTTCTCACACAGTAAGTTACAACCATTTATTTTTTTGTGAGTTATTGGCATGATATAACGAAACAATTCTTGACTGCTGTGATGTTGACTGCTGTGTTTAACCCCCTCGGGCGTATAGCACCCTCTGCTTTGCCTCAGGTACTATGCGCCCCTTGGGTGTTAAAAAAGTCACAGCACAGCAGTCAACAATTGTTGTTGAAAGTGTATATCATGCACAGTCATAACTGCTATTGTTATATTACACTGTTAATAAAAACAATCTTCCAGTAAGTTCAAATACTGGTATCAACATACAATGTATGTAAATGTAATAGTCCAACCGACTTGGCCCTTTAAATATTGGTCACATATTTTACTTCTTTTTCTTGGACACGGACATGCAAAGTGAAAATAGTACATTTGTTCTGAAATCTTAACCATCCTGATGGGTTACAGACAACCAGTAAAAGTGCTGAAAAACATCCCCTGAAATATCTCACAGCCAGCTGCAAAGAGTTAACTCCTTCCTGGTACTGCGTGTATGTCATCAAGCCTCACCTGGTGTCCAAGAAAAAACCTCTGTCTTTACCAGTACCTACCTAGCCTCAAACCCATAGTGCAAAAGCCAAACATGTTCAGGGGGTTGTTATGGGCGATTTCATGAATCATAAAGTCTGTCAGTCGACAGGTGGAATGGTTCGTAGCGGGTGAGATCGTGGCGCGGCAGTGGTGTGTGAGCTTTCAACTTCAAAATGCTTCAAATTTTTTTACATGAAATTGACAGTGACATGTTTATTTGAACCATTGCACTGTTAAAGGTGGCATTCAGTGTTATTAATACTGTGATGTGAAACGTCCTCCTAAACATTTGAAATTTACGGCCGCCTAAACATTTAATGTTTCGGTTTTGGATGTAAAAGAAAATAACGGCTTGCTTTCATTGAAAACAGATCATTTATCAAACACTTGTATTCTACAATCTTTTTTTAATTTCAGAAAGGTGAATTTTTCTTTAATTATGTATTATTTTCATTAACAATTGTAGCAATTACATTTTTTTTAAGTTGGTGGCTTCCACAGTTGTAGAATAACAACTTTTAAACATTTTAGCAATAATCTACAAAAATTAACCATCTTGAACTCAGTTGTTCACAATTTCAACCTAGTTTGTGCTAACCTTGATTCAAAATTTTATAAATTGATGTAATACGGTCAAACAGAGTGGTGTTCAAGCCTTAAAATAAATTGTCATTGATGCTACCTTTACTGCAGTTTATGTCTTGAAAGACTTTAGTCTAAAAGCCACGTAGAGGAAAACTAACTTTGAAGGTGGTTTTAAAATAGGATGCAAGCGGAAAGCACACTTAGGCTACTTCTGTTTCACGCAATCCAGTTACGAGACCCAAAAAGTGTGCATACGTTTTCTGTGTTTCTCAAAATGTATGGTATCTGCTGAGCTGAAACTTCAAAAGATAGGGTTGTTACGCATCTACTTAACTATTTTAGCGATTCTGTTGCTTCAAACGAAGAAAAAAATTAATGCACAAGAAGCAAATGTAGGGTTACTTTAACATAGAAACATTTTATTATTATTTTTTGGTGTGAAAGAGGAAGGGGAACTAGGAAAAAAAGTAGTAAAACTGGTGGTTGGATTGAAATCCGGATTTGTTGATATTCGGTTTGAATTCCACTTTCCGTTTCAGATTTTGGACACCATATATCCAAAACCAACCTTAACAAAATTTAGCCTTCTATTTTTGGTGACAAGGGTTAAAGAAAACAACTGGAACATCCCCAATTTGCTCTAGGGTCTTTGATTGTAACTGCATTCACTTACTAGTGGTTTCTTGGTTCATAAATAACCTGCCCATTCTTATCAGAGAGTTCCCATCCATTTTTTTTTCAACATTTGTTACAGCTCTGGAGTGTTTTTGTGCAGGCCCAGTGGTCATTGAATCCTGCAAACTGTACCCAGTCATTGGGAGGACATTTCTTGTTGCACCTCACCCGTCACTTTTGTTTGCATGACTGTGAGCTGGATGGGAACTTCCATTATTCTGTTTGAAAAAAAAATTAGGATAACTGGATTTGAAATCTCCAATTTCTCCCACCAATAAATAAAAGCTCATTCAGCAAGTTAGCAGGCAAAGCGCTTAGAATTGGAATTGAATGAACTTGACAACATATAAGATTGCATTGTGGTTAGTTTGAAGTATTTGATTATCCCCAATAAATGCCATAGAATGTAGGGGATTGCGGTCTGACCTTCACATGTGAAACCACTACAAATATTTATCATGTAGCTGATGTTCCAGATGTGTTGGAGTGAGACTGTATGAACTATGCTCTTCTGCAAACAAATACTGGACATCCCTTCGACTTTCGTTATTAACTGTCCAGACATTATTTATTTACTTTGGGATTGTTTTGTTGAGAGTTTTTGTTTTGCCAGGGTTTGGTGTGTCAGACTTACACGCAGAAAATATACTATTTGTTGAAAGAGTGATTGGTCTTTGAGTTACGGTTGTAAATTCTGACACATTCCTGTTTTGCGTTTAGACCCTACATGTTTATGTGATGCGATCAAGCTACATGAGTCGTTTGTCGACCCTGGTCAAAAAATTTTTTTATTACAGATTTCAAAAGAGCACAATCTCAGCATTACTGCAGTGAAAACCGCATGCTGATACCATCTTTAGTTCAAAAATTATGGAAGGCCAAACACCAAGAGATGTGATGAAGTGATGTGATGAAGTGGCCCTATTTTGGCCTGTATCTCCACAAAAATTCCCGACAAACGACTCGTATAGCTTGATCGCATCACAAATGTTGTCTGAATATAAATATTCCAATTTCCTGAATAAAGTGGGTATTTTGACCCGAGTGAAACAGCGTCACTAGGCATGGAAATTTGAATTGACTTTCTGTTGAGAAAGCAAAGTACCGGTATCTGGGTATTTAGATGTTTGGACACCAATGTCTTTGCTTTTGTCAGTAAAAGTTTGAGGGGGCATATCGCTGTCATATAGATTTATGCCACATGGACATATTGAAACAACTTGTTTAATTCACTTTAATGTGTTACACACCTGTAGAAGATTGCAAAGTGCAATTGTCAAACCAAACTCTCCAACCAGGCAATGCAAGATTTTTTTTTTTTTTTTTTAACTATAAACCAATCCAAAAACACTGCTTGCAGAGAGCAAAAATGAAATTATTGCTGTACCTGCTACAAAAAAAGGAGATAAATTAATCTTATTTCAATAAAAATAAAATAGGACAAAATAAATCACGCTTACCTGTTAAGTTGTTTGTGTAATTTCTGTCAACTTTTGCTGAGAGATACTTGGATCGAGTGTCTTTCCTGTCACAAATCTTTTACTGTTTTTTTTTCACTAATTACATTGTTCTTGATTTCTGGAAGTTTGAGTCAGTTCGGTTGTTTCAATTGGTTATGTAGCAGTAGCAATACAATTCCAGTCCTCAGTTTTGAAGTTTTTTGGTCCTATGCAAAACTTTAACTCTTTAGAGAAAGTGCATGGAGTCAAAAGATAAAAAGAAGGTGTTCCACGTTTTAGCAAAGATGAAGATGATGTGAAGTTTAAATCAGTTGACTACGTCACAGATTCAGCACATTAATTGGATCATCATGGTAAAACCATCTTCATCATGTCTTCAGCAATGTGGGCTGTTGCTTGAAGGGTTAGGCAGCAATGTTCAAAGAGTTGATCACCAAGATGTTTCAGTCGACCGAGGAGACAAGTTCATTGGTATCTGGTGTCAACATCAGCTACTGATGCTCCGGAGATGTTCAACAACTCACACTATCTCTGGTCAGATGATGGTTGCGTGTGGTCGTGAAGAACAAAGTCAGGAAATAGTTACACGATGATTCCAAAAAGTCTGCCAGTAACTTGCAGCACGTGAACGGCCTGCCAAGGTTGGAGACAGAGAGACAGCATTCAAATAGCTGTCACTGCTAACTGTGAGCTTGTCAGGCACACTCTGACATTCCACCGTGGATGATTGGGGCCCATATATCTGATGGAGGCGCTACACACACGTACACATCAAGGTCTTTGGTCCTTGGCAAGCATTTTAAACAAGGGTACCGGTGATGTCAGAGACTGACTGTTGTTACAGACTGCGGTCTGCTTGTGGTTGACAGATCAAGTGCAATGTTAATTGCCTCAAGTTGAAGGCTGACATTCATGAGCACAGGTACTTTAACATGTGCACGTCCCTGGCTGACATACAGTTGTTTGCTTCCTTCATAACACACTAGGGAGGTTGAAGTAACTTGGCTTGACTTTGGGGAATTAGGAAACAAACTATATTGTCCTCATTCAACATTGAAGTAATACATCAGTCGGTGGTTAAGTCAGTGTAAAGTTTGCTTTTAAACTTCCATCTTTTTTACAGTGCTAATCAGGGAAATTTTTTTCTTCATGTTAAAGGTTTTTTTCAAACCCTTGTTCTTTCTGTTGCCAAGGTAACACAGTGATTTCTGCCAAATATTTTTTGCCAGGTATTCATGGGGGGGGGGGGGACACGTGATTGTAAGTTGAACTTTGAAGGTTAACTAAATAAACTTTTGGTTGTACTGTTTAAACTGTTTGCGTGTGAGGTACATGCAGTCTGGGTTTCCCCACATTATGCAGGTGATGGGCGGGGACAATGAGAGGGGGGGGGAAGTATTTCATAATATTTTTTTGTGTAAAAGGTTATTATTCTGTTTAATTGCTGATCGACTAACAGTGGACCCTTTACATGTAGAGGAAGAATCTTTACGATATTTTTGTTTGATATATTTTCTCTGTCATTCATCTTTGCTTGACACACATGAAAAGGAAACGTGCAAGTTTGGTTGGTCGTGATGTTTGAAGCTTTTCAACTTGTTTCAAGTTTTCAAGCTGTGTGTTTAAAGTGATTTGTGAGTAGCCTTGGATACAAGACTGCATGGGCGTCACGAGGGGGGGGGGGCAAGGGGGGGGGGGGCGCTTGCCTTCCCCTGGACAAGCACACAAAAAAAGGGGGTAAGAAAAGGGGGAAAAAGAAACAAAGCGCAAAATTATATTGTTGTTAATTTAATGGGGAGGGGGCGCAAATGTCCCTGCCCAGCCTCCAAAAATGATCAATCGGGAAAACGCTGGAAAATATTGGGATTTGGGGGAAAAATGGGCTTTGCCCCCCTCTAGAAAAAAATCCTGGCGATGTCCATGTACAAGAGACAGATATCACTGCAATTTACCACCATTACAATGTAGGGGAAACTTCAGGTCAACCGATTTGTTTTTGGGGGGGGGGGATTCAGCAAAAGTGATTAATAACACGAAAATATAAATTGATTTTTCCAAAATTAAAATGATTTATAGTATCCTGTATTGCATAAGTCTGAGACACATAGCCTTGTCAATGCAAAGTATGCAGGGTTTCCCAGAAATCTCAAGTATGTGCAAGTAGTAATCCAGATCAGCTTTGCCTTGACTTGGGCCAAGTGAACAAATAAACCAGTTTCTAGTCCATGCCTGCTTCCTTTTCTTCCCGGCCTCCTCCTTTTTTGGAACCGTTTTTTTTATTTCATACTTTTGCAATATAATTTGCACATAAATTGTCAATATGTTGTTTTTAATTTTTTTTCCAACAAAATTGTAGCTATGTAACTAGGGTTTTTGCTCCTTTGGACGCTATTGTTTATCAGCAAAATAGTCGAGAAAATTGAAGAATCCATTCACCATCTTTGAAAATCCACCATCTTGGGAGAAAAAAAAAGAAGGGAAAAAATGCCCACCTCCCTCATTTAAAAAACAAAAGGCCAGACGAGAAATTTTTCTCAGCCTTAATTGACTCACCACCTGCTTATAAGGTACTGAACATGGACTACGTGATAACTTGTACATTACCTCTAACCGTAACTGAAACGCTGCATCCAGCAATTGCACAACATTGACAAGAAAAAAGGTCTCATGAACTCAGGTAGGAGTTAGAAGGTGGCTTTACTTAACACGCATAGCATTCCAAGGTGTTTTTATGTTATGCACTGCAGTACTTTTATTCTATTATTAAAAAATTCCTGTACTATTAAGTGTTTTTTTTCTTGATTCCTGATAAATTCTTTGATCTATGTGGAGTTTTGGTGTGGGATGTGTACATACAAAAAAAAAATCAAATTTTTTGTTTTGCTTTGTTTGGTTGTTTTGTTGGTTGCTTTTTTGTTTCTCTTTATCTTAGAGAAAAATGTTGCTAGTGTCACAAAGTGCTTTACTTTACTTAAACCTAAATATTTTACTTGGCAAGTAAAAATATGTTTGTTTTTTTTAGTTTGTTTTTTAAATTCTGTCACTGTGTAGTTAAGGCTAAGACAGGTAGTTGGAAGTGACTACGGCTGCTTCCATAGGTGCATGTGTTATTGTAAGCCATATCCAAGTAACGACTAGCTCTACATGTTGGCACAAGTTGGTCATTTCATCAAAGCAGTATGTCTTCATCCACTTGAACACTCAACCTGTATGCTTCAGTGCCAATCAATTAGCAGTCAAATCTTGTTGCCAGTGTAAACAAAAATGTACCCAATTTACGTGACATTGCCTATGTGGCCCCTGGGCCTAACAAGGTTCACCTGCTGTGTGCCAGTCGTGTTATTGAGCTTGAAGCCCGTTAAGTATAATTGTCCTGGACCCATGCTTGGGAGAAACATGTTTGTCCGTTACTGGATTTCAAAGTTTGCCTGAAGCTTTCCGGTGCCCATTTCACAGGAGGGTGGTTGGGCTTACATACTATTTATGCATTATCACTATTTTTTATATTTAAGAGTGGGGGAAAAAAAAGCCTAGAGCGGGGTTTGAACCTACGACCTCTGAGGTACCTGTTCGAGGGTCTCACCAACGGGGCCGTATCATAAGTCCAACACCTCATAGGTCCGACGCATCATAAGTCCGAAATTTCAGACTTGTGAGGCGTCGGACTTTTAAGGTGTAAATTCCGCCTCATAGGTCCGATGCCTAATAAGTCTGATGGCTTATAAGTCCGACGATGGACAAACGCTGTTTTGGACTTATGAGGCGCCGGAGCTATGAGGTGTCTCACTTATGCAGTGTCGGACCTACAAGGCGGAATTTATGCCTCATAAGGCCGACGCCTCATAAGTCCAACGCCTCATAAGTCCAAAATTTCGGACTTATGAGGCTTTGGACCTGTGAGGCGTTGGACTCATAAGCCGACCCTTACCAGCAGAGCTCATTCGGCCTTATAGGTGGGCGGGGATATGCAGGAATTTTTGGCTTATCTAGCTCCGACACCAATTTTCTTGAAACACAATGCTTCTTGAGTCTTGAGTGCTGTATGTGGTAAAGAACAACAGATGAAAACTCACGTACTAACGGAAGATATTTCTATCGGCTCAGTTGCCCATTTTGTAATCCTGCCCTCTTCTATCTTAGCAGACTTATTTCTCAGCATCGCTTCTCTGGGGGTGCCTGTAAAAGTTATTTCTCCATTTAATCCCAACATTATTTGCTCATATATTTTCATAAGTTTACGCACAGGGCATGAGCGAATGAGGTCTGACTACATTGTAGCTCCCCCTAAAAACATGAAATAAAGTATTTTTGAGGACTCCGGTTCAAATGTACCTCTAGCCTGGTTAGTTTTTTTTCCCGATGATGTATTCTGAAGCATTTTTAAAAGGAATAGATGTGAATTCAGGGGTTGAATTCCTGAGCCCCTCAGCGATAGCTTTTTGACTCTGGGAGGTTAATAGCCTGCCTGTGAAGAATTACAAACATCACTAGAAAATCGCTGGCTGCAATCGGCATTTACCGACTTCGTACTATTGACCCAAATTGGTTGACCATTGGGATAACATGTCCACCCACATGCCTCTTGTTATCAAGTCAAGGATCTTGGTTATTAGGTTATTCTCAATTTCAGGAATTTCCTTGCGGGTGATTTGTAAATTGCTTGGACTTTTCATCTGTCTGTTGCACTCAATGTTAAAAGGTTTTAAAAGTTGGGCCAAGACATGTAGGCACGTTTGAGTCTATTCCTTCCTCCATGGTTTGAGTAACTGGGATTTTTTAAAGGCATACATAGAATCATTTGCATTTCATGCATTTTGTTATTTCCAATAATAACCACTAGGCCTACTCAAAATCCGAAGAAGCATGTTCAAAACCTAACCTGTTGAAGTTTCAGCTCAGTGGATATTACACTTTTCCAGAAAACAGTGAAAAACTATGCACAAGCTTTTGATCACGAAACATGATTTCGTCCATAAAACTCTGTATTTCCAAAAAAAAATCAGTCAAATGATGATCGCTGGAAATCACCAATGTTTCTTGATTTCTTCTAAATGACAGCAAGCCAGACAGAAAATTTCACGGGGTGTTTAATGCCAGTAAGATCTTTAATCCAAGTAAGCTTTTTGATAATAATTCGGTAGGTTACTTTTGGGATAAATGCAAATGATCCTATATGCCTTTAAGGCACTAAGCCTTTATATGGAAACCCTTTAATGGCAGAAGATTCAGCATTAATGAGCTCAATTGGACTTGTCTGGGTTTTTTTAACGTTAATGGATGGAGGAATCGGTCCGGATGAGGAAACAGCCTTTGCTGAAAGATAAAGCAACTTCAGGTTTTCAAAAGTTAAGTCCTTAAAAACTGGTTTCACATACCTGTACCATGCCCAGGAAGCTTTTCACTCAAACTTTTGAGTTTGAAAGAAAGTGATTTAATTACTAAAAACCAACCTCTAGGACTAATAGTTTTAATTCTTTTTGGCTGTCATGGACAAAAAGCTTCAACTACATACATGTACAACGTGTGATCTACACACTCTCACGTGCGTGTCTGTGAATTCCTGATTTGCAGACTTATTTTCACTCAAATGTGCACCTGCCACATCGAACTTTTCTCTCTTCTGATTGGTGCAATATCGTGCTCAGTGGTATGCATGGAATGTGTTGCTCTTGACCTCTGACCTAACATTGAGCAACAGGTGCTTTATCATTCTTATACATATACACATCGCTCTTGACCAATCAGATCCAATTTAAATGTCACCGTTACCAAATTGCCTCACTCCACCCAGCTAGGAGTTAAAAAAAAAAAAAGTACCAGCTTTAGCTGGGGAGTATAAAACCCAGAGCATCCCTCCCCACTTTTTTTTAATTTTGTTCTTCGCTCGTTAACCTTTGGATACCACTTCAGAGACATTATGTGCTGTGTCCCTCCACTTTCAGAAACGGTCTGCACTTCTTTCTGCTACCATTCATTTAACCAGTGTGATGGACTTTCAAATCATCAAAGCAGAACAGAAATAGTTTCTGCCATTTCGTTCTGGACATGGGCATCACCTCACCTGTTTTGAGCTAATGTAGATTCTCTGTTGGACTACAATTGGTCATTATGTCCAGATCAAGGCCATGCGATTTGTTTTTTTTGCTGACCAACTATGAATTAAATTAATATTAAAATTGAATTGAGATGGGAAGGTCAGCTCCACGTGAAAGAAAATAACAAATCAGTAAAATCAAATGCCGGGAACTCGATGAAATCCCAATTGTCACTGATTTCATTAGGATTTGTAATTTGCTGTCAATTTGATTCTTTCAGAGATTTGAACTTTTCAACTTTTGGGGCAAATTGTGCCAGAGCAGGCTACAGAAAAACGTGCCGTTTGAAGCTTAAAAAAATGCGGATGTGCTGTCTGTGGCAGCTTTAGTTTCCAGTCATTTTCTTGAATGTGAATGGAACTTGATCAAGCATTTCCTTGAAGTGTTCGGCAGCTGTCTGTCTGTCTGTCTTCCTAATAAGCCGATCTTTTCCTCGAAAATCCTGACATCACCTTCTAAAAACATAATTCTGTTATACTAAATGTCTCAAAACAGAATCCTTGACCTTGTGTACATTTTTACAGACACCACAAAGGAGCATCCATTCAAATTAGAGGTGGGGAGGTTTTCAACATTGGACTTTTTAGGCATGTAACTTCCACACCCGTCCTCAAACTTTCCAGTCAGTTATTGTCATTTGACCCTTGTTTCTCGATCCTACACTCTACTCTTTGTGAACTCCCTTGCAATTGAATCCCTTTTGATTTCTGTCACCCAAGTAGGCCGAATCCGAAATTTAGGGGGGAAAACCCTGAGAATTCTTCCTGGTGTATAAATTCTACGAAAAACCCTCCCCCTGTCATTTCAAAATGAATTCTGCCCAGGGCACTTTAGGAATGTTTCCATGGCACTAAATCATCTCATCTTCCCTAGAACTCCATACCCATCATTCTCCATCGCCATTAATGAAGTTAAATATATCCGTTCGTTCGGGAGGAATGTTTTGGATGGTTGGAAGGTTTGAGTTAATCCCAGGAACGGATATAGCAATCGGCCCAAGGACGTGGTGTTGATTCTGATCTACGTTGACGCATGGAAGAGGCCAGCCAAAGTTTAATTAGAGTTACAGGACGTTTGGTCAAATATATGATTTCACAATTCTATAATCGATTGCTCCTCTTGGACAGTGTTTTTTTCCTGGATTTGTTGTCAACTCAGGATGGAATGCTTGCGCAAGATGGGACACCAACAGGCCTGATGACTTGGTGCCTGACAGAGTTTGAGCAATTTCCCTTTTTTTGAGAAGGGGTTCAAATTTAATAACAAGGAAATGAAAATGATTGAGGGGAAAGATGAAATTGATAGTGACTTTGTTTTTTACATTCAGGAAATCTTGTAAAACGGTTTGCAGAAACCCTTTTTTTGTTGGGGGAGGGGGGGGGAGGATTGCAGGAGGACCAAAATGAGTTCCAAAGCCCAAAGATAACCGAGGTAAATGTCCTCCATCCCCTCCACTAGTCACTGTTGAATAATGAGCCTTTTGATCAAATCTGAAGAATTCTTGAATCCCAACAGATCTCAGCGGGCTAACCCTTACTCCAGCACATAGCTGCGTATCATGCTGTTCACTGAGAACATAATGTGTACATAGTTGACGTTCCTTTCATGTGGCTATAGGTTGTCATTTTATAGCTTCAGCTTAAGGGATACGACCATTTTATACTGGTAGCAATTGGTTTAATTTCCCCCATAGGAGCTTGGGGTTCGGGTGGCTGGTTCATGTAGCAGTGGAAACCGCAACCAAAATAGTAGTAGTTGGTATTTATAAACCGCACGTCTCCACCAGGACTGGCGCTCACGGCGCTACATCATTATTTTGCAACCAAGGGCAAAACCCAGTATTGAATTTACACCACCCCAAAGTTCATCTTATGAACCAATTCATGTAGTTTTGAGAATTGTTGGAAAAAAATGTTGCATCCTGACGCCTCTTCAGCGGTTGTGTACAAAGTCTATGGAGAGTCAGGAAAATGTTCTAAGTACTTCCTAACAAAATTGAGAATGTTTCTCAGTCCCACACTCTTGTCAGGCATGCAACTTTTCCTCAGATCAGCTGATTTCCTCAGTTTTCACTTCAGACTTTTGCCATTTAAAATTGAAAAACACTGTACAAAGTCCTGTAAAAATTGAAATTTCTTCGTTTTTTGTTAATTCCAAGTTGCATGCTTGTCTTGTCTTATCATCATTTTTGCAATGACTGACCCTTATTGAGATGATATATGAAGGAAAAAGTGGCGTCAGGTAGCAACATTTTTTCCTAATTATCTTTTTTATTTCCACTTAAAAATGTGATTATGTTTAGCAGATAGACAGTTTTATGGCCCCACTTGGTCTTTGTAAGTAGAACTGGACCCGCCTTTCTGTCCACATACTTCAAGCTGCTTCATTTTTGGACTAGTTCTTGGATTCGCGAGTCCCTTTAATCAGCCTGCAAGGAGCTCAATAAACAGACCCAGCCCAGCCTTGCCCCTGGCTGAGGTCAAAAGTTAATTGATTACATCCTCCTAGGGGGCTGATCCTAAGCGGCTTTTAACCACTACTCCCTTTTGACATCACATAATGTGATATCATATACTTCTCTGTCTTGTCTTGCCTGTATCAAGTGAGTCAACGGATTAGAATTTGTAATAAAAAGCTATTTCCCAGGTTTGGAACATCACTAATGATGCTAGCATCGTGACTTTGGGCATGATCCCTGGCCACATGACATACAGGTTTAGAGGTTCAGACTAATGCCCTTTATAAACCATAAACCATAGAGCAAGGCTTAAACAACCAGACCAATCCAGAAGCCCTGCCCAATGGTGTTCTGACCCTTCCAGTCACAGCTGTATTTTGTGTCTGACTGGATTGGGGGACCGCCAAATAGCTCTGTTGGTAGATCACCGGAACTGCAAGCCGGAGGTTGCAGGTTCAAAACCCGGCTCCAGTCAGTGTCTTTGTTCACCTTTAAAACTTGATAGATTGAACGGCACTTGTAATGTGAACTGTATAAACAAACTAGTTAATGGTATTGATGAAGGGCTGCCAGAATTCAGTACAAATTCAAAAGTTTTCAATATTTTGTTGTTTACTCACACTAGATTTAACAGTGAAATGTGACTTGGTTTAATATTCTTTCCACTTGGTTTCACAGTTGTCCTTTTTCAATAAAAAAATGGTGCATTACAGTCACAAATTGAGTTTGATACTTTGAATGTGACTTGGTTATGAGTAAGTCTACTTTTGAAGTTTAGAGCGGCAGGTCCACGTTCTGAGAGAGTTTCATGTATCAGTATATATGTTCAGCACCTTAATTGTTCCGGAGATGTTTGGGGAAGGGTGTGGAGACATTCTATATCCTGGGACAGAGTGGCTAAGCAAGTATCTGTGCCACAAAAGCTAAAGTGATGGTATGTGTGAATTTGATGAGACATTTGATTTTGGCTTATGTAGCACGATTAGTCTGTGCTAAGCAATCGTTTGTGTGCTGTGGTGAAATGACCTGTTCAGTATGTTGTTTGTTCATGTCTGGCTAAGCAAGTATTTGTGCCACAAAAGCTAAAGTGATGGTATGTGTAAATTTGATGAGACATTTTATTTTGGCTTATGTAGCACGATTAGCCTGTGCTAAGCAATTTTTTTGTGTGCCGTGGTGAAATGACCTGTCCAGTATGTTGTTTGTTCATGTCTTAACGTAACGCCCAACCCAACCCTTCAAGGTGTCTTGTCTTGAACTGTCAATTCCTCCATGTCAACAACCGAGGAAAATCCGGAAACTTCCACAGACAGGGTGTAATTGATGGGCTTGATGCCATTCGACACTAGGGAGTGCTGTGGAATCTTGTATCAATAATGTGCAATTTTTCCATCCACCGTTTTTACTGTTAACTGTACATTTAAATACATTTATCAGTGGCTTGGATGTTAGTTGTGTCTTATTCCACATGTTTTTTTACCCCACGAACTGTAACAGGTGTTTTTGTTCAGCAAAAAAATCTGGAGGGGGGTAATGATCCAATGGCCCATCTTTCCCCCCCCCCCCATCAAAAAGTGTGTGAGGCGGATGTATCCACCCCATCTCCATGGATTTATGCCTGTGAACACCATCATGACTTTATAAGCACTAGGGCCTATATCCTACACATTAAAGCCAATGTTGAAACGGATGCTCTCTCAAATAACGCCCTCTGTTGTGGACTTACTGGCAAGGGGCAAGCTCCATCTCTTTCCTGTAGCTACAGTGGCGTGACTAACTTCCTCAGTACATTCAACCAAGGAGACGTCTCCAAGAATGTGTCCGAGAAAACATGCACACAGACACACATGCATTATGAATACTGAAAGCCAGTGTGTGTGAATACTACGAAAACCCGTGGTGTTGTTAAAATGGGATTAAAGGGGATTTTATTTTTATGAGAGGTTTCAAAATCACTTAAACATTTACATGTACATTAGATGTGAGATGAGACGTAACGTTGCAAACCCTGTGCTCTTCAACGAATTCAATTTTTATTTTTTCTATTAATACTTCTCAACTTTTATCTTTTATTCCAACCAAAAAAACTTCCTTTTTCTTTTTCTGGGCATCTGCAACCCTCAGAGAAAAAAAAATTGTTTTGGGCACAAACAGATCCGCTTTGCAAGCAGACTGGTCTGTACATTATCGATACTGATCATGGGGTGAGAACCTTAACCTATACCCCCGAGTGACTCAAAAATGCCAATCTAGAAGGGGAATCTATTTTTCGGGATGAAGCAAGAAAATAGAGGGGAACACACCTTTATATCAGGACTGCTTCCTGCCATGATGAACTTTGACATGAGGTCAAGTTTAATTAAATGTCAACCTTCTCAGAAATAAATACTACCTAGCATATCTTTTTATTATAGCCTGGCCAATCTCACTTTAGGTATATGTATATGAAAAGCTGGAAGGCCATTTCCTGTGCTCATTCATGAGGACAGGTCCCCAGGCTATCGCCAATTACAGTCAATTATAACTCAGTCTGTAATTAGGTAACCTGGGCATCAAGGACAGCCAATCAAATTCACTCATTCCCTGACCTTATCCTGAGTTGAGTTCAGTTAAGCCTGAGGTCATGTGGTCTACTCCATCCCCTGGAGAGGAAACAGCAGGAGGTTAATGACTGTAATTGATATGTGGCACTAAATCCCTCATGTAGCATGTAGCATGTAGGTTTACATGTAGGCTGATGTTCACCATTACATTGTAGGCTGATATGTTCAACATGAAACAGATATATATGTTTCAAAATGCCATCCACATTACATTGCCAGTAATTGTATACCGGCAATGTAATGTGGGCTGTATTTTGAAGCAGATAAGACCATTACCTTTTACTTCAGAGATACTGATGGTGTCCGGCCTGACCAGTGACTTCAGACGTCTGATTGGTGCATAAAGAGTGGAGAAATGTGTGTAATTTCCTCATGGACTAATTGCTAGTTCATCATACATGTACAGTGGAACGCTGCTATAACGAACACCGTGGGATCCACACAAATTGTTCGTAATAGCGATCGTTCGGTATAGCGATTTTAAGGCGGCAATGATGCTCCGGTACTCACTTTTAAATAAATAGCGCTCTTCAGAACCTCACCCTGCATGCCCTGGTATGGGGTCCGTGCGCCAACGAAAGAGGGCGCCCTTTTACAAGATGGTGTCGGTTGGTCACCCCCAACTGTTCCTTCTTCGCTAGTGAGGGGGTACTTGTGAACGGAAGACTTTGAACTCATCCCGACAATTGAATTATGTAATTACATAATTTTTTAGCTTACTACCTACGGCGATAGGTGGCTTTACCCTTCTATTCCTTGGTGAAATGATAGCCACTCGTCACTTTCTGTTTATATTTTCAACAACAATGTTCAGTACGTTTTGTACACAAAAATAGGGAGCCAAAGACGATGTTCAGTTTAGCCGAATGTTCGGCATAGTGGTGTTGACGTTCCACTGTACCTCAAACACTTCCATGGTGTGCCGTGCTGGAACCAAACATTTCCAACACAAGAAAAAATATGTTAACAAGTTCATGTTGGAGGACTTGATAATATGCACTGGCTGTTATTATACCATGGAGAAATAAAACACACACACTTACACTACAGGCACACAGCTGACATGTTAAAACATCAAGATTGCCTGGACTCGCCTCCAGGTGACGTCTAAACACGCTAATCCCTCGTGCCTTTTTTACACACACACACACAAAGTCTGTGAAGTCTGTGGAGGCGGACTGCAGGTTGATCTTGAATTGGCAGTTGTCTACGGCCTGTTGTTCAACAATCTACGCTCCAGTGCACACCTCGGAGTATTGAAACATATGAGGTTTTGGCAAGAAATATCGTACAAATAATGTTGACAAGACTCTTGCGAATCAGTTTTTGTGGCGTTTGGCTGTGTATCAGAAGTTGGCTGCAATATTTTGCCTTTAGTGAAAATCAAAATTTCAGCTAAAATTATCTTGGCGCAAAGTGGTTAAGTTGGATATATTTGTGAACAAAATTCATAACTGCAATTCTTTTTGAAAGCTTTATAGATTTTTCTGCATTGCTAGAAAATAGGAAATTGTAAAGTGTTCACAAAGTGATCCATCGGGTACAAGCTCCAAGAGCGATTATGAATAGCAAACTACATGTACTTCCCCAGCAAATAAACAAAATGTTTGAAATCTTTCTCGATTGAATGGCAAATTTCAAAGTTCTGAGGTATCAGAGACAGGGGAAATTCCACATTTTGAACCTTTAATTTATCATTTTGATCTATACATCGCCTGCATGTAGGCAACTGAGCGGCACACTTATGAATATGGCCCAAAGTACAAATAGTTTCATCTGATTGGAAACAAACTTTTCAGTTTTGGGTGGCTGTCGGTGGCCATAATAAGTTTTTGAATTCAGCATGGCTGCTGCTTAACACTATGGTCAGTGTGAAGGGTTAGTGGTACGTTCTCCTGCTTGTACATTTGGTTCCCAAAAATGTTATTTGAAAGTGATAGACAAGTATGTAAGCATATTTAGATAAATCACAAAAAATTACAAATACAAGAATTCATTGCAAGGTCGTAATTTCAAAACAGTTTATTTTAAAAATATGTCTACATTCATTCATGCACACCATATTTTGGATTAACGTGCACAGTTGTGATAAAGATATGCATACAAATATTGTTCATTGTTAAAGAATCCTAAACAGTGGGTAATGTAGAATTAATTGTAACGAGTCACTGAATTTTGTGACTCAAGTCAAATCGAGTCATTTTAAGGAAGTGACTCGAGTCGAGTCCAGTCATTAGGTCAACAAGGTCGAGTTAAGTCAAGTTAAGTCTTGTCGAGTCGAGTCACAGTGTGGTCGAGTGGAGTCGAGTCAAATTTATCTTTGACTCCATTCAAGTCTCTGATATTTGAGCACCATCTTATAAAGTAAAGAATGGAATTAGGAGCACAAAGACATGTAAATATGCTGCATGGTACCCAATAGACAGTTTCTGCTGGACGTTTCTACCAAAGATCTACGTTACGGTTAACAAGAAGTGAAAGTTCGGTTTTATCTCTGGTTTGGCTTCGGGTCTGAAATAGTTTGTATGCTGACAACGTCAAACCAAATTGCAACATACGAAAGTCTTTCTGAGTAACTGATTATATAGAAAATATCAAATTATTTTTTGAAAGCGGGACATGCATCTTACCGGAGTTCTATCAAGGGCTTAAGAAATCGGCAAAAGTCGATGATGAAACCAAGAATTAGGAAATGTGTTACACATCTGTTTCCGGGAAAGTATTTTGTGTGCTACATTATAAAACCATGAGTTTGGAGTCCGTGATACAGCGTATATTTGTACGCAATAAACAGCCACAACTTGAAGGTAACGGGAAGTACGCAAACATAAAAAATTGTGCCGGTACCACAGTTTTGGGACTCGCGTGTTATGAGCCTTCGACTAGAGTCGAGTCTTCGGATGAGGGGAATCGATTCAGGTCGATTCATTTGCTTGCAGTGATCAAGTCAAGTCAGTTACCCATTGGGACTCGAGTCGAGTCAAGTCACGTCACCAAAAATTGTGACTCGAGTTGGACTCAAGCCGAGTTTTGGACTCGAGTCATTACAACTCTATGATAATGCTCCTTTCTAAATAGAAAGGGCATTGACTTTAACTTCCTTTTTTTCCCCTTTAAAAAGCATGTAGTAAAAATTGCAGAAATTGATTTTTTTTTTAATGTTGTAGGAAACTGTGAAAAATAGCCTCCCGCCCTCTGCAAGCTGTGACGAGTTTATTCATGATCATTTGAAAATGCCTGTGATGAGTCAATATTACTTTACAAAAAAACAAAACAAGTTGTTTAAGATATATTAAAAGCTTATGTACAAATATGCAAAAAAGAGAAACCTCCATTTTGTGGTAAAACAAGTTGAATATCAACCGATAAAATATAATTTAGAAACCTACATATTTTTTACCTACATCCTTAACATCAGTAGCAGTTTGCAGTAATTTAAATCATTTTTCAACGTGTATCCTTCGTGAGAATTTTCAACTGCAGTCTGTTAAGAAACATAGAGGAGAAACCCACTGAAGTTAACAGCCAATGCTTGAGGCGTTCCGTCTGTGGTCATCTCCAACCACACCTGATCATCAACGTCCAGCTGAACCGCAGCCATCGCTGACCGCTCTGTGGACATCAACTCAACAGATGCCCCCTTCTTGACCAGTTTCAGAATCCCCTCCCCGTACTCAAGATTGAACTGGAACACATACGTTCCGGCTGTTGAGGTGGTGAAGGCATCACCTTGGAAGTGCCCCCCAACATTGGAGACAACAACAGCAAACGGCACCCGTTGATTATTGAGATCCACTCTGTTGTGATAGTACCTTGCCGTGAAGGCGGATTGGCGGTAGGGAGCTATGGCCACTGATTTTCCCGGCTCTCCTGGAATTCCAGGAGGTCCTACGATACCAATCCCAGGGGACCCAGAAGGTCCTCCATCTCCTTTGGATCCAACATCACCTGATTCCCCCTTTTCTCCCTTCTCACCTGTTGGCCCAGTTAGCCCTGGTAACCCTGTTTGACCTTGTGTTCCTTTGACCCCCTCTAGACCCCATATTCCTCTCTGTCCTTTTGATCCTGGTTCACCAATTTCCCCTTTCTCACCCTTCTCCCCATCAGTACCTTGTTCCCCCTTGACACCTTTTTTGCCACTCCCTTTTGGGCCGGGGGCTCCTGGAGGTCCCTCTGTCCCATTGTTGCCTTTTTCTCCAGTAATACCCATCTCCCCCAGTTCCCCTTTCTGTCCTTTGTCCCCCTTTGTACCATTAACACCTTGCATCCCAAGGGATCCCATATCCCCCTTGATCCCATCAACACCCCCTTCTCCCTTATCACCTTTTTCCCCTGCAGGACCTGTAAGCCCTGGATTACCGATGTATCCTCTCAACCCCATAGGTCCAACCATCCCTATGTCTCCTTTAAAACCTAGCTCCCCTTTTAACCCCTTAATACCCAGATCTCCTTTATCTCCCTTATCCCCCATGTCACCCATGAATCCTGTTAATCCTTTTTGCCCAGCTTCACCCTTCTGACCCTTCTCTGCATCTACTCCATCCTTTCCTGGCTCCCCTTTAGGTCCTGTGGGTCCACCAGCTGGCCCAACGTCACCCTTGCTACCTTTCGGTCCAGGACCACCGGGGCCCCCAATCTCGCCCTTCAAACCCCATTTCCCAATCGCTCCTTGCACCCCAGGATCTCCTTTCTCACCGTTGTCACCTTGTACCCCTCTTGGTCCTACGTCACCCTTCACCCCTTGTGGGCCTATGGGGCCTGCAGGACCCGGGGGTCCTTCTGGGCCTTGATTACCTTTTGGTCCATTTGTACCCCATAACCCCGGAGGTCCCTGCTTACCCCTCCCTCCCCTATCCCCCGTATCTCCCTTAGCACCATGTTCACCCCATTGCCCCTCTTCACCCTTTTCACCCTTTGGTCCCTGTATCCCCATTAACCCAGGCTCCCCTTCTTTTCCTAGCACTCCAACAGGCCCAATATCCCCCTTTTTTCCAGGACGAGCCTGTTCCCCCTTTGCACCCTTTTGGCCAACAATCCCCACAGTCCCCTTATCTCCAGGTGGCCCCCTTGGTCCTGCGATACCTCTCATCCCTTTGTCTCCACTTGGTCCAATAGGCCCTTGATCACCCTTTGACCCATTCACCCCATGCAACCCCATCTCCCCTTTAGACCCGATAGTACCATTCTCACCTTTGGCACCTGTATCACCCACCATTCCCTTTGCTCCTTGTTCCCCCTTTAACCCTGGTTTTCCATTTTCACCATTTGACCCAGGAATACCCATTTCTCCGACCTCTCCTTTCTGACCTTTGTCCCCGTTTTCCCCCCTACTTCCATTTAAACCAGGCTTTCCAATCTCCCCGAGTGGTCCAAGTTCCCCAGGAGCCCCTTTTACCCCTTGTATACCCTGTTCCCCGGATAAACCCCTCTCGCCCTGTGATCCTTTCATCCCATCCTCTCCCTTCAATCCTGGATCCCCCTTGGTCCCTCTTGGCCCTGTTTCACCTTGAGAACCAGATGCGCCTGTCATCCCAGCTGGTCCTGTGTCACCCCTCTCCCCTTTGTCTCCCTTCACCCCATTCCTTCCGGTCGGTCCCTGTTTCCCAGGTTCTGCATCGGTTCCATTACTTCCCTTTTCTCCTTTCAGGCCTGGCTCACCTCGCAGTCCCTTGGACCCTTCCCGCATCAACTCAAGTTCTTCAGGACTCGTCAACTGTCCCTGTAGTCCTAGTGAGCTCACAAAGCTGACAGGTCCTCTCTCTCCTTTCTCTCCTTTTGGCCCCATCGGTCCAGGTCTCCCGACTTCACCAGGCTCTCCTGTCACGTTGGGAGGAGCAGGTCTCCCATCCATCCCTCTTTCCCCTTTGTTTCCTTTGATGCCTCGGTTTCCTTTATTTCCAAGATCACCTTTACCCCCCTTCTGGCCAGGCATTCCTTGAGGTCCTGGCTCTCCTACAGGGCCCACCGGTCCAGGCCAACCTTGATTCCCAGGAGCACCTTTGTCTCCAACAGCCCCTTCAGGTCCTGGAGGTCCAATCAATCCTCTTGGACCAGCGTCTCCGACAAGCCCTGTTGGTCCAACTACAGTCACACTGTCACCCTTCTCACCTTTCTCCCCTTTTCCACCGTCAACACCATCTTGTCCTCTGACCCCAGGAGGTCCAACAATGCCTTGCTCTCCTCTCATTCCATCTCGCCCATGGAAGCCGTCCCGCCCGGCATTTCCGGGCATTCCGGGCAGGCCTGCTGCACCGGGAGATCCTTGACAGCAGGGATTACATTGTTGATCGTTGTGCTTTGCTGCACTTGAATCTGTGAAGATACCATCTGAAGATGTAGTCATGTAACTCGGTGCTGGAGTGGCCGAATTTGTCTTTTCTGTCTTGTTAGCTGAGGAGTTTCCGACGTAGATGATGGCAAAGCCGACAATAAGCAATGTTGATCGTGTAATGAGATTTTCAGAAGTGACCATGTTGATGAGGAACCACATCTGCTGCTTGGTATATCCAATAGTATACGGCTAAATTATTCAAAATGGGAAAAAAATGCCATCTCTCATTATAAAAAAAGGTAGAAAGGTGTTGCAATAGTCTGTAGCTTTTCTACTGATAACAAAAAAAATGTGTTTGTCTCTAGCTTGAGAACTTGTAAGTCAAATTTCATCAAATTCATCATTTAGTGAAAAAACACCTGAAAATAAATACCACTGTGGCATAAGGTTGCAGATCTGCAAATAGACCCAGAATTCCCTACGTGGGCCAAATCACAAATTGCATGCCCTAAAATTCTCAGGTATTAGCACATTTTGTTGGCTGTGAGCTTTAGGATTGTCAAAAAGAAGGGTGGAAGCCGTATAGAGGGCTGCAAGCTCGTATTTCTGTGAATTGTGGATGAAATTAGGCCCTAAATTGGCTCTATTTGGCGATAGAGCATAGTCGTCCATTTTCAAAATGGCGATGGGCTTCAGGACTGCTTTTATGGGTCATCATCTTTGCAGTGAATTTTCTCCAAAAAGTCATCGGTTAAACCTCCAAAAAAGAACAGAAAATGAAAGATGATGAAATAAGCTTTAACTTGATGGCTGTCTCACACACCTTTGAGACTTGTGGGTATTTGTAATAATTTTTGGAAGTACGTGTAATTACCAGTGGGGTCTATGGGAGTCAATTTGCAGGTCTGCATCCATAAGAACTTCCAAGCTTCTTACCTTTTACACTAGTTGTCCTCTGATTCAAGTATCCAGTTCTTCTTTAGCTTACAAAGTACTCCTAAATGCCTGTGTCATGTCTTGAAGATCGTTGAGAAAAGTGCAAGTACTGCAGAGCATCTGCCTAGTCTAGTATAGTAGTTGACTGTCTAGGCCAATGACCTGCCCTTCTAGAAACACACCCCTCTGGGTTTCAGCATGCAGACTTTGAACCAAATCCAAAAGCAGGCCCATTAATTAAAATAAAAAAAATTCCAACCTAGAGGTAAAACAAGGATTTGTGATTTAAATCACAAGAACCCCTTTTCAAAACTGTCTGCTTTAATGGTTAATATGTTTATTTTGCATAAATTTGCATATTTGTTTGAGGATGTATAGTGGGGGAGGTGACCTTTAATTTCCTGCAACACGCAGCACCTTAGAAATGCCCTTCAGGGCAGTTTCCTGCCGATATATTTAAGCTAAGTTGGTGTCAGGGTGAACTCCCTCCAGGAAGGAAACACTTGGGCTACAACTTCCTTTATTTGGGAGACAAGAAAGTCAGGTTCAGTCTGCTCACATGAGTCGAGGAAGTCGCTGCAATCTTTTGATGCCACAACAACCTCTTGGCACTTTGCCTGAGTTTTCTCTAACTATACCACGCTAAAAACTGATTTCATTTCAGAGTAATTGATATATCTTTGTGTCATATCAGGCATTATTTGCGGTCGATATATTGTAAACATTTTATCAGCAAAAATGTCAAGAGTTGTTGCCATATACTTCTTGTTTAGAGAAAAGCAGTGAAAAAAATGCTGGTTATTTGTTGAGATGTCTTAGCCTGCCTTCAGCTTTACAAATTAAACTTTTAAGAACTGTGTTTAGGCTTTGCTTCATTTCAAAGATAACAATACACTGACACTAACAGAGTTAGCTCTGTTGAATTATTTTCAATGTTCAATCCCCAAAAAAAGCTTCTGGGGAATTTTCATTTTGATGAAATTCACAAATTTGAGATATAACATAAAAATATTCTTGGTTTTATTTCCCTGCATTAGGGGCTAGCATCCCACCTCCTCAGCCAGACTCAAGATGCTCGGCAGAAGTTGAGACCAGTCCCGAGACAACAAGATCCAAGCAGAGATGGTCTGAACGGATCACTGAGTCGAGCTCAGGGCATCGCGTCATCCATTCTCAACATGAGTGCCTCGGACCTGGATGAGTTTATGGCTAGCAGTGAAGAGGATGGAGACAAGGAGGCCAAGGTAAGGGGTCAGGGGTTGATGGTGGTGTCACTGATGGACAGACACTTTCTTATGCTAGTAAAGGGCACAACCATTAATAAAATGTACATATGTCATCACAAGTTGATTGCAGTTCCTAGTGCTGTGTCATATTGGAATTGGCAAATTCAGCCAAGCTGGTAAGTTATGATGTTCAGTAGAAGTTGCATTGTGTGTGCTCTTCAACAAATTCAATTAATTTTTTTCTATTAAGAAATTATCATCTTGTATGTTTTATTCCACCCCCCCCAAAAAAAAACCCCACCTCTTCCCCACCCCCTTTTTTTCAGATGTTTGCAACCCCCTGAACAAAAGGTTTTTGTTTTGGACACAAACAGATCTGCTGTGCAAGCAGACTGGCTCCCTGTCCGTACATTATCGATACTGACTGTGGGGCGGGAACCAGCCTACCCCACGAGAACAGCATTGTCTGGCAGCCAATAATTCTAAATTGTAAATGAACAGTTCAATAACTAACATCTGCCAATTTTTTTTTTGTCGATGTCTCGTTTAAAAGTGAATAACATTTATATATGGGGTTCGAGTCCCACCCGAGTGATTTTTTCCAACTTTCACTCTGGAGGTAACACACTGAGTATACAGTGTTTAAAAACGTCGGTGAAGGGCAAAACCTAATTTGAACATTTGTATAGCTAGAAAAATAGCAATTCTGAAAAGGAATCTATTTTTCGGGATGAAACTCAAAAATAGCACAGGAAGGAATGCAGCTTTAAGTAGTTGAGGTATTCGTATATTATTCCCTCTTTGAAGGGCAAAACCAACTGTAACATCACCTTGAAGCAAAGAGCCATCAAAGATCAACGATTTACCTTTTAAATTCATCTTATGAATAGATTTACCTTTTCTTTTCAGAACCAAGAAGAAATTGCTGAGAGAAAGCGAGATCAACGCTGGACCAAACAGATTGGCTCAGCTCTCTCATCATCCAAGGTCAGTTTATATATGTATTTCCTTACTGCTTACTCTGTCTTTGATTGAACGACAGGAAAACCTCAGCCCCCTCAACTCCCACTCACAGGAGGAAGGGGATGTAAGGAGACCAATTACTGATCACAGAAATGTTAAGGACAGTAAATGTTGGCTCTGTAAGGACTATAAGAAACATACTGTTTCCCCAGAGGAGAGCAACAGACCCTTTTAATGAGAACAAAAAATCAAGTGGGTACAAAAGTTCTTCTTGAAAGCTTTCAAGAAAACTTGGGACTTTGAAATGACCTTCAAGAAAACGTTGACGTTCAACAACCTTTGTAATTGTATTTGTATGTGCACCTGCTCACAGTACAGCCTCGGGACAAAACGAACTGTTTGACTTGACTTGACTTGACTTAGACCTATAATTACTCAATTACAACTCTGTCTAAACAGCAACAGCCATGTCATTTCATCCAAAATGTAAATACTGTTTGAAGACAACACCACCCAAAAGACTGATTTCTTTGAGACCCAGCCCCACCAACAGTTTCTCCAAAAACCTGATCCATGTAAGTTTTTTGAAAAGCGATCAGACCACCGTAGTCGTGGCATGGGTCGTGTTGATGCTGAGGGATAGCAATGATAGCATGGGTCGACACCCTGTTTTCTTTACATAGTGTTGAGAGAAATAGAGTCATTTGCTGGGGGGGAGAGTCTCTGTCCTATCGTGACAAGTTTGACAGGTTTACAAGTGTCGTTGGCCAGAAAGAGTAAATCTTGTGTTTGTGGTCACTTTAGTGTAAGGTGTGACAATTGTGTGGCTTGGCAGCTAGCGCCTGGTGTCTAGTGTCTACAGAAAGAGACTTTTATTGAAATATTAAAAGTTCTGTAATGATTGAATTTAAAAAGGTATTAATTATTCATTAGCCCTGACCCTGCTGAATCCAACATGATCCAACTATATCATATACCCGATGGAGCCTGTTGGATTGAGCAGTAAACCCCTTGTGTACATTCCTGATGCAAAATGTTGGATTCAGCAGGCAACTGAACTGCATTATAACGCCATGTTGGACTCCGTTGGATTAAGCAGACCACTGAAAATAAGGCACAGTGGATTGAGCAGGAAACTCTGGTTGGACTCTGTTGGATTTAGCAGGGTAGTCCTGAGGAACTACTAGGGGTTAGGATTAGGGTATCAAATAAATTATGAACATGTTGTCTTCATGAGATGAAGTTTGAAGGGCCACACTACTTTTTTTCTAATGTACGGTATGTCGCCAAAACACAAGGCCGAGGCCACTCAAACTAGTCCTGGGCTATAGAAGAAGTCACAGTGACAATTTAATTTTTTAGGCAATTCAACTTTGAAATTTTGATTTGGGTTTTAGATTCACAATCGCCTGTTCTCTGAGTTTGAAGAAATGTCAAATGTTACTGTTCCCTTATTTGAGGAGTCACGCATACAAGATTTTCACTACCTACACAACATGATACATTGAAACCTAGACCTTGATTTTGTTTACATTGTCGGATGAACGATTTGTGAGACATTGCACATTGATCAGCCTTGTTGTGGCCAACCTTTGACATTCAGTCACCACAGACAACCTGAGAGTTCCCTGCTTGGCACTCCACCAAAAATATATACAAAATCGCTCAGGAGGGAAGCGGGCATGACTAAGATCAAAATTGCTTTAAGGAAGAACTCGGCTCAGTTAACCTAAAAGTTGTATGATTTTCTTTTACTACGCAATTAATAAATTTAGTTTATCCAGTGACTGACACTATAATGTTAAACAGATTAACACCTGTACTATGTTGTATTACATTGTGTTTATTCCCTGATGAATTCATGAAAGCCGTATGGTGCCTGGGCGCTACAGGCACTACAGGCGGGGCTTTTATTGGGAGGGGGGGCCGGGGGAGGGGTACTGGGACTACTGAGTTAAACCAACTTGCAATAAATTTATTTAGAGTGGTATCTCTGTCATTTTGACAATTTTCTTTAAATTTTTAGACCATCCTACTTTTGTACTTTGTATACGTCTCTTATATCTTTTAATTTATCCAAGACACCCTCCCTCTCTTTTCGATTCACAGAAAATGTGATATACCAAGACTTGTTAACTTTTATGTAGCTAACACTGTGTTAAGAAGCCTGCATCCGAATTACTGGGCTACGGCTTACTATTACATATGCACCTATGGAGGTGGCCGAAGCCACTTCCTATAGGTATGGGTGTTACTGCACCTATGGAGGTGGCCGAAGCCACTTCCTATAGGTATGCGTGTTACTGCACCTATGGAGGTGGCCCAAGCCACTTCCTATAGGTATGTGTGTTACTGCACCTATGGAGGTGGCCCAAGCCACTTCCTATAGGTATGTGTGTTACTGCACCTATGGAGGTGGCCCAAGCCACTTCCTATAGGTATGTGTGTTACTGCAAGCCGTAGCCATGTAATTCAGACATAGCCTTGTAGTCTGATAAGGAATACATGTACTATGTATGTCAACTGCAGCACTCATCCACCGGTATCTATCTGTACAGAGTCAAGTGGACTATTACATTGTGCACTGCCTACTTAGTAGATTCTTAACACACTTGACACTTTTGAAGTATATCTCATAAACTCTCTGTGGAATGTCATTGGGCATCAGCATCAAGTGTGCATCTGCAATCCTCTAAAAAAAAAGGGTTTTAATTTTAGATTGCTTTTAAGCACAAGCAGGTCTGCCTTGTGAGTGGACCCTTTCCCAGTCCTTCAAGCATGCAACTAGTAATTTGGGGAAAAAACGAGGAAATTCCAAACCGTATGTTTTTCAATTTGTAATGGCATTCATGAGAAGCAAAAAAAGAGAAGAAAAAAAGAGGAAATCGGCAGAAACTGGCATGCCTAGTCCTTACATATTTTACCTTGATATGGAAGGGAACCAGTCTACCGTACATGAACTAAACAAATTGAAAATTGGGCAGCAATTATTCCACAACTAAACATGGGCCAATTTTTGTATTGATGTCTCATTCATAAGGAAATGCCTCTTGTTTCGCCCGAAAAAAGTCATTTAAAACCAAATCTAATTGTTGAGGGTCAAACTCAAAATTAGCATGAACAGAACATCTTCAATAAATATATTTTGCCAAGTCTGTGCTTGTTTATTATGTGCTCTTTGGTTTTCTTAACAGGGTTTTTTTTTTCAGATTGGTTTGTTTTTGTTTCGCACCTGCAGGTTTTGAGTGGTGATAGACTGTTGGAACTTTTCCTGAGTAAGCTGGAAGAGAGGGACCAACTTCTGTCCAGAGTGCAGCTGACGGAAAGGTAACAGGAAGTGCCATCATGGACCAGCTGAAATCACTCAAGATTCTCTTGCCTATTATTTAAATAATTTGAAATGTTTGTCCATTAACTTTTATTTGTTACTAATTTTGGACCTTTTGTGAATATTTTTGTTTTCAAAATTTTAGTATTTGCTAGTATTTGCTGAGCTTTTTAAAGGCCTTTGTGTACATATGCTGACATAGAATTGCAGATCAAATGAGGGAATTCCAAGTTTTGTGAAGTACTAGTACTTGTTTTTCATAGGAAATCGACTGCTTTTAATAAAGAAAAGTTTCTGTACCTGAAGTAAAATGCTTTGAAAAATGTAAAATATTTGCATTGTGTCGAAAAGGATGTCCAACAGGGGGGCAAAAATTTAATATAATAAAATGGTTTTGAAATAAAGAGAATTGTCTGTGTATTGATTCATATGTCAAGTGATGTTCAATATTAGGTTTTGCCCTTCAACGACTGCCTTTAAAAATACTGTATTGAATTTACATCACCCTGACACAAATTATGAATAGTCAAAGATGAATGTAGCGAAAGCACAAAGTTTTTATTTGTTCATTCAGCTGTCAACATCTTACAACTCCTTATGTACACATTTCACTCCTTTACAAAAATATATACAGATAAAAACAAGCTTTTGCTAAGCAAAATGGAAAAATCGTGAAATAGTCATGAATTATTGCAGTAGCCATGTCAAATTTTATCACTCTAGTCACTAGTGATAAAAATACAAATTTCATTTTAAAATGTTCAAGTATGTTCGCACTGTCGAGCAAGGCATCAATAAAACATCCACGACACATATTTACACATATTTCAAAGTGGCAATTAAACAGACCTCCTGACGAAATGTCAAAAACAGGTGCGAAGTATTAAGGAAACACTTGTTCATACAGGCAACTGGTAGTTGTACTAGAGTAGTACAATTTGTTCAGAAATTCCAAACTTTAAGAAGAATTTGTTCCTAGATTTAACATTGACGTTTGATCTTGGTATTCAGATTATAATTATAATTCTGTTATTTGATTGCATTGTTTGTTTGATAGGCACAGCACAAGTCCACACACCCAACACACATTTATAGCTACATGTATTTTGTTTACAAAGCAAAAATCTTGTACAAAGCATCAGCAGTCAAAGATAATATTTCTGGCAGATTTCTTTCCTGAAATTTGAAAGGGAAAAAGGCAATTTTTGGGCTTTGGAGTTTAAAAACACTTTAATACTCGGTCAAATGCATGGCAACCGTAACACAGGTATAAACATTTGAGCTGACACGTCAGCTTGTTGTCTCAAGTTTAAAAAAAGACTCTTTGTTTCTGCAGAAAATCTGCATCAAATAAAAAGTATTCAATAAAAATTATTTCATAAAGATTTGATAACCAGCTAAAATAATTGTACTCTGAAAAATTGTACTGCAGAGAAGTCCATTCATAGCTGCAAGATGATTGGAATCTCAATTTACATACAACTGAGCTTCATCAAAGTGACAGTGTGTTGGCCAATGGATAAAAAATAGATTTGTAGCGCACACGAGAGTGTCTTGACAGAAGTTTTTGACGTTCATCCAAAAATTCATCAGGAAGAAATTCATTTCTTCCGAGGCAAGCAGGGATAACACATGTGGACTACAAAACCAGTTGTGACGACAGAGTGATTGTTTAGCGATGATTGAAATGTCTTCCCCTATTGGTTGATTTCCTCTGTGTACTTGTTGCAAGTGGCGTTGTCTGAGCTGTGTACGGACTGGAAAAAAAAGTTGTTGTATAGTAATATAGCTTTTATGTTTGTAAAAATTCTTTGGCTGTTAATGAATAAAACATGTCCCCTCACCTTGGCTTCATTCCACTAGCGCCCTCTTGTGTCATCATGCTGAAATCTGGCTCCTCTCTGGAAAGAAACAGAGAAGGTAGCTTATTAAATTTTATGAACAACAACCATTGTGGCAAGAGCCTTTCCAAAATGCTGTAAAATGGTTTTTCTCCATCCTGACTGTCTTCACTGCGAGTTTACTTTCTTGTAAATAGGACATTTATTTTCCTGCATTTTTATATATTTTATAATGTGTAAAATCAAGAAATGTGTTAATTACAAGATTAGTAACAAAGCTACAATGTACAAAAAGTTCTATATTTAATGAATAACGATTTCAAGAACTATTCAGTACAAAAACTTGTTTACAAATTTGGGACTGTACCAAGCCTCTTACCTGAGGGGTATAAACTGCTCCTTGTAGCTTCTGTCCGTCTCATACAGAGGTCGCGACCTTCCAAAGGATCGCTCAGGGATTCTTGAAGCATCGTGTCTCAAGAAACCATCTCTAAGTTGCTCCTGCTAGAACAATCACAAACACAAAAAGTATTAAAACCAAAAAAAGACAGTTGCGCATGTCAGACTGATGCTTGTTAAAAAGGATTTGACAGTGAACATTTACAATGAGTGTAGTATATAATGTTGCCTCCTTTCATACCCATCTTTCTCGACCATGATCATTGGTACAGGATAATCATCATTGTACAGAATCCTGTACACAAATGCAAAGTGAATTACTTGATGTGGGTGTTGCTGGAAATCAGAACTAATCCTTTCTTAAGCTCTGGAAATTACAGGATTATATTACGGAGATGGGCGCAGGAAATTAAGAAAACCACAGCACCGAGAAAATGGCCCAATTTGATGGCCCTGCTAAGCACGGAATTTTCTGCTATTGAGCCTCCGTCTATTTCATGGAGTTTGAGCAGTAAGCACACAAAAGGCACGCTAATACCTCAGAGGAAAACATTGCTTAAATCAGTGATGTAACAGTAGAAATCTCCATGCGCACGCAACACGCCATGAAATAGTGCTTAAGATTAGTACAATTTTCTGCTTAGTGTTAAGCAGTGTTATGAAATTGGGTCAAGGTTATGCCCATGATACAGAGGGAGAGGGGGGAGGGGAAGGATGGAGCTTACTTCCTCATCAGGATAGGCCCGTCTGCAGGCCGCATTCAATTCCTCCTTCATTGTTGCAATGTGCTGCTTGTGGGATGCGATCTCTGTTTCCAAGGCAACCAGACGGGATAAAGCTGTTTGTACCGTATCCACAAATGCTGCCACGAGACTCTGGGTAAAAAAAAAATTGATTTCAGTAAATATGTAAATGCACTTGCGATAATTATGTTAACTGCTACCATAAAGAATTATTTCAAACTGTTCATGACTGCAAACAGTTATTTGCTTGGAGATAGTATTATTGCTGTCAGAGTAATTTCACTTTAAATTAGAAAAATATTATATGTTTACCTTTATTGCAATAACCTCAGCACTTATACCATCAAGTCCTCGCTCCTCTGGATGAATCAACACCTTAACAAAAATTATCGCAAACAATTATTAACATAAGAAAATATATAGTGGAAAATTTAGATTATTCCATTTGACGGATCTTCCATTCAATTGACCCTGTTCCTCCCCATCACGACATAGATAACACGATATTCTAGCCAGTAATACATTTTCACCAAGCTAAGTTTTGAGTGCTGACCAAAGGTTTAGTGCTTATCAGGCTCACAAAATCAGTCCCAGAACATGAAATGCAACTGCCTGGAAAAAAAAATTAAAAATGTATTAAATCCAATCTTGAGAACAAAAAAAAAAATGCAGCATTTGTTATTCACCTGTCTGAGTGCTGCATCGATGGATCGATTATCAGCTCGACCAATCAGCTGTCGCTTTGTATCCTCCACAGCTGCTTGAACAGCCTGCAAATAGCCTGCCAACTTGTCCTTGTCTCTGCTCAACCAAAATAAAGACAAAAACTTTCTATCATGTCAAGTGAATAATCTTAAACATTATATTACTCGCGAAAGAACCACTTTGAAGCATTCCCATGTAATCGTCTTTGTAACAGTTACAAAATGACAACAGTTTGTTTAAGCTGAAGACTTCTGGCTCTGACTGGTGATGTAGTCGAGTCCATCACAAGTCCGATCACGTGTCCAGTCAAAAAGTAAATCACAAGTCCACTTAAATAACAAGTGCAGTCTCAAGTTAGATCGGATGAAGAATTTCAAAGAAATGCCTTTGTCAATGGAACTGGATGACTTTTGCTGGACTTTTTGCTAGACTTGCGTGGACCTGCAGTGGACTTGACTGTAACTAGTGCCATCTCAAGTTGCCCAGGAAAATTCAGTTGGATATTATAGAAGTACAAGAGTTTAGATGTGGACGTACTTGTTAGAGGATCGTAGCACGCTCTGCACGTCTTGCACACTGCATTGAAGCGACTTCTTCTCTTCCTCAAGGGCAGACAATTTCTTGCTGAGTTGATGGATGGATTGATCCTTGCGACGTAGCTCCATCTTGGCTTCAGACAAACCCTGTCAGATAAAGGAGGGATCTCAATCAGATATAGTATCAAAAAGTCAGGGGTTCTGATTCAATTTGGTCTGCTCCTGTTCAGGGATGTTGATTTAGGCCCAGGAACTAAAGGTGGTGGTATGGTTTAATTTAAAGTTACTCCAAGAAACTATTTGTATATGGGCTCCGTGAGCCAATGAAAGAGGGCACCCTTTTACCTAGCAAAGACGTCCCATGGGCGGGACATTTCGCTGGTTGACGCGCACCGTTCCTTGTGTGTGACGCATGTACACCAGGGGATTCAGTTGTACATTTGTACTATGTACACGCAGTGCTAGTGGTGGCCGCGCTTCGCGGCAAAATTGCAGTCAGGCAAGATGGCGTCGGTCGGTCACCCCCAACTGTACTTTCTTTACTGGTGAGGGGGTACTTGTGAACGGAGCGGATACCCTGACTGGATGTCATGTATACATGGCTGGCAACTTCAGCGTTATGAAAGGAAGTGTTATGTTCGTGACAGAGCCAATTAACCATGATAAAATTAATAATGATGTAGAGAAATGATCCAAAACTCCTAGTCTGTAATCTCCTTTTAATACCATTACTAGATGATGCATATGTAAGATTTTTTTAAAAATCACGATTTTCAGATTTATGCACTGCTCTTAAAAAAGCTCTTAAAAGCTTGTCACAGACATTACGTAACACTGGAATCACCCACATGCATTGTACATTTCATTATTTGGTTGTTATTTCGGCTTGCCCACAATGATTGTGTTTCTTCACAATTCTGTACTGAGGGAGGGAGGCCAAGGGGTTAGGGTTCATGACTCATAATCAGAGGGTCAGGGGCTCGAATCCAGCTGCTGGTCATATGTTGTGTCCTTGGGCAAACCACTTCACCCCCACTTATGGAATATACTCTGATGCCTTCACAGTAATAAGGAAATCACACTTTAAACTATCTGTCACAAGATTGCAAATTTGTCGCATTCATATCAAAAATTGTGTTCGTCCAGCCACTCTTACCTTGACAGCTTCCGTAATGGTCGCATCCTTCTCTAATTCCTCCGTGGTGTACATGTTTAATCTCATTCCTAACTCCTCTAGTTGTCGACTCTGTTCGTTCAGTAAATCTTGGGCTTGCTGTTCCCGTGACAACGCTTTGCTCAGTTCCTGGCAGACGCTGTCAAACTTTTCTCGCATGACCATGTTTTGCCTCTGAAGGTTAGATAAAATGGAGTTTTGATGAAATGACTTGATTTGTAATCAAAATTACTGAAACATCTGAAAATGAAGGTGTTTTAAAGCGGCCGATGAGTGATTCTTGAATAAATCATGATTTTGACAAGGAATCAATGAGACATTAATTCATTTCAGAAGTAGTGTCAATCAATTATGACAATCAGAAATTGGTTAACAATATTTCATGTGGTCAATTTTTCAATTTTTCCAAATGTAATTATCTTAACTTGTATGGTTCCTGTCTGTAACTTCATGGGGTGGGGAAGGGGGGGGGGACAGGGGGTTGGACACAATCTGACCATAGAGGACGCTGTACAAAGTGTATACACATATCATGCACATATGGATGTATACATACATATGCAATTACACCCATTTTATTGATAATGTGCAATTGTTGATATAAGGATAATGAACAAGCAATATCTTACAGATATAAAAACCATTTAGGAAAAAATAACGTGAAAATGTTGGTACGTTGGGGTAAAATCTATACATGTTGGGATAAATTATTGGAGGTGGGGGACATCACTATCTGTGTCCCCTACCAAAAAAATTATTGGGGGGACATCCCCCCCCCCCCCCCCCCCCCGGCATCATCGCCACCCATGATTAGGGAAACGCAGATGGGTGCAGTGGGTGGGGCATATACCGCCAAATCCAGAACAGTCCATACAATCAATTAATCAATTAGTCAACCGATGAAACAATCAATTAACGAATCACTTACTACATCTCTGAGTTGTGTGATTTCATTCTCCATGCCTTTCGCTCTCTCTGTCTCCATCTTCAACTCGTCGTTCTCTTGTCTGAGTTTGGCCGTTTCCAGCCTCAAGGATCGTCTCTCCACCTCCGCTGTGTGCAGACGCTGAGTGAAGTTGATGATGTTGCGCTGCAAACATGCCATGATTTCCTTACGAAAAAAAAAATTGATCAGAAATTAAAAATCAGCTGCCTTGTATCAGTAAAAAATAACTGCCGACCCCAACAGTACGCAACACTTGTCAAAGTGAGAGAGACCCAACTGGTAAAAAATCTCAAGGCCAAACTGCCTCAGAGTCCGTTTGGGCAGGTTGGCATTGTTCAATTGGCCAAGCTCCTATTGTCTCAGAATTGGTTGTTAATGCACTGGTGTTGACTGCTCAATACAGAAAGATCCCACGGATTATTACACCTGCTTCTTTGTGTTGCGTCTGGCAGGGTAAGGACGTCTAATCACAATCATCTCCATTTTTATCTACCTGTGATGACGTCATGTTCCTCGTTCCATCGATGTTAGAGTGAGTGATTCCCCGACTCAGACCATACCCAAGGAGACGGACTAGCATCCCTTTGTCCCTCGTTCCGTAACTCCGCCTTGAGGGGTGGAGACAGGACGCCTCAAAAATGGGCGTCAGCTTGGACATGAGTTTGATGAAGCATGACTTGGCTGTGTTGCTGATGGTTTGGGGCTGGGACTTGGACTCATCTGCAAGTCATAAACACACCATCATTTACAACACCCGAAACTTGATCCTGGACAAAGATATTATCCCAGTTTCCAGAACAAAAACTGAACTTTTTGAGATCTTTTTTTTTTCGGACCAATCAGGACCAATAATCTGAAGGAACAATGTATACATTTTATGGTGTATTATTCCCACTGTTATATGTCAACCTGTGATTTCCTTCCATGTTTCAGACAGATCCCAAATGTTAACCCATTTCAAATGTTTTTTAAACTCTTCTTCAGCTTTGGTTTTTTTTTTTTTCACTGAAGCGATGCTGCATATACAATTTACAAAAATACTTGATTGTGATAATCTTACTTTCTCTCATCAGAAATTCATCCTTATAGCCCGTTATGAAAACAAAAGTTGTATAAACTTTAAAATAAAAACAAAACAAAACAAAAGAAGCCGAGAATTTTTGTTTTTGTTTTTTGTGGACTTCAAACCCTAACCTTTATCACTGAGAAGCTCATGAAGTTCCGAGCACGAATCCACCACAGCAGTCAGTAACACGGAGCTAGTCAACCACCCTGAGACGTTGCTCTGTACATGGCTCCTGTGACTGCGCTTGTCAGGTGATGATCTCAAACCTGAAAAGAGAAATTCATACCTCATGTACTCATGTCCTTGTCTGAATTGAGGATGTGATATCACACATTTAAGAAAAATCAACACAAAGAACACAGAATCTTCTCAGTTCGCAACTTTTCTCAAAGGTTTAGTCGGAAACCCTGTGTACCTGTGAGTTGTCCCCCCCCCCCACCCTCACGCTGCCCCAGGTGTTATGTCGGGATTTGGTCATGTTTTGCAAGCCCAAGGGTGGGGATTTTAGTCACTCACAAAATGTTTACCATTAGGTTGACGGAAAACCAGGTTAGGGCGTCCCAACCATGCACGATGGAGATTGTCACTTACATTTTGCCCTAGGGATGGGGATTTGGTCGAGGGGGCGGGGGGGGGGGGATTGATAGGTGCATCATCATATTCACGTAATTTGCCTTCTAGTTTTATTCACACAAAGTTTTAATCTACAAAACATTAGAAGCACATGAGTACTAAATCTATTCCAAGATGGTTAATTTACACATTTTGCAATGATCAGCAACTAACTATTGAGTCTAACAGATAGGATGTGTATGATTTATTATATTCCATGTTTTATATGCTACCAAGCCAAGATAAATGTTTAAGCCTTTCTTACGTACGATTCACAAGTACTAGGGAATCTTACCAGTGAACGGTCTCTGTGGCTGTTTGACATCACCAGAGCAGACGGGGACGGAATGAATACCTGACGGATTGTCTACTGCTGTGAAGATGCCACAACTCCTCAGACCGAAGTGATGCAATCTACAGGGAAAACAAAATTGAACATCAATCAAACCTAAGATGTTAGATTTTTATTGGTTTCAATTGAAATTGACATGTTCACTTGCACTTCTCAGAACCAGCAGACAGGTCAGGAGAAAGGCCAGCAGACCAGTTTTTTGAACTGGCCAGTAATTGGCAAGAAAGCGGCCAGTAAAATATCACTGAGAATGCATGTGTATTTCTATAAGCATTTTGAAGGCTTTCGTGAGGCGTACAGACAGGCAATCAACCACCACATCCACTAGATTGGTCAACACAGGCCAGTTAATAGGCCACTTAACCACGGATACTAGCCGCAAGAAAGCCAATATTTTGAGCAGGCCATAAGAAAGCTGGCCGCTTGGAAGATCGGTGGATCAATGTGATCTCCCCGTCAAATTTATTTTCTTCAGATATTTGTACGTTCCTACCTGTTCGCTGCTAGGACCACAATGACGGCTTTTCTGAACAGCATGACTAGATTCCTGGCCGGCCGCTTGTTGTCCTGATAATCCTTCTTCAGGTCATTGACCTCCATGGACAGAGTGTTGGCTAGCTCCTGGGCCTGTCTCCTGTGAATTAAAAAGCCCAAACTTCACCTTTAACAATTCATAGTCAGACACTATTAATCTTAATAACCAATAGTCCCTGTACCGCCCTAAACCGCCCTGCCTGTTACCCCTGCACCACCCACAACCGCCCCAAGCTCTCTATGGTTTTATGGATAATACAATGAAGAACAAGTGCTAAATGGTTAATACTGTTCACAAATGTCTCAATGTCACTGCACAAAAGTGGATAAAGTAGTAAGTGCGGTTTAATACTGTGGTAACGTGAAGCACACTAGAAACTATGTTGCAGCTTAAAAGTTCTGCCTCCTATAAACTGCACATAGAGACTTTATCTGTTGCATACTGCATTTATTATAAATCGTGATTTTTTTTGGAAATATGTCAAAATCCCACAGCAGATTAATTGGGTTTTGATGTATACAGCTCTGTGCGTCCCCAACATACATGTGCTAATTTTTAATTTTGTTGCATTACAAAATTTAATAATGTGCCTTTGTTTTACAGCACAGTGTTGGCTTTGGGCTGATTCTGAATGGCTTCTGCACGGTTCCTACACAAATCTTACAATGAAAATCCATGGTTTTTCAAGGACAAAATAAGGGCTTTCCATTACACATTCCTATGTTGTGTTTTGGCATCTTAGGAGCATATTTACAATACACTGGCCAGTAATCAGACTGAGGCAATGGTCACACTTTCTTTCAGCCTTCCAGTGTGACACAAGACCACTGAGCTGAGCGTCACAAGGGTGCACTGAGCATGCAACAAGAGCATACATGCTTAAAGAGGGGGTATAAAAACTGGGCCGAAAACTGGAAGACTGCCATAACGAAATAATAACCATCATCATGTATGGGTTATGCAGGATTCCGTGAGTTTTCCATGACTTTTTTTCTTGGAAAATCAACAAAATTCCATAACTTCCAAGATTTTCCTGTTTTTTTACGTGACTGTGGGAACCCTGTCCCTTGTAACAGGGGTTAGGGTTAAGGTCCACCTTCAATACTGCTTGGGGCCAACATTTCTCACCTCATTGTCTCCAGTCCATGGACCTGTTCCTCCAGTGACGCTCTCTGAGCAGCAAGCTGACTGACTCTAGAGAACATTGGCATGAGGGCGCCGGCCATCAGACAGCAGCCAATCAGGAGCCTCGATCGTTCCCTCGTCGCCAGGGTCAGTTGATCTCTCAGCTCCGTGCATTCAGCTTCTAAGCCTTGCTTGACTGTTCCGGTCAGTCGAGCTTTCTCCCAAGCTTGGTCGGCAAGAGTTTGAGTTTTCTGGGGGAAAAGATTAAGAATATTCAAATAACTGTGAAAGGTCAAACTCAGTCAACAGACCATGAACCGACAAAGCAGGCAAGTTGTGGGCACAGCTGGCTTATCAGTTACCCACAGTCAAAGCAAAGCTGATCGAGTTACATAAACAGTTACAGCCAGTCAGTCCTATTTATGTAAGCTGCGAATTCTTAACTGTTGAAAATGTCACTTGATTGATTTTGACTGAAAGGACAACTTGGTCCATACTATATGTTTGCATATGAGGGTTAACGTGGCATGATTTACAGTGAAAAAAAAAAACCAGCATAATCTCTGCACGGTTCCCAGCACTATATAAAAACAAAATATCCTGAGTTTCCCTGATATTTCCCAAAAAAATGTGCAAAATTCCATCAGAAAAATTTGCACTTTAACGAGGTTGCTGGGAAGACATGAGGTGGTGTAGCACAGCCAATTGTTAGTGTCCGGAGAGGTGTCTAACATTAACACTGCATGAACACTTTAATAGCCACCATAGCCAGTCAGTCAATGAACACAACTTGGATACACGGCACAAATACGCCAAACAGGCAAAAACCTTTCCCTTCTGTGTCACTGTCAAATTCCCCGAGGGTTCCCTAAGTTTTGGTTGTTTTTCCCAAATTCCCCAAGTTATTTTCTTTTCTTTTTTCTTTCTGGTAAAAAAAACCCAAGGATTCCTTAAAAGTGCCCTAGGCACTGTAGCTCGAAAGCCTAAAGAAACCTGTAGAGAGAAGACAATGAGCAGAAATTACAGTTTTAGAGGTGGGAGGAAAAGCCAAGAGGAACATTTTGAGGAAACCCCACGGAATCGGGTAGGGACTGACAACCCAATCCACATATTGGCCCAGGCGGGATTCGAACCCGGGTCACAGCGGTGGAAGGCGAGGAAAGTACCGCTACGCCAACCTGACTCCCCAACCTGAGTTTTCCCTGGCTGGACAAATGGAAACCCATTTTCAAGATTCCCCTGATTCCCAGAATGGCTAGGAACTCTGCTCTCATCAGTACCTGTGATTTGATGTGTAGATCGGCCAACTGCTGGCTGAATTGTTCCTCCAGCTGTGAGCGTTGATGTTGCCATTTCTTCTCTTGTTCTTTTCCCTTGACGCTAAGCCTCTCCAAGCTTTCCTCGTGGGAATGTTGTACCTCTCGTAGTAGCTCGTCTTTGTTGTGAATCACTGTCTCAAGATGTGATACCTACAGATTAGGAATGTTACAGGTCAAAGAGATATTTATTCTGAAGTGTTGAATTTACCCTAATAAATTTTGTCAGAAAAATATGATTTGTTTTTAATGTTTAAATTTTCAATACAATTCAAGATTCCTTTGCGTTTCTTAAACGGTAATTTTCAATTTTTGCAACACTTCAAGGAAGAAACCAACATCAAACTAAAACTCAGTTATATGCAAATAGTGTTATTGTTCTTAATTGTCACTAAATGTAATGGACTGACCACAATGGACTGTTATGTTGACATGTTATTAATCCTAAACATGGAAATTTTGATCTGCAAAACAGTCATTGCCTTCGTGTGAACCTAGACACAATATAGGGTGTCTCAAAAAAAATGTAGCTGTCAAACAACACTGTTTTCTGGGGAAACTAAAACACTTTTTTTGTAAAAAAATTACCATGAGATGACAGAGTGTTTCTTTACTCTTTACAGGATTTTTTTTCTGGACCTTTTACGGCAAAGCTCGTAAAGACTGTCAAAATTTGTTTGGGCCACTTTATTTACCTTCTTGGCATGTGCATGCCTTTCATTAGATACCAAGTGGCCCAACTTGGAATTCAAGTCCTTTCATTTAATGAGCTGAATCTCTGGACTGGGGTGTCCAAATGAGATGGGATCAAGACCATTGTGTAGAGTATTTACTACACCTTCAGAATCTATAGATAAGTTTTGAAAAAAGTGAGTCCTATAATTTTTAATTTTAATGGATTGACTGCTACAGGTTTTTTTGAGATAGGCTGTATTAAGTGCCAAATAACTGCTGCTGATTTGCCGAGATCCGATGACGATTTCAGTTTCCCCAAATCTTACCTTCTCGTTGGCTCGGTTCAGTCCCGTCATCAATCCGACGATCTGATCTTGGACAGCGATACTCAGCTCATCCCATGTGAAGCTGCTTAAGATGGGCTCCTTAGGATCCAAGACAATTCTGCCCGCCATGATGCGCTGGTACAAGCTGTGAAGGTAGATCCGTCGCTTCTACAGGTTGCAGTAAAAACAAGAATAAGCAATCGGCAATTACTAATATTTCAAGTATGACAAAACCTAAAAGCTTTGATGTTTGGTCTTATCTTGAAAGACAAGGACTGAAGTGAAGACAAATTTAAGAATGATTTTGTTGGTAAAAGAGGGCCAGCCTAGAGTTCTCTTATACCCGACTGACTTACTGACTGACTCCCCGACTGACCGTCACTTGAGACCTGGGCAGTGCTATTGTATATGATTACCTTGTAACGCCAATGAATGGGCTAACTCTGGAACACTGTATAGACCAGATGCCTGAAAAGGCTAACAGAGAGTAGCCATTTTTGTGCACTTGAAATATAATGTAAATATTTGAAACAAGGTCAGCTGATTCAAATTCCAACCACTAACTGACAATCCCAAGTAAAAATGACTGTAAAAAACTTATGAAAAGTTGGATTTAGAGAAGTTCTTCATGTCCGTGCAACAAGGTCATATCTCCTAAAATGGGCCGTACGTGAAACGCGAGTTTCAGAATGTCAAAAGATTGTATTTCACTTAAAATAACCCGGATGTACACACAAAGTCAATGGACGTCGAGATATGACCTTGTTGCACGGAGTGTATGTGCGCGAGATATGACTTTGATGCAAAATGGAGTTCCGACCTTGTTGCACTGATGCGACGAGTTATTAACCCTAACTCCCTAGGGCTTTTTGCTAGGATGCAACCTCAATCCTGCAAAATCCTACAACTGACTCCATGTAAAAATAGCATACAGCTTCACTTAAGACCATCATACTTCTCTGTGGTGTCCTAAGACAAACAGACACACTGACAAACCAACCATCCCCTACCTCTTCCTCATCCTGATACTCCTTGACTCGTCTTCCATACTCCTCCATCATCTCCTAATACCATCTCAGCTCTCTAAGGTGGTGTACAAAACCCAAGACATACATGTACAGACACACTGACAAACCAACCATCCCCTACCTCTTCCTCATCCTGATACTCCTTGACTCGTCTTCCATACTCCTCCATCATCTCCTAATACCATCTCAGCTCTCTAAGGTCGTGTACAAAACCCAAGACATACATGTACAGACACACTGACAAACCAACCATCCCCTACCTCTTCCTCATCCTAATACTCCTTGACTCGTCTTCCATACTCCTCCATCATCTCCTAATACCATCTCAGCTCTCTAAGGTGGTGTTCAAGACCCAAGACACACTGACAAACCAACCATCCCCTACCTCTTCCTCATCCTGATACTCCTTGACTCGTCTTCCATACTCCTCCATCATCTCCCAATACCATCTCAGCTCTCTAAGGTGGTGTACAAAACCCAAGACATACATGTACAGACACACTGACAAACCAACCATCCCTACCTCTTCCTCATCCTGATACTCCTTGACTCGTCTCCCATACTCCTCCATCATCTCCTAATACCATCTCAGCTCTCGAAGGCGGTGTACAAAACCCAAGACATACATGTACAGACACACTGACAAACCAACCATCCCCTACCTCTTCCTCATCCTGATACTCCTTGACTCGTCTCCCATACTCCTCCATCATCTCCCAATACCATCTCAGCTCTCTAAGGCGGTGTACAAGACCCAAGACACACAGACACACTGACAAACCAACCATCCCCTACCTCTTCCTCATCCTGATACTCCTTGACTCGTCTCCCATATTCCTCCATCATCTCAGCTGCTTTGCTGCCCTCCATTTCTCCATGATGCGTCGTTTGTTGTAGCTGCATCTTGAGTGATGTCACTTGGGACTCACTCTCGCTCAGTTGACGGCGTAGCTGCTCTAGTTCCTTACAGCCACTGCTGAATTTCTTCTGAAGATCCTGCAACGAAATACAAAATAATCAAAGAACAAAAACAAATTCTCAATATAACTATGCAAAAATCCCAACAGATTGCCTGAACCTTATTTTGAATGATGGTAAATAATTACATAATATTTGTTTCAATGTATACTTAACTTTTTTTAAATTATTTTATTCTGGATAAGCGAGGAAGATCTTTTTCACGAATACCCATTCAGATTCAACCTCGAAATGTTGACTTTGATTTTCAAATTTGATCGGCCATCCCTTGTCATAATTCATGCAAAATTTCATATCATTTGTGACAAAATGATAAAGTGGCAGAGATGACAGTGTCATTTTCATTGACTCTCTGAATTTATAACTCTGCTACTTTTAAGACCTGCAACCTTCTGTATGACGCACAGACTACACGTTGGTTTGACCCGAGGTCTGAACTCTGACCTCTGACCTACCTGCATTGTTTGGCTCCTTGTCCACGTCACCTCTTTATACTTCTCACACTCAGTTGCCATCATGTCAGACCGGGTTTTCATTTTGGCAAGCTGAAATGTGAAACAGTGAAACAGCATTCACATTTATTTTGGATAAGCATTTAGTAGCACTAGTTCTTGATTCAAGTGTTCCATGAATTATGAATTATGTTCTTATATGGCTCTTAAGTAAGCCATTAAAGCATGATTTTCAGTCCCTAGAAAGAGTCCCAAGTCAGCGATACAATTGTTGTAAACAAGAAATTGGTGGTCCTAGAGGTCAGTCTAATATTCTCTTTATAACAGTCTCACTGACAGACTGACTGATTGTCACTTGTGACTTGGACTGGTAACTTATCTCAGTTTAATACTGACGGTCACTTGTGACTTAGTCTGGTTACCTGTCTCACTGACTGACTGTAACTTGTGACTTAGACTGGTTATCTGTCTCCCCGACTGTCACTTGTGACTTAGTCTGGTTACCTAACTCACTGACCGACTGTCACTTGTGACTTAGTCTGGTTACCTGTCTCACTGACCGACTGTCACTTGTGACTTAGTCTGGTTACCTAACTCACTGACTGACTGTCGCTTGTGACTTAGACTGGTTACCTAACTCACTGACTGACTGTCGTTTGTGACTTAGTCTGGTTACCTATCTCACTGACCGACTCTCACTTGTGACATAGTCTGGTTACCTAACTCACTGACTGACTGTCGCTTGTGACTTAGTCTGGTTACGTAACTCACTGACTGACTGTCGCTTGTGACTTAGTCTGGTTACCTGTCTCACTGACCGACTGTCACTTGTGACTTAGTCTGGTTACCTAACTCACTGACTGACTGTCGCTTGTGACTTAGTCTGGTTACCTAACTCACTGACTGACTGTCGCTTGTGACTTAGTCTGGTTACCTATCTCAGTGACTGACTGTCACTTGTGACTTAGTCTGGTTACCTATCTCAGTGACTGACTGTCACTTGTGGCTTAGTCTGGTTACCAGTCTCACCGACTGACTGTCACTTGTGGATTAGTCTAGTTACCTGTCTCACTGAACGACTGTTATTTGTGACTTAGTCTGGTTACCTATCTCACTGACTGACTGTCACTTGTGAATTAGACTGTTACCTACCTCACTGACTGACTGTTACTTGTGACTTAGACTGGTTACCTATTTCACTGACCCAATGTCACCTGTGACTTAGTCTGATTACCTATCTCACTGACTGACTGTCACTTGTAAACTATTCTGGTTACCAGTCTCACTGACTGACTGTTACTTGTGGCTTAGTCTGGTTACCTATCTCACTGACTGACTATCATTTGTGACATAGTCTGGTTATTTATCTCACTGACTGACTGTCACTTGTGACATACTGTAGTTACCTATCTCACTGACTGACTGGATTGGGACCAGCTTTACTTGGTTTGATGTATTCTTTTGGAGTCATCCATTATTCCTGTCTCCTTACACTCACCTCCTGTGACGTCATGTCCAGTCGTTTCTGGTAGTCCGTCAGGGTATGTCTGAGTGTCTCCAGGACCAGCATCGGTGATAGGTTCTCGTTGGTCTTAGAATCACCCTTCTTTGTCTTGCCCCGTCTTGAGGAGGTTGTCTTGTCGCCGTTCAGTTGGAAGTTGTGAAGGAGGAGTTCAAGCTCTCGCATACTGCCACCGTAGGTCTGCTCAAGGTAAACCTGTCGCTTCTTGGCCTGGGGGGGGGGGAGGGGGAGGGAAGCATGGCAATAATTTAAATGTTTTATTCAGAGGGCAACCAGTTTTGTATGATTTAAAGGAGACAGCATTTACACAGAGTCTTAGTTACTACACCAGACTTTTCTTCTTTTGGAACAGCGACAAAAAATTGGGAAAAGCTTTTATATGTGAAGCTTTATTTACATTTAAAACAATTTAAGACATTTGAAAACTGAAATCTTTTTTTAAGGAAACACTGTTCACTTAAATAATGTTTATTGCTACATTTCTTTGCTGAAGTCCCCATCCCCTACGACCATGCCTTGCTTAAATTATGAAATAATTTTGAACTCAAGCCAGGGACATATTTCATTCAGGATACTTGAAAGCCATCTTAAAGATCTAGACTTTTTATAAGGTGGAATTTTCGTCAGGGAGATATAGATTTTGATATTGGGTTTGCCCTTTACCGACTGATCTTATAAACACTGTATACTCAATGTTGTCTGAGGGCCTGCGAGAAAAAATGCACAAGCTTTAATACTTGGGTAGGACTCGAACCCACGACCTCCTGCCTACTAACGCAGACTTCTTACCACTTGACCACCGAGCTTTCTAAGTTCAGCTGGCCATTTCAAGTCTAATATAGCAGCGGGTACCGTGACCAAACAATGAAAACCGTCCAGCCGATGTTGGCAAGCTTGGTGGTCAACTGGCGAGCTTGCCGGGGTCGGTTGGCCAGTTCGAGTCTGATGTAGCAGTGGGTACCATGACCAAACAAGAAAACCGTCCAGCCGATGTTTCCAAGCTTGGTGGTGACTGGTAAGACATTTTCACTAGCAAACAGGAGGTAGTGGGTTTGAGTCCCACCAGAGGAAGCTTGTGAACTTTTTCTTACAGGCCCATGAACAACATTGAGTATACAGTTTTTGTAAAACATGGTGGGGAAGGGCAAAACGCGATGTTAACATTCTCAGATCTTTGTTCTGAATTCTTAGTTTAAGCATCTGGACTTTACCCTGCTGAGTTCCTGTTTGAGTTCATCAAAATTCTTCTGGTGGATTTCAAGCTGAGCTGACATGTTAGTGATGATGGTTTTCTTGCTGCTTGTCTCTGCATTCAGCTGTTGCTTGAGTAGTTCGTTCTCTCGGGAAAAGCTGCAATTGGTAGAAAAGGTGAAAAACGTGGAGGTAACACTCAAGGGTTACACCAACTTTGCGCAAGAATTGCATGTGTAGCTGTGTAGCTATCCACAACTGCCAAAAGTTGTGTTTTACTACTGACACATCAATTTAACTGCCGTGGCCTTATGGTCTTAAGCATTGAATTCGTGGTCTGCGGCTAATTCTGCAGGTTGTGGGTTCGAGTCCAGCCTGGGGTTGTGGTGCGTTTGCCCTTGGTAAAGGCACTTTGTCACTCATTGCTTCTCCCCACCCAGGAGTAAATAAGTACCTGTGAGGGTCGAGTTGGTTTGTGTGGTTGATTTTAGCTGCCTGGCACCGAAATGGCAGAATCGAGCTGTATATTCCCAAGGGAGCTGAGATTGTACTGTTTAATTGGTCCAATGATCAGGGGTAATAATAATGTAAAGCATTGGATCTTAGTTAAAAGTGCTATATAAGTACCCGTTATTAAAGTGAAGTACATTTTGACATGTGTGTATACGAGTACATTAAAAGGTAGACAATGCAACAACGGTGACAAAAAAACTCAAGTCAAAAAAATCAAAATATGATTTCTCAGAAACTTATATTAAAATTGAGGTGCTTCTGTCAATTTCTTCGTTCAGCCTAAGGTAGATAAAGTTGATCGATGTTGCTTTTCGTTCTCAAGTCTGTCCCCAGAATAAAGTGTAAAGAATCAATTCTTCATCACACTCACCTTTCTGCTTGTTGTTTCATGCTACTTGCAGCACTTCTTTCATCATTTAGGACTACTTCCAGATCCCTGGTGAGAAGACAAAATATATCCAATCAGTCTTAAAATCCAGCCACCCGCCAAGGAAACTTGAATCTTTCTAATGCTTTTAATAGATTTGGAATTACTGTGTTCAATCTTAGAGGTTGAACCGATTTCCATCATCAAGGAAACTTCTCAACAATGTTTGCCACAAGGACTGAGTCGACAAATGGTTATCATCAAGTTTATCTAAAACTGTCACTGCCTGAGTAAATTTTATGCTATACTTAATGGGACATTACGTCCTGCAAGGCGTCCAATTGGGCTACAAAACGCGTGTTAAATGAAATGATGTTAATTGGAAAGAGCATTTAAAAGTAGGATATAAACGTCCACACAACCATTCTTTAAAAACTGGGTGTTTTTGTGTTATTCTTGCAAGAACCATTTTTCAGGAACGAATTTCAGGGGTCAAAGTTTTGACTCTCAAAAATCGAGCTGTTGAGAGCTAGTTGTGAATCCTGCCGCACAGTGTAGCGCATTCTGCGGACGTGCAAGAAACAACATGTGTGTATTGGTGCTGTGTGTATTATGTGTCACACACGCAACGTGTACCGTACATTGCAAGGGCACGGCTGGCAATACGTATGCGCTTGCCACCAAATGTCTGCCGTGTCCAATGAAAACAACCGGGTTATTGGGGGGAATGGTCGGACATTACGTTAGTTGAGATTTGAAGGTTTGCATGGTGAACGGGTCATAATAAGATAAGTTATTGCAGTAGCACCATGTGGCAAAATCTCTTTATACATATTCACGAAAGAGATTTTGCCGCATGGTGCTGCCGTAACAACTTATCTTACTATTACGTTGGCTTCTTTTCAACCAGATCTTTGATATGGGATAAGTAAACAATCCAGAAAATAAATTTCTAGGCCGTATTGCCCCTTTAACCCTAACTCCCTAGGCATTTTTGCTAGGATGTTAACTCAATCAGGAAAAAATCCTCAAACTGCCTCCATGTAAAAATAGCATATAGCCTCAATCCTGCAAAATCCTCTGTTATTTCTTGAATCTGGTCATTGGAGGAGTGACCACTGCCTCAATCCTACAAAATCCTCCAGCAATCACTGTCAATATGTCGAGGCAGAGCCAGTACGTGACATCCTAAAGCAGTGCAGAGGATTTCAAGTGTAATCTAGGCCTAAATTTATGCACTGCTGAGCATAAACAACACACGGTCCGGCCCAAGACCTTGACACAGTGCATCCTCCGAAATCAGCAACACACTTTTGCCATGTAACCTCAATCCTGCAAAATCCTCCATTTTGCAAAGAGGATTTTGGAGGGTTTGAGAGGGTTAGGGTTAACTACTATGAGCTGTGCTTACCTGAGCTGCTTTGTCATGATTTCATTGTTGTGCCCCACCTCTGAGTGAGCTGATTTCTCCACCTCTAATGCTCCCTTCAGATCTCTGGCTTGAAGCTTTAAGAGATTTATCAAGACAGAAAATCTGGTTATACACTTCCTCACAAGTTGCCAAAGATTTCTATTGAACAATCACACCATAACATACATTATGATATTGCATCTAAGTGATGCACATCAAGTTAGATTCTGCAAAACATGACTTTTATCTGATTTTATCTGATTACAACTCTCTCATGACGAACAAAGAAACAAATTATAGTTCAATTGGCACCTTTCAATGTATCTTGTCAACATGTGTCAACACTTAAATGCACTTTTAAACACTGGCAAATAAATGCCAAATGATTGCTGAAACTAGCTTTCGATTAGAGGTCAAAGAGCGCCCTCAATGGGCCATGCACAATGCTGATATCTTTCAGTCCCTGGTGGTCACAGGCAGTGACTTACCTGAACCAGCTCCGAGTTGAATTTGGACTCCAAATGAGCGGCTCTTTCTGCCTCGATTGTTCCCTCCAGAGTCTTGATTCTACCCGCTGCTACCTACAAATTCACACACGGTCTCAGCTTGTTATGGCTGGTCTCAGATCGTTACAGTTAGTCTCAGATAGTCAGAGGTAGTCTCAAATTGTAACAGCTGAGCTAAGTTACAAATAGCCTTGGGTTTTTCACTGTTACATCTCATGTTATTGCAGATTGCCTGAGATAATCTCAGATTGTTGCAGATAGCCTGAGATAATCTCAGATTGTTGCAGGTAGCTTGAGATAATCACAGATTGTTGCAGATAGCCCCAGATAATCTCAGATTGTTGCAGAAAGCCGCAGATAATCTCAGATTGTTGCAGATAGCCTCAGATAAACTCAGATTGTCTCCTACCTCCACTTCTTTCTTGAGTCTGTCCTCCCTCTCGGCAGCATACTGCAGCTCTCTCAGCTGTTGCCTCACCGTGTTTGTCTGGGTGTCTCTCTCTGTCTTCAGCTCATTGACTTTTTCTTGAGTTTCTGCATAGATGCTTGAGAAAAACAAAGACATCTTTTTGATGTACTGTGAAGTCTCAAAGATCATCCTCAAATCTAGCTTTTAATGACTACAACTGCCAAGAGTTGCGTGTTGAAATGAGGAACATCAAAAACAGCCAAGGACGACCTGAAATATCCCTATTGCTGTCTCCTTAAAGGCAGAAAGGATCATTTGCTGTTCATGTATTTTGTACGTCTCCAACAATAACACCACTCAAAATCCATAGAAGAATTTGGAAAACCTTACCCTTTGAAATTCAAGCTCAGTGGATACCACTTTTTGAGAAAACTGAAAATCCGTGCATGATCTGTTTTTATCACAAAACACGATTTCGTCAATAGCACTCCTTATTCCAAAAATCTGTCCATTGACCGATCGTTGGAAATTACCTACATTTCTTGATTTCTTCAAATTTACAGTAAGCCAGGCAGACTAATTTACGATCTTTATTCCAAGTAAGACTTTTGATAATAATTTGGTAGGTTGCTTTGGGCATAAATGCAAATGATCCTATATTCCTTTAAGTAGTTCTGCTTGGCAATTTTCCAAACTCCACTGTACAGAAAACTGATACCATGATCTCTTTATTTTATCTTTCAAGGTGTATCAATACTTTGTGAGTATTCAATTTTGATGGATCTCAGAGGGTTAAAGATGCGTTCCTCAATGGTAACTAAAGAATAGCATGATGCAGTTTTGAACACTATAATTTAACCTATCATTGACAAGTCCTTCAAACCCAGTAAGATGTTTAGAAGGATTTTGTAGGATTGAGGAAGGTTTAACCCAGTTATTATTACTTTACATGGCACTTGCTACCATTTGAATGTCAAAATCAAAGAATGTTCCATGTTTATTCCATCTCAATTGAAGATTTTAGAGGATTGGGGAGGGGTTTCATTTTAAAAAAAAATTCCTTGAATTAGGATTAAGGTGCAAATGTGAATGGAATATTCAAAGTTTTTGAAACCTTTCCTTACTTCTCTTGTTCATGGAAGACCTGTTCTAGTTGCTCTTTCTCACTACGGATGACATCTCTCTCAGCTTTCACTGCCTGGACTTCTCTATCTTTCTCCTCAAGGGAAACACGAAGCTTTACATCCGTATCATCAGCGAAGCGTCGCTGACTCACGAGACTTGACTGGAGATCTTGAACTTGGGATGTCAATTCACTGATCTTACCTGAGAATTACAATAAATTTAGAAAAACAATTAATCATTACTGACCCAGAGCAAAACTTTGCAACTAAGTTATCCTAATGACATCAAACAATAACTACCTTGGATTATGTCATTGACAACACGTCGTCGTTTCATTTCACATGATATTTTTCTCTTTATAATGAAAATAAAAATGCTGAAAAGGAAAGTTGGTAAAAAAGAGAATCTGCAGTTTCAATTTCTAATTATGAATAAGTAGCCTATATTGTTTTGCGCAACACAAAAGTGGAATCTCTCAGACATTACACAGCGCCGTAGACAACATACATTATGCTTCACTAACAGACAAATTCAAGCACACAAATCAATTCTATCACGAAGGTCACCTCCAATGGCGAAATCATTGTGCTAGCTTTTGTGAAGATAATCCGTCAGGGGGCAGCTACCTTGTACAATAATGTGCAATGTGCACAATGGTTTCTCCATTGAAGGGGGCCGCGAGAGTGGACAATGATCACGTACCCAGATTCATCTATACCAAGACGCTTCAGTGGTATGTGTTGGTCATACTGAGGCAGTAGTGGAGAGTATGAAATTAAACAGTCAGTAACTTGAGGTTGACCTGGAGGTTTAACGAGGCTTTCCGAGGTTTATGAGGTTTTATGAGGTCTTATGATGTTATACGGGGTACCTTGGTGTAAAACCTCAAGTTACTGCTTGTTTAATTTTTGCATTCTTCCCTGATAATAAGGGAATAAATGTATGCTTTGGAGGTTTTAAATACTCTGTTTAAGACGGGTTGGTGACCGGATGCTGATAATTATCAGCATCCTGACTCTCCCCAGTCTTAAACAGAGTTTAATACTATATGAACCAAGCACATATTTTTTTCCCAATCATAAATACCTTTTCAGTCAGAAAATCAAAACTTTTCAGTCCAAAAGTCAAAACAAGTCAAAAATGATAAATTTTCAACAATTTTGATCAACAAAACACCCCTCTAGCTATGCAATGGTAAGGCCCTCTGGTAAACAACTCCTTATATGGAGATTGACGCGCGCGTTGCGCGATGTGGCGCACAACGCAGATGTACCGGTGTAGAGCTAGTGAATTTAGGACTATGAAATACTGACTCTCTGGTAGTATTGCAACCAGTTCATCCAATAAAATGGTGCTGGCACCGGATTTCGAAGGAGTCAAAATTTCATGTGACACTAGAAAAGTGTTTAAGACCAGCCAGCCATGTCTTTATCATCTGTTTAAGACCAGCCACATAAAGGGCTCTCGACCAATAGGAATGGGTAAACTGTCTTAGGCATTTATTAATACACAATTAACCTTTTACCTCTATGAGTTTCAATGATGGTATTCAGACTGTCCTCTCGTTCAGCGGCGAGGTTCTTCTCTTGTGAGATTCCTCGCTTGGCGACCACAATCTCGTACTCCAGTTGCTGTCTCGCCGCTTCGCTCTTCTCAAACTGGGCACGGAACTTGGCTATTTGAGCCTGCAGCTGGTTCACCTGTGATGCAGTGAAGCGTACAAGTAGATCAACGACTAAATAGACCTTATTCTTCAACAAATGAGGCCACTGTCATGATGCCATTTTGGGTCATAATTGCATGAGGTCGTTGATGCAGATTTGCATGTCGCTACAATGCAAAAATTGTTTGGGGAAGTGTGGCCTAGTGGTTTAGGGTTCGTGACTCTTGATCAGAGGGTCAGGGGTTCGAATGTAGCTGCTGGCCATATGTTGTGTCCTTGGGCAAGCCACTTTACCTCCACTTATCTCTCTCAACCCAAGAGTATAACCCCTATCGGCATTAGCTGGGGAGTAAACTGTGATAGACTGGAATCCCATCCCATCAAAAAAAGAAATATTATCAGTTGTTTCGTGCCAAGGAAACTGGAAATAAACCCAGGCCTGATGGGCCATATTGGCTCATGACAGACTTACAATGCAAAAATTATACTTTTACAATTTTGAATTTTAGGTTCAAGTAAACTTTAAAAAAAATGGCCTGTTGAACCAACACTATTGTATGAGTTCATAGAGTGGTCGAATAATTCCTGGTTTACACTCGTAGGCCATTGCACTTACACTGTGTCATCACCTACCTCCTCGTTAGAACTCGCTGTGAAGTTGAGTTTCTCATTTTCAAGTTGAGTGACACGCTTTCTCAACTCAGTATTTGATTCTGTAAAGCAAACAAACAGCAAATGTGAAGAGATCATTATGTTGTCTCATTAACTACGTTTGCCAAAAATAAAAATTCAAATCAAATCGATTTTAACCCTTACTCCCTAGCATAATGTACTAGGAACCATACCCATCCAGGCAATAATAGGGAGTCCACCTCCGTTCGCACACTCCGAGCATGTCTATTTTCACAGGCATTGTACACAGAATAAACCACACCACCGTCGGATTTTTTTATATCAATTTGAAAAGGAAGAGTTATACAACACAAAAGACAGGACAATTCAGGAAGGTTAGTGGGCAATCTCTATTCCGAACGAGTAACGTGATAAGTACCGCGATAATACGGAGTCCCATCCTACCGCTAGCCTTACTGTCCTGAATCCATCGAAATCCCACCCAACTCCAAAACAGGGGTGTAGATTTTGATGGATTCAGGTACGTTTGGGTTAATACCTATTTCCGACTGATGTTCATCTTGAAGTCTTGCAATTTTCAGCCGCAACTGACGCAGTTCCTCAGTGACCTCCAGATCCTTCAGAAATGGTGATGACGACTTGCGATGAAAGTCTGAATTGTTGGCTGTGTCTGGAGACGAGTTGGTTGCCATGGTATCACGACTGCAAATAAGAAATAAATTATAAAGATATGGATTATAATTTCTATAACTAGGATAAGGTCAGCTTAACACAGAATTTTCATTGATTGAAGCGCTGCTGTAGAACAATGCGACAAATGTCCGTTTTGAATGCTGCGTGCAAAAAGATACCGGCTGAGAAAGTTGGTTGCGCGAATATTGGGCAGCGCGCGAATTTGGGGCACTGTCTGTACGATACTGGCCACGATTAGTTTGCCTTTTTTTTTATTTATCAATGTTTAAGATTCCTTTATATGGCCATCACTATTTTTTCCCCTCAGTGCTAGTGACCTATCAGCCATCAGAAAGTGATAATATGTCCTAAAAAGTCAAATTTAGCAGGGAAAATATTGAAGTATTTACTGAGAAAACACTTTTGATGGCCAGATATGGAAATCTTTCCAAATCCTAGCCCCATAAATGTGGCCAATTTACTGGACTACCTCCGTAAATAAAGGCCACACTTCCACCATGGAGGAATAAGCCATGTACAAAACTTGTCGAACTTTGTCAAATTTTGATTTTCATATTTAGGCTTAGTTTGTAGTTTATTTTTGCTTTAGAAGCATACTCACCCTCTTTATGGGCTAATCAGAAAGTGCTGCCTTTTTCAGATGTCTATTTTTCGTGAAATTTCCAGATTCGTTTTCACACGTTTGTCTATCAAAATTTCAACATAAAATTTCACGAAAAATAGACATACTGTAAATATCTAAATTTGACAAAGTTCTACATGTTTTTGTACATGGTGGAAGTGTTGCCTTTATTTATGGAGGTAGTACAGTAAATTGGCCAAATTTATGGGGCTATCCAAATCCAAGGCCAAGGCAATCCCAATGGTTAACGAAAGGCAGTGGATATTTTGCCAGAGACGGCAAACCTTTAGTAAACGTTAGCTTGCTGGATATGCACTGAACATGCGCAGTTACTGTTTTTTTGTACTTAGACATTTTCCGGTGACTAATTTTAGTCTGAAGCCCCTCGACGAAAAGGTCGTCCAAACATGACCCTGAAAACATCCATCGAGCTAGAAACTGGTCTGAGTGGTCCATCTCTTTCCAACACTATGCTCGACAGGGGCAGTTGGGCTCAACTCATCAAGTCATCATGAAAATGAATGAATGAAGAAGAAGAAGAATTTTAGTCTGGCTCCATGCCACCATTATTGATGTAACTTCGTATTCACAAGATGGGAATCAGACCATTTTACAATTTCGAACTTTCGAGCCACAAATCTGAAAAAGAAAATGTAGGCCTAATACTCTACAATAAAATGTTTGAGACATGTTAAAATTATAAAAGAAGAGTATTCTTATTTTGGGGGGATGGGGGAAAAACCTCAGAAATGTCGCCAGCGGGGATCGGGATCGAACCGGAGTCTTCCCGCTCATGAGATCCGTTGCTTATCCACTAGACCAAGGGTGGTACACAACCGTTGGTGGTAATTTAAGAATATCTTATAAATCATGTAAATCAGCCCTATCTTTGAGAGTACAGTGCCCTCTATTGATATGGATTGCCGCCGGCAAACCTTTAGTAAACATTAGCTTGCCGGCATTACCTCCGGCAATATATCCACTACACTAGGCCTATCTTAATAAAATTTAAGTTCGTTACTATAAAATTTAAGTTCATACTATCAATACATGTCAATGTCACACTCATACTCATAGGCCCCTTTTTCTAAAATGATTAGGCCCTAGGGCTAGGCTAGGGGCCCTAGCCCTAGGGCCTAATCATTTTAGAAAACGCAGTGGCTATCATTACGGCAGCCGTAACGCATTTCCCAATTTCTATCGTTACGGTAGTAGGGGCCTACTTAGCTGGAGTTACCCAGCCCTGAGTTTTATCATTGGGTTGTCATCTAGGGCTGGAGCGCATTTTTCTCAAAACTTGTAGTATTTGCAAAAAAAATTTGGAAAATGTTCAATTTTGTCCCCGTTACACACTAATTGCAACTGCAACTCACCCCAAACTTGCCTGGAATAACCATTACACAGGTCCTTGAAGTAAAAAACGATCCACGATGAAGATTCGGCCTACAATTGCAGTGAAAACAGGAGGAATAACCGCTAACTTGACAACCTTGCTGGATTGGCCAGGACCGCTATTGGTTTGTGCACAAAAAAAATTGTGTACAATGAATGGCGGTCGATTAACAGGCACAGAGGAGCGATCGCTGTCAACTACTCGTTTTGCCGGCTGCGCTGGCTGTTGGCGCGTGACGTCACGCGGAAGCGTAACACCCGATGACTGTTTCATGCACTAGTATAAGGTTTACCACTCGCATCACAGCTTTGGTACTGGAACCGCAACCAATAGTGCATGAAACAGTCATCGGGTGTTACGCTTCCGCGTGACGTCACGCGCCAACAGCCAGCGCAGCCGGCAAAACCGAGTAGTTGACAGCGATCGCTCTCTGTGCCTGTTAATCGACCGCCATTCATTGTACACAATTTTTTTTGTGCACAAACCAATAGCGGTCCTGGCCAATCCAGCAAGGTTGTCAAGTTAGCGGTTATTCCTCCCGTTTTCACTGCAATTGTAGGCTGAATCTTCATCGTGGATCGTTTTTTACTTCAAGGACCTGTGTAATGGTTATTCCAGGCAAGTTTGGGGTGAGTTGCAGTTGCAATTAGTGTGTAACGGGGACAAAATTGAACATTTTCCAAATTTTTTTTGCAAATACTACAAGTTTTGAGAAAAATGCGCTCCAGCCCTAGATGACAACCCAATGATAATGTCACGCCCCAACTATGGTATCGGTCCCAACTATAGTTGGGACGGTCCCAACTGTAGTTCCATAGTTGGGCTGGCCCAACTATAGTTGGGAGTCATCAAGGGGGCCCAACTATAGTTGGGAGTTATCAAGGGGGCCCATCTATAGTTAGGCCACTCCAATCTTTTTATTTTGCGGTGTCCCAACTGTAGTTTACATTGATGTACAACTATAAAACGTTCCCTACAGCTCTGATACACGTCTGACTTTACTGGGGACCACTGAAATTAGCTATTGATGGGGCTAATCTATAGTTGGGCCACCCCAGTCTTTTTATTTTGCGGTCCCAACTATAGTGTACGTTGTTGTACGATTATAAAACATTCCCTACAACTCTTACACACATTTGACTTGACTTGGGACCAATGAAATTATCTATGGGTGGGGCCCATCTATAGTTGGGCCACTGCAATATTTTTATTTTGCGGTCCCAACTATAGTTTACATTGATGTACGACTATAAAACATTCCCTACAGCTCTGTTACATGTCCGACTTTACTTGGGACCGCTTTGACATTAACTATGGGTGGGGCCCTATAGTTGGCCGGCCACGCCAATCTTTGAATTTTGCAAAATGTTGCTGGACTAAAAAAAACCAGCTGGACAACTCATCCATTTAGGCAGTGCCACGTGGCAGGCCGGCCCTGTATGCAACACACATGCACGACGAATACATGGTGCCAGCATGCACCATGGAACTCCAGTCCTAGCTATAGTTGGGCGAACCCAACTATCGCACTATAGTTGGGACAGTCCCAACTATAGTTGGGACTGATGCGATAGTTGGGGCGTAACAATAACGATAGCCACTTCTTTATATCGTTTAGAAAAATGATGAACAGAGAAAGAAAGAGGATAGTGCTAACAAAAGATTGGAATTTTATAAAACTTACCATTATATTGGTTAAAGTACGTGATTGACAAAGGCAGGGGGTCATTCTTCAGCAATAATAATATTCAAAGATCAGCCCTTTTTCCGCCAAGCAAACCGTCAGCGCGCAACTAATACAGTATAAAATAGTCGGAACCCTTGACGACATACCCCATTCATACCATTTAATTTTACTGGGTACTAGACCTTATTGCAGGGCGCCCTCTTTTGGCAAAAGTACTTTCTTTTTTTTAGTTCTGAAACTAATTAAGCTTTAAAGGCATTTGCGCATGCCTTTCAGCATAAGAAATAAATACCCAGTCGAAATTACGATGAAGTTCATTCTAAGACTTTAATGTTTTGGAATAAGCTAAAAAAAATCAAAATGAATAAGTCATACCTTTTGAAGCTTTATTCAGCCAACTTTAAAATCGAGGTATAATTATCTCCTTTAAAATCATCGTCGATGCCATTGATCGATGCTATCAGATTTATGAGAGCGAGGTTGACGTTTTTAACTGGTGCTCGACAAAAAATCGTGCACAAGTCCAGCCACTTTGTGCGGCAAAATACCAGCTAGGTTGATGGGTACGATCCTTGTGATACGCTATCACAGTGACCGTTTTAGCCGATTTTCGGCTAACTTTGACAGATTTTTTTGTAAAAAAACGAGTTTGACAGATAATTTGACAGAATGGATTTTTTGGGCAGATTTCTGGCAGAATTCTCCAAAACTTGTTATTTTGACAGAAAAACCACAAATTTGCCAAAAAAATTGTACATTTGTTTACAAAAGCTTCAATCTTTTTCAAACAAACCCTTGCAAAATAGGACAAGTTGCCTGATCTAGGTGCTGAGGTTCACTGGGAACTGGATTTCGTTGTGCCGCAAGGCCGCGTGCCTGAAATTTAAGTAATTTCATATTAATTTTATGTGGCTATAGATTGTTAATAATGTAATTTGAACATTCATTAAGGCAATATTACAACATCTGCATGCGATTTAAAGTGTTTATAGTGTATTTCGAGTAATTCTGGGGAATTTGGCAGATTTTTTATCAATCTGACAGATTTTTGAAGTGCATTTAGCAGAATTTAGTCATGACCTTACGGTCACCCTATAAGCTATCGATATCTGACATATGTAATGACGGTGCAACATTCACAATACGTGTAATCTCACACAGAGGTTATTGTACCCGGAAAATTCTGACTTTTGTCTGCCAAAGAAAATAA